>NW_028270156.1:54764734-55080910 GCF_037043375.1 Chiloscyllium plagiosum
AGTATGTGGAAAAAATCTAAAGATGAGGTCAACAGGCAGAATCATAAATTCCAAATCAGTGGCAAAAGATTAAAATGGAGTTGTACTAGAGAAATCATCTTTTTGCATAATTATCATGAATAGGAATACACTAACTGAAAAAGTATTGGAAGCTAATTCTAAAAATAATTTTGAAGGGAAATTCAGCAAATACTTGAGGCTGAGGAGCCTTCAAAGTTACGAACAAAAAGCCAGGTGTGCACAGATGCTGTTAGTGGTGATGGAGAAAAATATGAGTGCTGTTAAAATTTCTTTGGAAGATTTAGAGATAATCAAATTTAAAACAGTGCTATCTGGTCATGCACCCTGAAATTGTAGTATCAGAGAATTGAAATGAGCTGCCATACAGTTTCATCAGCCATATGCTACTCCTTCATTTTAGCCATCGTGGGGTGGAACGTGCAAATTACTTAATTTAATATGCTTTAGTTCCTTTCTTAAGAAACCTTTATAGTACATTTTAAAATTTAACTTTTATAGTTCTGGTATTGATTTGGTTAAAGTAACTACAAGACTGGAAATGTTTTATGTAATTAATTTTTAAAAGTTGCATCTGATTTGCGTTGTTTTCTTGTATCAAGTTAATGTGTTTTAATTTTCTTAGTTCTCGTATTAAGAAAACTAAAAATCCATTTGGCTTTATTTTTCAGCTGTGACCAGAACTTTGCTAAAGAGAATAAAGCTTCCATACACTGTAATTGTTTGCATGGCTGGTATTGCTTTTGGAGCATTAAGTGTTAAGTATCCACAGGTATGCATCTTAGGCTTACTGAAATACCATCTTAACTTTTTAAAAAAGATAGTCAGTTCATTTTGCTTCAAGTTTTAAAATAGTCTTGTCTTGTGAGTGTCATACTGTTATATTTCAAAGTTCCTTTGATAATTGTGGAAACAAATCAGTTTTCACATCTTTGGCTAGTAGCTCATTGGTCTTTTCGAGAAATGAAATTCTGGACTTGGGAACCAATTACATCTCCAGAATAATTGAAAGGTTTTCTTCTGATTGATTGATTGTACGATACTTATCATTTATCTTAGAGATTTTTATTTAGAAAATTCTTTGCTTGATAAATGGTTGATGAACATAAAGCATGCTTAAGAATAAAAGCTCTGGCAGTAATAGGAGTTGATGAATGGGCTGGGGATCCTTATGGTAGTGAAAGATATGGAAAGGCAGTCAACTTTGGGATGAGAATATCAGCAGTGTGTCTGTTGACCTTGGAAATGTTTGTTCTTTTAAAGGTGCTATGCAAATAGGAATTGTTGTTGAAAAGAGAATTTGGTGAAGAATAAGATGCAGACAACTGTGTCGCTATAGTAGAGGTTGAGAATATTGAGTGCTTTACAGAAATATGTGCCTTACGGCAGTGATGTTGAAGAGGTTTGAATGGTTATATATAGGAGAATGATGATATGGAGATGCAAATATTCACTCTTGTTGATGAGTAGAATATAGAGTTTGAAGCTCAATGTGAGTCCTACAACAAAATTCAAAAACAACCAACCATATTCTAGAAAATATTTTGTGTGGCCATTTCTCTAATACCTAGCAAATGCCCTATTGTGCTGCTTGCAATAAGTTCAAAGCTGTGCTTTTTTGTAACATGAGGAACAATTTGGTTGAGCATGTTTAGCTATCTATTTAAGGCTGCAAATTCTAATTGTTGTTAAGTAAACATCAAAATGGTCATATAAAAGCCGATTAAGAGACATGAATTATTTCTAGCCAGACATTTTGCAGTCTTTTGAGAATTTCTTGGTTTCTTTATATTTCTTCTGAGAGATAAATATATGTTAGATGCATCAGTTTCACAATGCTAGTAATCAGCCTGTTGCAGCTCCTACTATGCTGCAATGCGCTTCAGTAGCTGGGCAACATTTATTGGCCGTCCCAAGTTCCGTTTGAGAAGATGATGATGAGCTGCCTTCTTGACTGCTAAATTTCATGTGCTGTCAGTAGACCCACAATACTGTTAGGGAGGAAATTCTAGGAATTTAACCCAGCAACAATTAAAGAACAGCAATATATTTCCAAGTGAGGATGGTGAGCGCCTTGGAGGGGAACATGCAGGTGATGGTGTTCCTATGTATATAGAGTCATAAAGATATACAGCACGGAAACAGACCCTTCGGTCCAACTCATCCATGCTGACCAGATATCCTAACCTAATCAAGTCCCATTTGCCAGCACTTAGCCCATATCCCTCTAAACCCTTCCTATACATATACCCATCCAGATGTCATTTAAACGTTGCAATTGTATCAGCCTCCACCACTTCCTCTGGCATCCATTCCACACATGTACCCCCCTCTGTGTGAAAACATTGCCACTTGGGTCTCTTTTATATCTTTCCCCTCTCACCCTAAACCTATGCCATCTAGCTCTGAATTCCCTCACCCCAGGGAAAAGACCTTGTCTGTTCATCCTATCCAGGTCAGGCAGCATCCGAGCGGCAGGAGAGTCGAAGTCTCTGGCATAAGCCCTTCATCAGGAATGTGAAGGGGGCCGAGAGATAAATGGGAGGGGGGGAAGGTAGCTTTGAAGGCGATAGGTCGATGAAGATCGGGTAGTGATGGTGATAGGGGTAGAGCGGATAGGTAGGAAGGAAGATGGACAGGTAGGACAGTTCAAGAGGGCGGTGCCAAGTTGGAGGGTTGGATCTGGGACAAGGTGGGGGGAGGGCAGATGAGGAAACTAGTGCAATTGACATTGATGCGGAGTGGTTGGAGGTTCCCAAGGTGGAAGGTGAAGCGTTCTTCCTCCAGGTATTGAGTGGCTTGGATTTTTTGGCAGAGGATGCACAGGACTTGCATGTCTTTGGCGGAGTGGGAAGGGAAGTTGAAGTGGTTGGCCACAGGGCTTTGGATTTGTTTGTTGCACGTAACCTGGAGATGTTCTCTGAAACGTTCCACAAGTTGGTGTCCTGTCTCCCCAATGTAGAGGAGACCACTTCGAGAGCAATGGACATAGTAGATGAGGTGTTTGGATATGCACGAAAATCTTTACTGGATGTGGAAGGATCCTTTGGGGCCTTGAATGGAGGTGAGGGGGGAGGTGTACGCACAGGTTTTACATCTCTTGCGGTGGCAGGGGAAGGTGGAGGATGGGTTGGTGTGCGTGTGCGGACCTAACAAGGGAGTCACAGAGGAAATGGTCTGTGCGGAATGCTGATAGGAGTGGGGAGGGAAATATGTCTGAGGTGGTTGGTTCTGACTATAGGTGATGGAAATGGTGGAGGATGATGTGTTGTATCCAGATATTGGTGGAGTGGAAGGTGAGGACCATGATGGTTTTACCTTTGTTGCTGTTAGAGGTGTGCGGTTCAAAGTTGGAGTTGTGGGAAGTGTAGGAGATGCACTGAAGGGCATTGTTGACCATGTGGGAGGGGAAATTGCGGTCCTTGAAGTAGGAGGCCATCTGGGATGTTCTGGAGTGGAGTTACTCCTCCTGGGAGCAGATGTGGTAGAGGCAGAGGAATTAGTAGTAAGGAATAGTGTTTTTACAGGAGGGAGGATAGGAGGAGGTGTTGTCCAGGTAGCTGTGGGATTGAAGTAGATGTTTGTACTGATTCAGTCTCCAGATGGACAGGTCCAGGAAGGGGAGCAAGGTGTCTGAGATGGTCCAGATGAACTTGAGGTCAGGATGGAAGGTTTTCATGAAGTCGATGAACTGTTCAACTTCCGAGTGGAGGATTCAGGAACCACCAGTTAGGGGTATGTAATATCTCTGAATAGGTTAATTAGAAAATATGAACATTAGTTTTGAAGGGCTGTTGTGGCACAATGGTAGAATCCCTAACTCTCAGCCAGGAGGCTCGGTTCAACTCTCACCTGTTTCAGAGACGTGTCATAACATCTCCAAGCAGGTTGTTTAAAAGTACCTACACTGAGAAACTCCTGTGGTGATATTCTGATACAGAAATGGTTGACCTCCAACAATCAGAACACTTGCTAGATATGATTCCAACCAGGAGAGACATTTTTATTAATTTAAATTTGTTAGGGTTCCTTTATATCATTCTTGGCCAAATGTTCATTTGATGTCAAATGCCTTGAGTTGGGCCCTTTTATCCATGTTTGGACCAAGATAAAGTGGGGACCTGAGTAGCCGTAGCAGAACCCAAATTCAGCATTGGTTGAAATTACTTAAATGAAATGAAATCAAATCAGGCAAAGCTGAAAATATTAAACTGATCAAGTAGCATCTGTGGAGAAAAGAGCAGAGTTAAAGGCCTGGATTTTTGCTAAGCTAGGGAGCCTTATTCCACTGTCTCCTGGTCGATCTTGTTGTCAGTGATAAAGGAGAAAGGACAAACTTGGAAGTGCAGAAGTATGAATTACAAATTGTCTGCATCATTTAAACTCAGTGCACAAGACAAGTCGATTCTCCAGGAAAGGCCTCAATCTGCATTGTGTGTTAATAAATTTATGTTGGAAATGTAGACTTACATAAAAGTTGGGTACGTTATGTAGAACTGTGAAATTTAAACTTTTTTAATCCCTTACCCTTTCAAAAATAAAACAAAACAGCTGCCTTGTCTGTAAAGTAAGAAGTTATTTTACTAATTTCATTAACAGTTTGATAACCCTAAGTGCTCTATATATGGCATAATTATGATTTGACTGATTTGCTCCACCTATCACTACAGCGGGGAGGCTGAGAGTTCACAACTTGATTGACAGCTCAGGCTGTTAAAAGATTAGTCATCTTCAATATGGGGTTATAAGTATAAATGTTTGTTTTGAAACACATTAGATATTTGTGGAGATTGAAATGAATTGAATGGTCTTTCATTAAATAGATTTGTTTTCATAATATGATCTCTGTGATCCATGTCTAGAACATATTTTCTCATATTCAGGAGGGCCCACCTGTGAACAAATCGTTGAGTTGATGTGGAGGGAGTAAAGACAAAATGTAATGCGTGGGAACGGTCATGATTTGTCATGAGTTACTCTGACAACTGTGAATGGAAGTAGGATGGGTGACAGTCTTGTGTTAACATGAGTTGGCATGCATGAGGGCTTCAGAGGGATTGTAGTGTCATGGCTAGAAAGCCTAATATTTAATTTAAACGACTGACCTGAAGTCCTAGATGATTGAGGGAGGCCTTTTAACCAGCATGCCTCCACACTGATAGCAGACCTGATTGTATCCCTTCCTGAGCCCTGTCCAGGGACAACAATTGCTCTGCACAATGTACTTCCTCCCTAGGTGTGTGCAATTTGAACTATCTGGCTTGGAAGCCTAAACCTGATAAAAAGTTTCAGCTCTGTGATCTTTTTATCATAAAATATTAATTGCAAGGCCACAAGAACAGGTCTGAGGCTAGGAGTACTCACCACCTAGCTGCCCAAAGCCTGTCTGTCATCTACAAGGCACTTATCCAGAGTTGTGATGGAACACTCCTCACTTGCCTGGATAGGTGCAGCTTCAAAAACACTTGAATCTTTACACCATCCACAACGAAGCAGCCCATTTGATTAGCATCACATCCACTTCCTGGATGTACTGATGCTCAGCAGCAGTATATGCTATCCACAAGATGCACCGTAGATATTAATCAAATATCCTTTCACAGCATCTTGCAAACCCACAACCCACTTCAGTCTGGAAGAACTGGGGCAGCAGATACATGGAAAGACCACCATTTGCAAGTTCACCTCCAAACCACTCACTATCCCGATTTGATATTACTGTTCCTTCACTATCACTGGGTTAAAATCCTAGAATTCCCTACCTAAAGGCATTGTGGATCTACGTAGACATGGACTGCAGTGGTTCAAGAAGGCAGCTCCCCATCATCTTTTCAAAGGCAACTAGGGATGGGCAATAAGTACTGGCAAGCCACCCACATCCCTTGAGTGAATTAAAAAAGTAGATGTTGTGTCATATATGCTGTTCACAAATTAACATTGTTTGTAATGATATTTTTGCTAATTTGATACTCTCTACTTAGAGTTTGAGATTGATCTGTAGAATAGTCTGCCACTGTTGTATTAAATCTATTATTTTGACTTAAGTATATAATAGATGACTAGATAATGTTTCTTTCTGATATTTTTAGGTTCGCCAATACAGTGAGACCTTGGCAAACATCAATCCATTATTGCTTATTCATGCATTCATGCCAGTGCTGATATTCAGCAGTGCTTTTGAAATTGAATCTCATATATTTTTGAAATCATTATCGCAGGTAAGTCTTGACTAGGGACACTTGACTTCAATACAGCCTTGGTCAAAATGCCAAATTCCTCAGCTGACGATACCATCAGTTTTTGCTTTTGATACAAAGGTAGCTTTTGCCTGAGTATGGCATCAAGGAACCTGATTATCTTTGAAGCCAATGGGAATTAAACAGAAACCTCTCCATTGATTTTAATCATATCTCACACAAAGAAAGGTGGACAGCCATCTCAACTCGAGGACATTGTTGCAGGAGGTCTTCATGGAAATATCATAGGCCCTACCATTTTCAGCTGCCCAATGGCCTTTCCTCTCCCAGAATGTCAAAATTGGGATGTTTATTGACCATTGCCATGTTTAATGCTATTTGTAGCTGCTCAAATACTGAACTACTCCTTGCCCATGTGTAGCAAGACTCAAACAGCATTAATGCCAGGGCTGATATATGGTGAGTAAAATTTGCATTACACAGGCATTAGGCAATGACCATCTCATACATTAGAGACACTAACCATCTCAATCTACTTTCAACAACATTATCATCATGGAATATATTTTGTTGTAAGTATCTTTTCTGATGCCATTGACTGGAATCTTAACTGGACCAGCCATATCAATATTGAGGCAGTGTTCAAGAACAGTGGTTCGAAGGCTAGGAATTCTATAATCAGTAATTCCTCCTGGATCCAAAAAACCTATACAAGTCATGTTGGGATGTAATGGAATACCCTTTGCTTGCCCGAATACTGCAGCTCCAGCAATAATCAAGAAAATCTATACTGTTCAGGACAAAGTAGTCAGCTTGATTGGTACACCATTCCCATTTTAATCATCACTCCCTCCACCACTGGCACAGTGACAGCAGTGAGTGTCAGCTACAAGCATTGCAGTAACTTCCCAAATGTCTCTGTGATAACACCTTCCAACCTACGACATCTAAAACCTACAAGGACTAGGCCAGTAGATGCAAGGGAACACCATTACCTGCAAGTTAGCATCTAAGCATATGACATCCTGATTTGTCCTAATATTATCACTCCTTTGCTATTGGTGAGTTTAAAGTCCCAGAGCTCCTTTCCTAACAGTGCAGCTCCAAATGGATATAGTTAAAAAATAGTGGCTCGCAGTCACCTCACCAATGGTATTTGGGATGAGTAATAAATGCTAGCCTTGCCAGTGAAGCTTAAATCCTATGATTGTATTTTGAAAAAAGCCCATGAGTGGCAGGTATGGGATGAGCGCAGAGGTGGACTTCCTGAACATGAGAAGATGAGCAAAAGCTGCAGCAGCAAGGAGAAGAGACTCCTAAGAGGAGTGATGCAAGAGCTGTACACTAGATTAATAGCGTCCTTTCAAAGGTAGGATGTTCTGTCAGTCTGATAGACAGTTGTACTCACTGGTCGTACCTTCCCCAACAAGCAAATAATTTTTGCCCTGTATACTTTGAGTTCTTTTGCAAGAAAGAAAAAAACGGACAGGATGGTGGATTAGTGGTTAGCACTGCTGCCTTAGTGCACCAGGGACCTGGATTTGGATCTAGCCAGTGTTGACTATGTATGGGAATTGTACATTCTCCCAGTGTTTGCATGGGTTTCCTCCGAGTGCTCTGGTTTCCTCCCACAGTCCAAAGATGTGCAGGTTAGATGGAATGATAATGCTAAATTGCCCATCGTGTCCAGGGATGTGCAGGTTAGGTGGATCAGTCATGGAAAATGCAGGGTGACAGAGAGGGGGGTTGGGGCGATCTGGGTGATTTGTCCTTTGGAAGGGTGATGTGGACTCGATGGGCCAAATGGCCTACTTCCACATTGTAAACATTCTTGGAACAGATGGAAAATTCAAACCCATTGGCCATGCAGCCTCTAACTGCAGTGGCTTTGTTTGCCTTTCTTACTATCTGTCATAAAGTTTAGGCTGCTGAACTCTTGGGCTGCACTTTAGGCTTTCAGCTGGATTGGATAGAGTAGAAGAGGATCTTATGACAACAACAACTGGTACTTATATAGCCTCCTTAAAGTAGTGAAATGTCCCATGGTGCTTCAGAGGAGTTTTACCAATTTTAGACAGCACTATACATTACGGCAGATGACCAAGACCTTGCTCTAAGTAGTATATTTTGAAGGAGGATTCTTCCTGAATTATTTTTCAGGACATCTGTGAAATGATCCATTAATTGTAGCTATTCCTTCAAATGCTGATGGGTTTTCAGTGGTTGCACTCATGAATTTACAAGTCATAGTCAGAGATGTACAGTACAGAAACAGACCCTTCAGTCCAACTAGTCCATGCCGACCAGATATCCTAACCTAATCTAGTCCCAAGTTAAAAATCACACATCACCAGGTTATAGTCCAACAGGTTTAATTGGAAGCACACTAGCTTTCGGAGCAACGCTCCTTCATCAGGTGACATCTCCGAATCCTAATCTAGTCCCATTTGCCAGCACTTGGTCCATATCCCTCTTAAACCCTTCTTATTGATGTACCCATCCAGATGCCTTTTAAATGCTGTAATTGTACCAGCCTCCACCACTTCCATTGGCAGCGCATTCCATACACTCACCACCCTCTGTGTGAAAATGTTGCCCCTTAGATCCCATTATATCTATCCCCTCTCACCCTAAACCTATGCCCTCTACTTCTGGACTTGCCCACACAAGGAGGAAAGACCTTGTCTATTTATCCTATCCAAGACCCTTATGATTTTATAAACCTTTATAACGCACCCTTAAGCCTCTGACACTCCAGGGAAAACAACCACAGCTTATTCCTCCAACCCTGGCAAAATCCCTTGTAAATCTTTTCTGAACCCTTTGAAATTTCTCAACATCCTTCCGATAGGAAGGAGATGAGAATTGTATGCAGTATTCCAAAAGTGGCCGAACCAATGTGCTATACAGCCACAAATGATCTCTGAACTCCTATACTCAATACTCTGACCAATAAAGGGAACCATACCAAATGCTTTCTTCACTATCTGTCTACCTGCGATTCTACTTGCAAGGAACTACGAACTTGCACTCCAAAGTCTCTTTGTCAACAACACTCCCTAGGACCTTACCATTAAGTACATAAGTCCTGCTCTGATTTGCTTTTCCAAAATGCAGGACCTCACATTTATCTAAATTAAACTCCATCTGCCACTCCTCAGCCCACTGGCCCATCTGATCAAGATCCCATTGTAATCTGAAGTAACCTTCTTCGCTATCTACTACACCTCCTATTTTGGTGTCAGCTGCAAACTTATTAGCTATGCCTCCTATGTTTACGTCCAAATTATTTATATAAATGCTGAAAAGTAGTAGACCCAGCACTGATCCTTGTGGCACTCCACTGGTCACAGGCCTCCAATCTGAAAAGCAACCCTCCACCACTACCCTCTGTCTTCTACCTTTTGAGCCAGTTCTGTATCCAAATGGTGAGTTTTCCTTGTATTCCATGAGATCTAACCTTGCTAACTAGCCTCCCATGAGGATCCTTGTCGAACACCTAACTGAAGTCCATCTAGATCACGTCTTCAGTACTGCCCTCATCAATCCTCTTTGTTAATTCTTATAAAAACTCAATCAAGTTTGTGAGGCATGATTTCCCACGCAAAACGCCATGCTGACTATCCCTAATCAGCCTTTGCTTTTCCAAACATATGTAAATCCTGTCCCGCAGGAATCCCTCCAACAATTTGCCCAACACCGATGTCAGGCTCACCCGGTCTATAATTCCCTGGCATTTCTTTACCACCTTTTTAAAATAGTGGCACCACGTTAGCCAACCTCTAATATTCTGACACTTCACCTGTGACTATTGATGATCCAAATATCTCAGCAAGGGGCCCAGCAAACACTTCCGTAGCTTCCCACAGAGTTCTAGGATACACCCGGTAATGTCCTGGAGATTTATCCACTTTTATGCATTTTAAGACATCCTCGGTAATATAGACATTTTCCAAGATGTCACCATCTATTTCCCCACATTCTCTATCTTCCATGTCCTTCTCCATAGTAAATACTGATGCAAAATACTTGTTTAGTATCTTCCCCTATCTTCTGCGGCTCCACAAACAGGCTGCCTTGCTGATCTTTGAGAGGCCCTATTCTTTCTCTGGTTACTCTTTGTTCTTAATGTATTTATAAAATCCATTTTGGATTCTCCTTAACCTTATTTGCTAAAACTATCTCATGCCTTTTTGCTTTTTGCCTTCCTGATGTCTCTTAAGTATTCTCTTAAGTACTCCTACTGCCTTTATATTCTAAGGATTCACTCGATCTTTGCTGTTTATATCTGACAGATGCTTCTTTCTTTTTCTTAACCAAAACCTCAATTTCTCTAGTCATCTGGCATTCCCTACACCGACCAGCCTTTCCTTTCACCCTAACAGGAATATACTTTCTTTGGACTCTCATTATCTCATTTTTGAAGCCTTCCCATTTCCCTTTAACTGCGAACATCTTTTGAAAGTTCTTGCCTAATACGATCAAATTTAGCCTTCCTCGAATTTAGAACTTCAACTTTTCGATCCGGTCTATCCTTCTCCATCACTATTTTAAAACTAATAGAATTATGGTTGCTGGCCCCAAAGTGCTCCCCCACTGATACCTCAGTACCTGCCTTTCCTTATTTCCCAAGAGTAGGCCAAGTTTTGCAGTTTCTTATGTGGGTACATGCACATACTGAATCAGAAAATTTTCTTGTACATTTAACAAATTCCTCTCCATCTAAACCCTTAACTCTATGGCAGTCCCAGTTAATGTTTGGAAAGTTAAATTCCCCTACCATAACCACCCTTTTAATCTCTGTACAAATTTATTTGTTAATTTCCCGGGGTCTATAATACAATCCCAATAAGGTGATCATCCTTTTATTTCTCAGTTCCACCCAAATAACCTTCCTGGATGTATTCCCAGGAATATCCTCCCCAAGTACAGCAGTAACGCTATCCCTTATCAAAAACGCCATCCCCCTCCTGTAATTACTATGATATCATAGTCCCATGTTCCTAACCATGCCCTGAGTTCATCTGCTTTCCCTGTTAGGCCTCTTGCATTGAAGTAAATGGAATTTACTTTATCTTGTTCTCTACTTTGTTCCTGCCTGCCCTGAGTGTTTGACTCGCTTCTTTTCCCAACTGTACCAGTCTCCGATTGATTTCTTTTCTCACTATTTTCCTGGGGTCCAAACCCCCCCCCCCCGCCCCCACCTTGGACAGGTCACTTATAGCCCAGAAGAGATTCCAATGATCTAAAAATGTGAACCCCTCTCCCCTGCACCAGCCCCTAAGCCACATATTAATCTGCTCTCTCATCCTATTCCTACCCCCACTAGCTTGTAGCACCATGTGTAATGCAGATATTACTACCCTCGAGGACCTTCTTTTCAAATTCTCACCTTTCTATGTTCTCCCTTCAAAATCTCATCCTTTTCCCTTCCTATGTTGTTCGTTCAACTGTGTACACTGACCTCCTGCTGGTCCTTCTCCCCTTTTGAGAACATTTTGCACCCTATCTGAGATATCCTTGATCCTGGCACCAGGAAGGCAACACACTATTCTGATGTTTCACTGCTGGTCGAATAAACATCTGCCTGTGCCTCTGACTTGAGAGGCCCTATCACAATCGATTGCTTGGAACCCGAAGTGCCCCTCATTACATTCAAGCCAGTCTTGATACTAGAAACTTGGCCGGTCATGCTACATTCTCTGAGAGTCCATCACGCCTGATATTTTCCAAATCAGCATACTTGTTTGAAATGGGAATAGCCACAGGAGATTCTTGCACTACCTGGCTACCCCTCCTACCTTTCCTGGAGTTAACCCATCTACGTAAGTGTGGCTTTTCTCTCTTCCTATAACTGCCACCCATCACCGCCCCTAGCTCTTGTAAATTCCTTATTGCCTTGAACTGCCGCTCCAACTGATCCATATGATCTGATAGGATTTACAACCAAAGACACTTCCTGCAGACATAATCATCAGTAATATGGAAATTCTCCCTCAACTCCCACATCTGACAGGAAGAGCCTATCATTCTACTAAAGGCTATCTTTGCTCCTTCACAATCTACAGCCCCTAGAAAATAGCACCGTTGTTTGCTCTAAAAATACACTATTCCAGGCTAACTTAGTACTTATGCTTAGATCTCAATAAATCATACAGTCAAGAAAGAACCCACTCTACTCACTACTCTAGACCTACACCATGGCTACACTTAAAAACTATGCACGTATCTGCTCCCATGCTGTGTGTTCTCCCACACAGGTTCCTCTAAGATCAGCTGTGACTTTCGCTGTTTGTTAATTTTTCCTAGACGCACTCTGACGTGCAGAGATACATGAACTCAAACAGCAAAGGCAGTAACTGTGCAGATTCACTGCTGTGTCAGTTAGCAGTTAGGTTACTTTCTCTGTCTCCTTCACTGACTGTGGTCACTGCCTTTTATCTGTCTTTCTCCTTTTAAAAGTGCCATTTTTTTGAGGGTTATTATTATGAGGATTAATTATTGTTATTGTTCGGTTGCATTAGAATTTTCTGCAAGGTTGTTGTTGACTACCAATATTTACTGTGGTTAATGTCCCCAAGCTACTAATCCTTGGGTCTTTGTTTCTCAAATAGACCTGAATAATGGATTGCTTAAAGATTTAAGAAATTGAGCTATCCTGAACCATGACATTCAAATGTATTTTATGGCAGTGTTTTGACCCATGTAAAGTTTTCATGTTTCATCCTTTGAATAGAAGCTCATTGGCCAATATGGCTCTTGTTGACAATTATCATCTTCTTATGAAAACTAGAAAATTAGTATAAACCAAAAGCATGTGCTAGCTATGCTCTGGCATTTATAAAGAAGGCTATATGTTGATTTGAGTCTGTAAATAAGGTACTGTGCCTTAGAAGAAAGTCCATATTCACTGGCTGACTTCCTGGCCTCCTGAAAACCTTAGCTGGCATTGAAATTGTATGTGGCTCTGATCTTGACTGGCACAGAGAGTGGAATGGAGGATCTTGAAGAAGGTTTCAGATTCCTTCCCAGACAGGAGTCTTATATAAAACAAAGAACTGCGGATACTGGAAATCTTAAACAAAAACCAAAATATTGGAGAAATGCAGCAGATGTGAGAGCATCTATGGTTTGAAAGAGAGTTAATATTTAAAGTCCAATAACCCCCCCTTTAGTTCTTCAAACAATTCAAGTTCACTTACCCAAAGTGTTGACTCTGCTTTCTCTCCACAGGTGCTGCCAGACCTGTTGACTTTGTCCAGCAATTTTTGTATTTATTTTGGTGACAAATGCAGCTGTTACGTATCTCATAACCATTTAGAAGGAATTAGATTTCGGTATGTTTGGATCTGTATACTTGTTCAGCTACTTAACCTTTAAATTATTTTGTTTGGTGCTATATGAGGAGATTGACCCACATCCAACAGTTTTCTATAAAGAAAGTTTCAAAATGAAATCCCAATGATGTAGCTCTATGAAATGTTCTTGCAAAAGAAAACACCATATAAGCTTGTAACTATAAAGTTATTACATCTTCAAAATCTTGCTGAATATGGACTTTCAGTGCTGAAGTATTCCTTTCATTTTCTGTGAACCTTCTTGATTTGGAATAACTTGCATATGATCCACAATTGCCACAGTTTATTGTGTCATAAGTGTGATCGATATATCTGTGATTTCAGTACCAGTGCCTGCTGCCAATAGAGTGATACTTGCCTTAAAAATGCAGTTGGAAGCACAGAAACTGGAGATCCAGTATTATGGGTCTCTGTCCATATTTCACTGTACCGAAAATATGAGGTTTGCAGTCAAGGACTTTGAGGGTATTTATTGCTGGGAAAATTGACCGTTTTTGCGATAGTAATGTTATTAATTGCTTATAATTTTATTCTCCAATTTACATTTACAAACTTTTAGATATACAAACTTTTATAATTCTATTCCTTGCAAAGAAGATTTAATTGAATACATGAATTATAACAGATGAAGTGAAATAAATCTTTAAGAGGGATTACTATTCATTCTCTATTTGATCCTTGATTATAGCAACATTTGGCTTCAGAGGAAATCATCACTTGTTATATTCCATATATCATATTTTTTGTAGCTAGAACAGTGAAACATTCGTATGGCTGTTAGTTACATGACCTTTATTTGTTTGTTTTTCAGGCCTGTCCTGCATTCTGCATGATTTTCAATGTCTTTGTAGTGACAGGTGTATTCCATTAATCCACCAAAACTTTGCCATTCAATTAGATAATGTACCATGAACTAATGAGCTCCATTCATTCACCTTGTTTAGTATCCCTTAACATGCTTCCAACGCTAAAATCTGTTAATCCGAGTCATGATATCTTTTTCAATGGCCCAATATCCTCAGGGCTTTGGGGAAATGAGTTCTAGAATACGAACTAAACGTACAATTTTCTCCTGTTTTTGAGAATACTAACGTGTGTGATTGGTGAAGATTTTATTTTTGGACCCTCGCTCATTGAGGAAAAATGCTAAACCTCAATTAAGTTCTCCCTCCTGAGATAGTGAGATCACCAAATCTCATCACAGTTGATGAGAAGGCTATTACGTTGCATTTGGATCTCAGTAAGATCCCAACTCATGTGATAAACTTCTTCCTGGTTATATCCCCATCTCCAAATGAGAAACTCTCTGCCTCAAAAGTACCATAAGACCTAGGAGCAGAAATTAGGCCACCAAGTCTGCTCCGCCATTTGATCATGACTGATACATTTCTCAATCCTAATCTCATGCTTTCTCTCCTTAACCCTTGATACTCAAAAACCTTTCTATCTTAGTCTTAAATATACTCAATGACCTGCCTCCACAGCCTTCTTTGGCAATGAATTCCATAGATTCACCACTGTCTGGCTGAAGAAGTTTCTCCTTATCTCTGTTTTAAAAGGTCTTTCCTTTACTGTAAGGCTGTGTCCTTGGGTCCTAGTCTCTCCTACTAATGGAAGATTCTTCCCAATATCTACTCTGTCCAGGCCATTCAGAAGTCTCCATATTTCAGTTAGACCCCCACCACTACTACCACCACCCAATCCTTCCAAACTCTATTGAGTATAGACCCAATTCCTTAAATGTTGCTCATACATTAACCTTTTTCTTTCTGGGACCATTCTCGTAAACCTCCTTGGAACACACTCCAGGGTCAGTACATTCTTCCTGAGATATGGAGCCCAAACCTGCACACAGTACTCCAAATGTGATCTGACCAGAGCCTCTTATAGAGCCTCAGAAGTGCATCCCTGCTTTGATATTCGAGTACTCTCAAAATAAATGCTATCATTGTATTTGCCTTCCTAAAATTCAATGCTGAGCACTATGTTGATACCTAACGAACTGGTCCTCATTGCCGAGTCTTGATGAATTCATTTCTGTGCTGGCTAGTTTCCTTTATGTGCAATTGCTTCAACTGCAGCAGGTCTCTCCGTGTTCAATGGGATGGTCTCCCTGAACCCACCATTTATTCAGCTGTGCGATGGCTCTACACCAGCCTCAGTGCATCTGGTCACTTTCATTGGGAAGGCTCATGCATCACTTGCTGGCTTAAAACATCTATTCGTGGACAGTGGTAGCTAGTTGTTTTCTTAGAGCGAGCAATTGTGGACAGGTAAATCAAGGTGTGGAGGTGCCAGTGATGGACTGGGGTGGACAAAGTCAGAAGTTGCACAACATCAGGTTAAAGTCCAACAGGTTTTTTGAAATCACAAGCTATTAGAGTGCTGCTCCTTTGTCAGGTGAAGTGGGCAGCGCTCTGAAAGGAGAAGTATACTGAAAGCTTGTGATTTGAAATCAACCTGTTGGACTATAACCTGGTGTCATGTGACTTCTGACAAGCTAAATCAGTAGAGTCACAGAGATGTACAGCATGGAAACAAACCCTTTGTCCCTGCCAACCAGATATCCTAATCTAATCTAGTCCCCTTTGCTAGCATTTGGCCCATATCCCTCTAAATCATTCCCATCCAGATGCCTTTTAAAATGTTGTAATTGTACCACCTACCACCACTTCCTCTGGCATCTCATTCCATACATGCACCACCCTCTGCATGAAGAAGTTACCCCTTAGGTCCCTTTTAAATTTTTACCCTCTCACCTAAACCTATGCCTTCGAGTTCTGGACTCCCCCACCCCAGGGAAAAGACCTTGTCTGTTTACCCTATCCATGCCCCTCTTGATTTTTTTAATGCGATATAGTAGGTTTGACTTATACACAAGATATATGGAAAACATTTTTTTGGCCAAAAATAATGGTTTGACTTCGACCTATACACAGATATAAATGGTACTGTCTCTAGTTTCCTATTTTCCAGCTGTCCCTTTACGGGCAAATGTCTGTCTGTACCTCTGACTAGAGAGTCCTCTATCACAATTGATTGTTTGGAACCCAAAGTACATTTACATTACAGCCATTCTCCATACCAGAAACTTGGCTGTTCATGCTACATTCCCCTGAGAGACCATCACTCCCTACATTTTCCAAAACTGCTTTCTTGTTTGAGACAGGAGACTCCTGCACTGCCGACTACCCCTTCTACCTTTCCTGAGTTAACTCATCTATCTGAATATCTGCAGCTTTTCTCCATGCCTATAACTAACACCCATCACACCCCCTGTAATCACCTTATTGCCTCGAACTGCTGCTCCAACTGATCCATGCGATTTGATAGGATTGACAACCAAACACACTTTCTGCAGACATAATCATCAGTAACATGGAAACTCTCCCTAAACTTCTACCTCCGACAGGAAGAGCACATCACTCTACTGAAGGCCATCTTTGCTCCTTCACATTGACAGCCCCAGAAAATAGCAGTGTTTAATTGCTTTAAAAAAAACACTGCTTCAGGCTAACTTAATACTTATGGCTTATATTTTTAAAATTTTAATCAAGAGACAGGTTTCAATAAAACATATAATCAAGAAAGAACCCACTCTACTCACTACTGTAGATTTACAGCAAGGCTACACTTAAACTATGCCCTTGATCTTTTTTAAGGCGGCACGGTGGCACAGTGGTTAGCACTGCTGCCTCACAGTGCCAGAGACCCGGGTTCAATTCCCGACTCAGGCGACTGACTGTGTGGAGTTTGCACGTTCTCCCCGTGTCTGCGTGGGTTTCCTCCGGGTGCTCCGGTTTCCTCCCACAGTCCAAAGATGTGCAGGTTAGGTGAATTGGCCATGCTAAATTGCCCTTAGTGTTAGGTAATAAGGGGTAAATGTAGGGGTATGGGTGGGTTGTGCTTCGGCGGGGCGGTGTGGACATGTTGGGCCGAAGGGCCTGTTTCCACACTGTAAGTAATCTAATCTAATCTAATCTAATCTGTTTCTGTGTGGTGTGAGCTCTCTCACTTTGGTTCCTCCAAGGTCAGCTGTGAATTTCGTTTTCTTAAAATTTTCTTTGACGCACGGCGATGTCCAGAGATACTTGAATTCAAACAGCAAAGTCAATAAATATGCAGATTCTCAGCTGTGTCAGACAGCAGTATAGGTTTTTTTTCTCTGACCATGGGGTCACTGTGTTTGTATGTGTCTTCCTCCATTTTAAAGGTCCATTGTTTTGATCTTTTGTCCCCAAAGTTCCAAAAGAATGCAACAGTATATAAAACAATAATTACTGCTCCTGGAATTCAAGGAAATCCCCTCCAAAACTAAAATGCCTCAAAAAAGGAGCAGCTCTTACAGCCACAATGTTTTCCTGCCCTCCATCTTGGATTATGCATGGAGATAACATTTGTGAACAAGGACCTTTGGCACTTGTTGACTTAGAATTAGCATTTGCGGGCATGGGGAGCCAGGCATCTTCGTGGCTTTTAGTAATTATTACAAAGCAGACAAAGATAGGCATCTTTGACCTTTTAGTTGTTGCTCTAGCACAAATGGGGAGTCATGAATCTCTGGATTGCACATCGTAGTTTTGCACAGAGGGAGGGGCAGGAAGCTTCTGATGCTAGGAAGCTGTAAAGTGTACTTGTAAAAATCCTAAAGATGATGGTCATGTTGCTGTCCAAGTCAGTGTTGTTTCATCATGGAGATGCCAGCAGCAAACACAGAACATGTTGAAGAGAATGGTAATACGTGAAAGTCAACAGTTGTCTATTTAGTGGGATTAGAATATATTCCAGTCTATTTGGAAGTTACAGCATGGTCATTTCAAGGCTGAACCATTCATAATTTGGGGGGATGGCTGCAATCAGTCAGGCACTTGATCCAGCACAGTCAGGTGTGTATCCCATTGCACTTTGGGAATTGGGCCATGATCAATCCCAGTTGAGTAGAAACAATCAGGGACTTGTTGCTCCATTAGGGTTGCATTGCAAAATCAATCCGGACGGTGGAGTGCAGTTGTCCTCGAAGTCCGTTTGTAGGATGGGCCACGCTTAGGGGGTTGGGGCATGTATTGCACGTAATTTGGGCTTTTCAGAGGTCAGGCTTAGTTGGGGCTGCAGGCACCACAAGTCTGGGGATTGGTGTCATTGTATTGGGTCTCTTAGGGATTGGTCAGAGATTAAACACTGCTTAGAAATTTGCTTTCAATTCACAGTTAATCTGGAAGTCAACAGTCTGCGGTAATCTAATTCACTCATGCATTTGTGAAGGACTCAAGGGAGAATATTGTGCCCACTGATTTCACCTTGTGATCTAGCAGCTCAACTGTTCTCAAGGTAACAGGCACTTGTCATCTTAGCATACAGTTCCAAGAGTCACCTTCTGGCAAGGGCAGATAGAAAGTTGTTGGCAACCTTACACGAATAAAGTAGACAGTGAAGAAACTTAGAGTGCAGAAAACTTTATTCGTATTCCACCACCAGGAAGATAAAACGCCTGAGTGGCCAGTAACAAGTAGTGCTCTGCTCCTTAAGGGCAAAGCCTGCATGAATGAAAAAGTGAAGGGGAGAGTAGGGGTTAAATCAAAATTAAGTTGACTGAGGAAACAAAGCATTCCATGTCCTGCGGTGTCCACCTCTCCCTGAAGACCTTGAGAGTGTTGGTGGATACTGCATGCTGTTTCTCCAGAGTCACCTGGGCCCTGACATAACTGCGGAAGAGAGGCAGGCAGTCGGCCGTTATGACCACTTCCACAGCCCCCTGCATGGACCTGTTAATGGCCAAGCCTAGGAGCAGACCTGCAAGGAGAAAATCCCCGTTTATACTTTTTTAAAAAACTTATTCTTTGGAATGATTGCTGTCTTGTAGTCTGAACCAATACTGGTTGATTTTGTTGTATTTTCCTCTGAGGATTAACCCTGTGTTGACAATTTGTAAAATCATAGGGCATCCAGTCCCTTTTAAAATGATAGTAATGTTAAAATGCTTCCAGCTATTGAGGGCTCTGGATCCAGAGGTCAGTGATACAGAATTACAATATTATAGATTTAGAATCCCCGTTGATATTGATCAGCCAGGGCTTTCTCATTGGGGTGTTAACCTGGGCCAAACAAGGACCTATTAGTCAACAAAGTCCACTTTGTTCCATCACGCCAGGAACCATCTTTTGAGTATAACTAAATGGCTATTGAAGAGAGCAATTGAGAGACAACTACATTTCTGAGAGTCTGGACTCATCTATAGACCAGAAGTGTAAGGATAACAGATTTCTTCCCTGTAGAACTGTAGCTAACAAGATGGATTTTGCACAATCTGGTAGTTTCGTGGTCACCGTCACTGATATTAAAATTTTAGTCCAGATTTATTGACTGAGTTGAATTGAAATTAAGGATGGGCAATAAATGTTGATATTCAATTAACGAATATAAATATATGTAAGGAATGATTTAATAATGCTTTTAAGAAAATAGATAATCACATTCACTCATGTTGTTTGATTGCTCCATTTCACATTCCTCCTAGGTTAGATGGCCAACCCACACTGTGTTGTTATATAGCTGCACACTGCTTGCATTTCCCAGCTCATTCTTTTGTTATTTTGCAGACCCTAACTTGAGAACAACTGGATTAAATTTCCACTCCAATTTCCAAGATTACCAGGAGTGATTTTGATGCATTTAAGTCCTGCTGAATTTAATCTATTCCCCTTGCACAGCAGTGTATTTTTAGTGAGGCTTGATATTTAAAACTTAATGCAGCACTAATGTACAAGGTTTTAAAAATGCGTAATTTTCTTATTTGCGTTCCCATCCCTTTCAGATAAAAAAACCAACACTTCATTGGAACTTTTGATTACCTTTTGTACCTTATCACTAACTCTCTTAGTGATTTGCTCACATGCATGAAGAAAATATTCTGATTTAAGTTGTTGCCCAAAACACATGATCTCCAATTTTCTCATTGAACTCTATCTGTCATAGACTTTTCTACTTGGTCATCAGTGTCCTTTAGTGACTTCCTGTTCCCATTTGCTTGATTTTTAACTGATTCTCCTAATTTATTGCCATTTGCAACTTAGTTATTTAGTGGTTGATTTCCTGCTTTCTCTCAGACTATCAACATGGCATTAGGTACATCCCTGGATAGGCATATCTGCAACTGCACTCCCAACATTTAACACCTTCCAGGAAAGTATTGCCACTCAATCTGATAGCTGAAATATCTACTTCCTGCACAATTGCTGTACTGTAGTTGTTATGTGTACTATGCACAGGATCTCAAATACAACACGTTTTTAAAGCTTCCTTGCAGCATTTCTCAACCATGTGATATCCACTAAATAGAAAGAGAAAAGCGGCAGAATCTTGTGAATATCAACTTTGGATACCCTTCCAGGCCACAAAGTAACCTGTTATTATTGGATAAAATGTTCAAATTCTGTACCTAACAGTGCTAAAAAATAAATGTAATTTGCAGTGTCATTGGATGAGACTTTTTCTTAATCTCTCTAAGGATATGGATTTCAGTTGCTAAACCAGAATTTATTGCTAACCTCAAATTGCCCTTGAGAAGATGCTGGTCAATATTTTTGTGTGTGTAGATAGACCCACTGTGCAGTTAGGGAAGGAATTCCAAGATTTTGATCCATTGCAACAATAGCACATGGATATAGTTCCAGTTCAGTGTGGTGTGGCTTACAGGAGAATTTGGAGGTGTTAGTTATATTTCCAATCATCTGTGGCACTGTCCTTCTCATTGTTAAATGTCTTCAGGTTTAGACAATACTGTTGGAAGTTAATATCCTTGGCTAAAATGGAGAGAGCCTTGTCTATTTACTCAGCTAAATTCATGTCCTTCCTGCCCCAAACTTGTTCACTCTCTGCTATTATGGCTCAACAGAAATCTGTTACATTTTTGTTTTTGAGTTACACTTAGCTGATCATCGAGAGTTTTGACAAGTGAGTCATCAATAAAGAGGAAGAATAAATAAAACACCAAGCCAAGTTCAATTATTATTGCCTGAGTGTCATGCATGTTTGTTCTCTCAATGACTGTTGGATGATGATTAAAACAAACAAGAATTTTGAAGCAAGTTATAGTTGCTGATACTTGCAGATTGAGACTGGTTAATTTAGCATGTGATTGCTCAAATTAGGTTTAGCTTTTCACCAGATAAATCCAGTGAGCCACCAGGAAGTTTTACATGTTGCATTTTAAATAAGAATGCCAAAACTATGTTTTAAGACTGAATAATACTGCATACTGAAATCAGTCTCTAATATTTAATGTCCCACTGGCTGAATTTTAACAGGTGGTGATTTTGGCCGGTCCTGGTTTGATCCTGAGTAGTGCAATGATTGCTCTTATGGCTGTTAAAGTTTACACATTCAACTGGGACTGGTACATTGGCATGATGTTTGGGTCAATTCTTGGCTGCACTGACCCTATTACAGCCGTCGCTCTACTTCGGAATCTAGGTATAGTAAGAGTTCTTATTGGTTGTTGATTTGTCTGACATGAGAACTATATGCAATCATCTTTTAGTTTTAAATATCTCATAAAATTACTGAAATATTCTATATGCGACCTAACTTTTATTATTCTTCTACACTCATTTAAAACGTAGAATGTAGGATCTTTACAGTTAAGCTTTGGGTTTGCACTTAAGAGAAATTTCTAAAGGGAAATTATAAAGGGAAAAGTATAAAATTGTACAGTTCAGAAGAATGCCATTTGTTTAACTATGTATATGTTGGCTGCTTAAAAACACATATCTAATTCAGCCCATCTCTGCTCTTCCCTGATAGCTTGGCAAATCATTTATTTATCTGCATTATTGTTATTCTTTAAGGATAAATAAAAATAACATGTTTTAGTGTTGAATCTGATAAACACTAAGTTGGGTGAGTTAGGAGGAGCAGCAAAGAAGCAGAAGGGGGTGGGGGGGAAATAGGCTCTGTGCAAAACAGTGTGTCCACAGTAGATCTTCAGGATATCTGTGCCAAAATGTCATGGCGGAGCAACATTGTGGCTGCCTCTTGCTTCACAGAGGAGGCTTTCACTGAGTCCTGTAATGTGCATCTTGAAACTAACCTAGATACCAAAGGCATTATCCGAGAAGGACGTGAGTATAAACCAGCAAATTACAGGCCATGAGTCTAAGATTTGCGGTAGAGAAACTATTGGAAAAACTCCGAGGGATAGAATTAATCTCTACTTGGAGAAACAAGGATTGTCAAAGATAGTCAGCATGGCTTTAAGGGAAAGATCACGTCTAACAAATTTGATTGAATTTTTCGAGGAAGTGCCTAGGAGTGTAGATGAAGGTACTGCAATTGATGCAGTATGTATGACTTCAGTAAGGTTTTGACAAGGTCATGTATGGCAGACTGGTTAAGAAGCTAAAAAATCATGGAATCCAGGGCAATTTGGCAAATTTGATTCAAAATTGGCTTTGTGGCAAGAAGCAGGGGTGATGGTCAGAGAATGTTTTTGTGACTGGAAGCCTCTGTCTGGTGGCAGCCATTCTTCACTAACACATTGCCAGTCAATATTGTGGCTCAAACTGTGCAGATGGAGCTTTGCAGTCCAACTGAGCAGCTAACGAGAATTGCTCAGCTTCAAGGAAATGTTGCTTATTAACTACCAGCTCTTTCCTAACCCTCCTTGTCCAATGCTAACTGAATTCTACCAGTGGCTGTAGCCTCAAGAAATCATCACTGCCAGGATATGCTAGAATAGAGCATCATGCTTGGCATCAGCCTAAATTTTAAAATTGCTGGGTCAGAAGCTGTCCTGCACAGTTCATGATGTTTGCCCTGGACTTGACATAAAAGGAGAAATTGGTGGACCACTTTGTGGACTACCACTCTCACTATTGCATGCTAAAACTTCCATCAACTTATTTTCCATGTTGGAAAACATTTGGAAGAAACACCAAGGATGGCAAGGGTTCAAAATATACTCTGGGTGGGGGATTTTAATGTCCACCAGCAGCAGCACTACTGATTGAGTTGGTTGAGTCCAAAATGACAGAGCTGTTAGACTGGGTATATGGCAGATGGTGAAGAAACCAACAAGAGGGGACGAACAGACCTGACCACATCCTTACCAATCTACTGGTTGCAGATGAGTCTGTCAATAACAGTGGCTGCCAAACAGTCCTTGTGGAGACAAAGTTCCATCTTCACATTGAGAACACTCTCCACTGTGTTGTATGGTACTATCTGTGCTAAATGAGACAGACTTCGAATAGATCTCGTAATTCAAGACTGGGTATCCGTGAGGTACTGTGGGCCATCAATAGCAACAGAAAACTTGCACTCCACAATCTAAAATCTCATGTCCCAGTAGTGCCCTCGCTTAACCATTATCATCATGTCAGGTGATCAACCCTGGTTCAGTGGAGAGTGTATGAGGGCATGCCTGGAGTAGCTGCAGGCATTTTAAAAAATTAGGTGTCTACCTGATACCAAGCAAGACTACTTGCATGCCAAACAGCAAAAGCAGCAAATGATAGAGCTAAGTGATCCCAGAATGAGCAAGTCAGATCTAACCTCAGCAGTCATGCCCCATTCAGTTGTGAATGGTGATGGACAATTGAACAACTCATTGGAGGAGGAGGCTGTACAAATATCCCCATCCTCAGTGATCAAAGAGCCAAATATGTCAGTGCAAAAGATAGGGCTGAAGCTTCCCTAGCCAGAAGTGCCAAGTGGATGATCCATCTCTGCCTCTTCCAGTAGCCTCCAATGTCATAGAAGGCAGTTGTCAGCGAATTCAATTTACTCCTGTGACATTAATAAATGGTTGGAGGCACTGGATACTGCAAAGGCTGTGGGCCCTGACCACATTCTAGCAATAGTACTCAAGGCATGTGCTTCAACAAAATCAAAAATTGCTAGAAAATTTCAGGAGGTCTGGCAGCATATGTGGAGAGAAAGCAGAGTTAACATTTCAGGCCTTCTCAGAACATATGCTTCAGCACTTATTGCCAAGATGTTCCAGTGCATTTGCAATACTGCCATCTACCCACCAAAGTAGAAAATTGCCCTGGTTGTTCTGTACACACAAAGCAAGACAAATCCAACTCTGCTAATCACTACTCTATCAGTCTTCTCTTGATTATCTGTAAAATGATGGAAGATTTTATCAACAGTGCAATCAAGCAGCAGCTTCTAAGCAGTAATCTGCTCACTGACACCCAGTTTGGGTTCCACTAGGGCCACTCATCATAGTCTTGTTTCAAAAGCACTGAATTCCAGTGGTGAGGTGAGAGTGACAGCTCCTGACATCCAGATCACATTTGATGGAGTGTAGAATCAAGAAACTCTAGCAAAACGGGAATCAGAGGGCAAACTCTCTGCTGGTTGAAGTCATATGTGACTCGTAGAAAGATGGTTGTGATTGTTATCTCAGCTCCAAGATATTTCTACACGAGTTCCTCCAGGTAGCCCCCTTGGCCCAGCTATCTTTAATTGCTTCATTCATGACCCTCATGCCATCATAAATGTCCAGACTTGGGCTGACAAGTGGAAAGTAACATTCGTGCACCACTCAATTGCCAGGCAATGACGATTTCCAATAAGAGATAATCTAACTGCCGCCAATGGTGTTACCATCACTGAATTCCCCCTCCCCCCAAGCATCCTGTGGGTTACCATTGACCAAAAACTCAAGTGGGAGAAAGTGAGGATTGCAGATGCTGGAGATCAGAGTTGAGAGTGGGGTGCTGGAAAAGCGCAGGTCAGGCAGCATCTGAGGAGCAGGAGAATCTCAAGTGGACTTGCTATGTAAATGCAGTGGTTACAAGAGCAAAGGTTAGGAATACCGTGGTGAGTAACTAACGTCCTGACATCTACCATCTACAAGGCACAAGTCAGGAGTGTGACTTGTCTGTTTGGGTGCAGCTCCAACAATATTCAAAAAACTTGACACCATCCAGGCCAAACAAGCCACTTAATTATAGAATCATAGAATCCCTACAGTGTAGAAGCAGGCTATTGGGCCCATTAAATCCACACTGACTCTCTGAAGAGCATCCCACCCTATCCGTGACACCCTGCATCTAACCGACACATCTCTGGACATAATAGGCAATTTAGCATGACCACATCATCTAACTTGCATATTAGATTAGATTAGATTACTTACAGTGTGGAAACAGGCCCTTCGGCCCAACAAGTCCACACAGACCCGCCGAAGCACAACCCACCCAGACCCATTCCCCTACATTTACCCCTTCACCTAACACTATGGGCAATTTAGCATGGCCAATTCACCTAACCTGCACATTTTTGGATTGTGGGAGGAAACTGTAGCCCCCAGAGGAAACCCACGCAGACACAGGGAGAATGTGCAGACTCTACACAGTCAGTCGCCTGAGGCGGGAATTGAACCCGGGTCTCTGGCGCTGTGAGGCAGCAGTGTTAACCACTGTGCCACCATGCCGCCCACTTATCTTTGGACTGTGGGAGGAAACCGGAGCACCAAGAGGAAACCCATGCAGACAAAGGAGAATGTGTAAATTCTATACAGCTAGTTGCCTGAGCGTGGAACCGAACCTAGGACCCTGACGCTGTGAAGCAGCAGTGCTAACCATCAGACACCCTGCCGCCATGGTGATTAGCACCGCACCAACAAGGATCCACTTGCTCTGCCATTGACACTTAGTAGCTACAGTGTGTACCATCTATGCGATGCACTGCAAAGATTCACCAAAATCCTTAGGCAGCACCATCCAAGCTCGTGACTACTTCTGTCTAGAAAGATAAGGGCAGCAGATACATAGAATACGACTGCCTGCACGTTCCTCTCCAAGCCACTCCGTTTTGGAAATATATCACCATTCCTTCATTGTCATTGGGTCATGTGAATTTTCATCCTAAGGACATTGTATGTCCACCTACAGCAACAAGCTAGAAAAACAAAATCTGCATTATCTTCGCTTTGCAGCTAAGAATCATTACTCGTGCAGGAAGACTTAGGAAATGATTGTCAAATATTCTTTTAAAAAAAAATTAAACTCCTGAAAATACTTCAGCAGTAACGTTTAAGAATATGACATTGAATGTCTGAAGTGTGACCAAGTTCCAAGCCCTTCCTGATTATATTTAACAGGTTGTTGCATTGGATGGCATAGGTTTCAAACAAAGTGAGCAACAAAAGGCCCAGTCCAAATTGTAGCAGTCTCTTAAAGAGGAAGCAAAGTCTAGGGAAACACTCTTTGTAGGCTGAACTGAGGTCCCCCTTCCCTTCCTGGTCAGTCATGGAGATGCTTCACTAGTCTGTCCTGACATTGGCCATTTTAGCTGATGTTGGTTTGGGGTTGGCCAAGTCCAGTTACCCCATGAAGCAAATAGGTACCTCATTCAGAGTGTTGTTAATGTCATAGAATCATATAGCATTGAAAGAGGCCCTTTGGCTCACCATGTCTATGCTGACCAAGAAACACCAAACTGCATTAATCCCATTTACCTGCAATTGGTCCATAACCACCTATGTCCTTCCATAGAAAGCAGTGTACGTAAGTTATTGGATTTATTCAAGATTGAGTTAGATAGATGTTTGGTGAAGTGAGTCAAGTTATGGGAAGGTAAGGGACAGGCCAAGAAAGTGACATAGAAACTACAACCTGATCAGCTGTGATCTTATTGAGTGGCTGAGAGGTTTGCAAAATGTCATTTAATGGATAAAGTCCCCTTAGATTTTTGCTTACTCTTTAAAGAGCCATTTTAGTCTTAAGATTTCACTGTATTAATATATTTAAGCAATAGATGCCGATACAGTTTAACTGAAATAGTGATAGGAAATTTGAAATTATTAATATACATCCTGTAAATTCTGTATAGGTGCATCTAAAGCTCTTACTCTGATAATTGAAGGGGAATCATTGCTGAATGATGGCACCTCCATTGTTGTGTTTGAAGTCTTTCGAGATCTTTCTCTTGATCCACATAATGTTGACGGTAAGAATATTCACTTTTTCAAACAATTTTCAACATTTGATAATCTACAGTAACTATCTAGTTTTATCATTTGTTTTATAACTAAACAGAAATAAGGTCTGAAAAGAATTACTTGATTTCTAAATTCGGAGATGCCGGTGTTGGACTGGGGTGTACAAAGTTAAAAATCACACAACACCAGGTTATAGTCCAACAGGTTTAATTGGAAGCACACTAGCTTTCGGAGCGACAATCACCTGATGAAGGAGCATCGCTCCGAAAGCTAGTGTGCTTCCAATTAAACCTGTTGGACTATAACCTGGTGTTGTGTGATTTTTAACTTTGATTTCTAAAACACCTTTCATGACCACTAGATGTGTCAAAATACTTTATAGTCATTTAAATGTATTTGAAGTGCAGCCATTATTATAAAGTCGGAAATATACCAGCTAGTTTGCATAAGAGTTAGAACAGACAGTAATATGATACTGGTCAGATACTCAGCTATTATAATGTTTATGGGATAAATATTGTCCAGAATTAAATAACTAACTCAAACAATTTATCTGAATCTGCAAAACACAGTATTTTAAGCACTTAGTTTCCTCTTATAACCAAGGCCATGCAGCTACCTATCAGTGATCCAAGGTGTAAGAGTCACGGCAACTCCCTGGATATGTAGCACCAGTGATATCTGTTGTGGTCTCAAATTATTTGAACTTGAGTTGGGTGGACTTCATTTCCATACGCAAGAAGTTCTTATTCTAGAGTTTTATGACTGCGGATATAATCAAATGTACCTGTGGGGAAACTGTTGATGGCTGAGAATCCTAATTCCCTAGCTATCTGACTTTGTGCATCAAGGGAGAAAGAGTTGAATTGGTCGGCTGATCCAAAGAGGATCAAGAGGCATTCCGAATGTATTCTATATTGAGGAGTGTGAGATGCAGCAGAAGTCTGGTTTAGCTCCCTGAAATGATCTGCTGGTGAAGAAATTAAGGCTACCAGGTAGGATTGCCATGCACGACTGACCTCTGCTTCTCTTCCAGAAGATGACGTAGGTGTGACATTATGGCTTGGATTATCCTCAGTTATTTTCTTCATGTGCTCTGTCATTTGCAAATAGCAGAACCTAAGCCTATAAGTCAAGGGCTGTCCTCATCCCAATGGCAGCTGCTGTTGTTTTTGCAGATGGAGTTGATTTACTGTCTTCTTCAGTCATTCCTTTGCAATTTGCACAAGTAATTGTTGGATTAACTTCTGCTATGATTCCTCAACTAGCAGCAGACCTGGGAGAATAGTCAGAGCAAGAAAACAGTCTTTTTTAAGGCAATGTTTAACAATTGTCACCCTTCCTATTAAGCTCTTGGTTAAGTCCTCATAGAGGGTAGTGTCACACCTAGTCAAGATCCCAAGCAGCATGAGCTCCATTTGATTCTACATTGCTGTGTTTGTTTAGAGGACAGTTCCTCACCACCAATCTCACAGGAGTTTGGAGGTATGTACTACTGTGGAGTTGTATTCAAGCCTGATGTAACTCCTTCCCGTACGCATTACTAATCCTGACCTCCTGTATTGCAGTTGAAAGAAGTTTCCATGTAGCCTTGAATGATGCAACTGAGAAGTGGTCTTCCCTTCTCTTCAAACGTACCACAGGAGTGCTGTCCTAATAGCCATCATCTAGTCTGAGGATTTGACAACTGCAGCATCGTGGCTTGCAGTTCCATAGATTGTGCTTTGGCCATCAGGGAAGATGAGCAATTGAGTGAATGTGCCTTGCATCATTGAGTCTCACTAACTCGTTTGAGTTTTTTGAAGTGTTGAAGAAGATTGATGAAGACAGTGTGGTGGATATTGTCAGTAAGTTGTTTGACAAGGTTCTGCATGGTAGACGGTGAGCAAGTTTAGATCGCATGGAATATAGGAAGAGCTAGCCATTTGAATACAAAATTGGCTTGAAGGTAGGAGACAGAAGATGATGATAGAACATAGAACAATACAGCACAGAACAGGCCCTTCGGCCCACGATGTTGTGCCGAACATTTGTCCTAGCTTAAGCACCCATCCATGTACCTATCCAATTGCCGCTTAAAGGTCACCAATGATTCTGACTCTGCCACTCCCACAGGCAGCGCATTCCATGCCCCCACCACTCTCTGGGTAAAGAACCTACCCCTGACATCCCCCTATACCTTCCACCCTTCACCTTAAATTTATGTCCCCTTGTAACACTCTGTTGCACCCGGGGAAAAAGTTTCTGACTGTCTACTCTATCTATTCCTCTGATCATCTTATAAACCTCTATCAAGTCACCCCTCATCCTTCGTCGTTCAAATGAGAAAAGGCCTAGCACTCTCAATCTATCCTCGTACGACCTATTCTCCATTTCAGGCAACATCCTGGTAAATCTCCTCTGCACCCTTTCCAAAGCTTCCACATCTTTCCTAAAGTGAGGCGACCAGAACTGCACACAGTACTCCAAATGTGGCCTAACCAAGGTCCTGTACAGCTGCAACATCACTTCACGACTCTTGAATTCAATCCCTCTGCTAATGAACGCTAATACACCATTGGCCTTCTTACAAGCTCTATCCACCTGAGTGGCAACTTTCAAAGATCCCTCTGCTCCTCCACCTTACTAAGAACCCTACCGTTAACCCTGTATTCCGCATTCTTATTTGTCCTTCCAAAATGGACAACCTCACACTTGACAGGGTTGAACTCCATCTGCCACTCCTCAGCCCAGCTCTGCATCATATCTAAGTCTCTTTGCAGCCGACAACAACCCTCCTCACTATCCACAACTCCACCAATCTTCGTATCATCTGCAAATTTACTGACCCACCCTTCGACTCCCTCTTCCAAGTCATTAATAAAAATTACAAACAGCAAAGGACACAGAACTGATCCCTGCGGAACTCCGCTTGTAACTGGGCTCCAGGCTGAATATTTACCATCTACCACCAATCTCTGACTTCGAACAGTTAACCAGTTTTCTATCCAACTGGCCAAATGTCCCTCTATCCCAAGCCTCCTGACTTTCCGCATAAGCCTACCATGGGGAACCTTATCAAATGCCTTACTAAAATCCATGTACACTACATCCACTGCTCTACCCTCATCCACATGCTTGGTCACCTCCTCAAAGAATTCAATAAGACTTGTAAGGCAAGACCTACCCCTCACAAATCCGTGCTGGCTGTCCCTAATCAAGCAGTGTCTTTCCAGATACTCATAAATCCAATCCCTCAGTACCCTTTCCATTACTTTGCCTACCACCGAAGTAAGACTAACTGGCCTGTTATCCCTATTCCCTTTTTTGAACAGGGGCACAACATTCTCCACTCTCCAGTCCCCTGGCACCACCCCCGTTGACAGTGAAGATGAAAAGATGGTGAAGTGTTGCTTTTCAGACTGGGGGCCTCTGATTAGTGGTGTGCTGCAAGGATTGGTGCTGGGTCCACTGCTTTTTGACATTTTATATAAATGATTTGGATGTGAATATCGGAAGTATGGTCAGTAAGTTTTCAGATGACCCCAAAATTGGTGTAGTGGACAGAAAGTTACCTCAGAGTCTAACGAGACCTGGATCAGATGGGCAAATGTGCCGAGGAATGGCAGATGGAGTTTAATCGAGCTATATGTGAGGTGCTATCTTTTGGAAAGGCAAATCAGGGCAGGACTTATACACTTTATGGTAAGGTCCTGGCGAATGTTGCCACACAAAAAGATCATAGTTCTTCAAAAGTGGAGTTACGGGTAGACAGGATAGTGAAGAAGGCATTTGGTACGCTTGCCTTTGTTGATCAGTGTATTGAATATGGGAATTCAGAGATTATGTGGTTGTACAGGACATTGGTTAGGCAATTCTGGTCTCCCTGCTATAAGAAGGATGTCGTGAAATTTCTAAGGATTCAGAAAAGATTTACAAGGATGTTGCCAGGGTTAGAGGGTTTGAACTACAGGGAGAGGTTGACTAGGCTGGGGCTTTTCTTCCGAGATCATGGAGAATGAGGTGTGACGTTATAGATGTTTATAAAATCATGAGGGGCATGGATAGGGTGAAGAGACAGGGTCTTTTCTCTGGGATGAGGAGTCCAAAACTAAAGGTTTAGGGTGAGATGGGAAAGATTTAAAGGGGACCTAAGGGTATAATTTTTCAAGCAGAGGGCAGTGCATGAGTAGAAATGAGCTGCCAAAGGAGGTATGGAGGCAGGTACAATTACAATATTTAAAAGTCATGGGGATGGGAATGTGAATAGGATGGGATTAGAGGTATATGGTCCAAATGCTGTCAAATGGGACTAGATTACTGTTGGCATGACATGTTGGACTGAAATATCTCTTTTCCTTGCTGTATAGACAATAGACAATAGGTGCAGGAGTAGGCCATTCTACCCTTCGAGCCTGCACCACCATTCAATATGATCATTGCTGATCATCCTTAATCAGTATCCAGTTCCTGTCTTATCTCCATAACCCTTGATTCCACTATCCTTGAGAGCTCTATCCAACTCGTAAATGAATCCAGAGACTGGGCCTCCACTGCCCTCTGGGGCAGAGCATTCCACACAGCCACCACTCTCTGGGTGAAGAAGTTTCTCCTCCTCTCTATTCTAAATGGTCCACCCCGTATTTTTAAGCTGTGTCCTCTGGTTGGGCACTCACCCATCAGCGGAAACATGTTTCCTGCCTCCATAATGTCCAGTCCTTTAATAATCTTATATGTCTCAATCAGATCCCCTCTCAGTCTTCTAAACTCAAGGGTATACAAGCCCAGTCGCTCCAGTCTTTCAGTGTAAGGTAATCCCGCCATTCCAGGAATTGACCTCGTGAACCTATGCTGCACTCCCTCAATAGCCAGAATGTTTTTTCTCAAATTTGGAGACCAGAACTGCACACAGTACTCCAGGTGTGGTCTCACTAGGGCCCTGTACAGCTGCAGAAGAACCTCTTTGCTTCTATACTCAATCCCTCTTGTTATGAAGGCCAGCATGCTATTAGTCTTCTTCACTACCTGCTGTATCTGCATGCTTACCTTCATTGACTGGTGTACAAGAACACCCAGATCTCTCTGTACTGCCCCTTTACCTAAATTGATTCCATTTAGATAGTAATCTGCCTTTCTGTTCTTGCCATCAAAGTGGATAACCAGACATTTATCCACATTAAACTGCATCTGCCATGCATCTGCCCACTCACCTAACTTGTCCAGATCACCCTGTAATCTCCTAGCATCCTCATCACATTTCACCCTGCCACCAAGCTTTGCATCATCAGCAAATTTGCTAATGTTATTACTAATACCATCTTCTATATCATTAACATATATTGTAAAAAGCTGCGGTCCCAGTACTAATCCCTGCGATACCCCAGTAGTCACTGCCTGCCATTCCGAAATGGAGCCGTTTATCACTACTCTTTGTTTCCTATCAGCCAACCAACTTTCAATCCAAGTTAGTACTTTGCCCCCAATACCATGCACCCTAATTTTGCTCACTAACCTCCTATGTGGGACTTTATCAAAAGCTTTCTCAAAGTCCAGGTACACTACATCTACTGGATCTCCCTCGTCCATCTTCAGAGTTACATCCTCAAAAAATTCCAGAAGATTAGTCAAGCATGATTTCCCCTTCACAAATCCATGCTGACTCTGACCTCTCCTATTACTACTACCCAGATGTGTCGTAATTTCATCCTTTATAATAGACTCCAGCATCTTTCCCACCACTGAGGTCAGACTAACTGGTCTATAATTTCCTGCTTTCTCTCTCCCACCTTTCTTAAAAAGTGGTATAACATTAGCCACCCTCCAATCCGCAGGAACTGATCCCGAATCTATCGAACTCTGGAAAATAATCACCAAAGCATCCACGATTTCTCGAGTCACCTCCTTCAGTACCCTGGGATGTAGACCATCAGGCCCCGGGGACTTATCAACCTTCAGGCCTAACAGTCTCTCCAACACCAATTCCTGGCAAATATAAATTCCCTTCAGTTCCAGTCCTTCAGTCACTGTTACCTCCCCAGTGAACACAGATCTGAAGTATCAATTCAATTCTTCTGCCATTTCTTTGTTCCCCGTAATATATTCCCCTGTTTCTGTCTTCAAGGGCCCAATTTTAGTCTTAACCATTTTTTTGCCTTTCACATACCTAAAAAAACTTTTACTATCCTCCTTTATATTATTGGCCAGTTTACCTTCGTACCTCATTTTTTTTTCTCTGCGTATTTCCTTCTTAGTAATCCTCTGTTGTTCTTTAAAAGCTTCCCAGTCCTCCGTTTTCCCACTTATCTTTGCTATATTATACTTTTTCTCTTGTAACTTTATATGTTTCTTAACTTCCCTCGTCAGCCACGGTCACCCATGCCTCCTCCGAGGATCTTTCTTCCTTTTTGGAATGAACTGATCCTGCAACTTCTGCATTGTACATCTCTACAACTCTACGTTTCCAATCAGAATGTTCTTTAGCAGTCCTTCATCAGTTGACGTCAGAATTGGATGATAAGAGGACTATTATGTTTTGCTTAACTGAATTGAAGACAGATGTCCAGCACTCTATAGTATAGACTGGATGGCATTGTATCTATGTTCAGCTTTCAGGGGATTGTGCAATGGAGTTATTAGCCGTGATTCTGGAGTAGTGTTTGTCTTCCAGTAACCATCCGTGTAAGGCATCAAGCTCTTGAAATGAAGCAGGATCCTGAGAGTTCACTAGGATAAAGGCGTCATGGCAGTTCCAAGGGAGCTGGAACAGACTTAAATGTGATACTGATGATCACAGATGACTTGCATGCTGATGGGATGGAATCCTTTTCAGTTGGAGTCAGCTGTGTTATAATCGTGGGCGGTACGGTGGCACAGTGGTTAGCACTGCTGCCTCACAGCGCCCGAGACCCTGGTTCAGTTCCCGCCTCAGGCGACTGTCTGTGTGGAGTTTGCACGTTCTCCCCGTGTCTGCGTGGGTTTCCTCCGGGTGCTCCGGTTTCCTCCCACAGTCCAAAGATGTGCAGGTCAGGGGAATTGGCCATGCTAAATTGCCCGTAATGTTAGGTAAGGGGTAAATGTAGGGGTATGGGTGGGTTGCGCTTCGGCGGGGCGGTGTGGACTTGTTGGGCCGAAGGGCCTGTTTCCACACTGTAAGTAATCTAATCTAAAAAATGTGTCATGGTCGATGTGACCCTGCAACTGGATGTGGCCTGCTCTTTTAGCAAAACTTATTGCCCACTTGCAGTACAAATGACATAATGGAGAAATGAGATGAAGCAGTGTGACCTGGCAGAAATTGCATCAGTATAGCAACCTTGATACATGTTTCGATTAAAAGATCCAACACAAGCACATGGTAGAGCCTTGGCAGCAGCCAGTTGTGTGAAAGTTTATCACAGTTGTCACCTTGATGGCCACTGGGATAGAATCCATTACTGCAGGTTGCAGGTCCCGCTTCAGCAAATGGCATACTTCTCTGACAGTGTCCCTGGGCATTCTGTGTCTGTGGTGATGCTGCACCATGCACATATGTAGGAAATAGCAACAAGCATGATAGACTCTCTAGGCCTACTGTACCTTTAGTGTATCTTGAAGGGACCTTCAACCATAATATCTTTATGTGGAGGCTATTTGGTACCCGCTGGAGATTGCTGCTGATCCTGGGCTTGATGGTGCGTCTGTTCCTTCTCAGTTTCTCTGTGTCTTCACTGCACTGGCACAACAGATGACTCATGCTGGATTCACTGGTCACACTTCTAATAGACCTGCTTGGAAATATATGAAACAGAATAGATGCTTAATAATGTGCGCAGTCAGTGTTCACATTATTCAAATGATGGTTTCGCGTATTCCTCTGTATAGTGGCACATGGAGAACTTTGACGAGGAGAACCATTCAATGCTTGACATAGGGATCTTATTCTGATGAATGCAGCACAATCCATATTGTGAAAAAACAGTAGTAATTGTAAGTGTTCTATGATTACTGAAACCATATTCCCATCTTTATCCCCTCACTAGCCCCACCACATCACCCAAATTAGCATAATGCAGTGCTGTGCAGCAACGTGTTCATACCCTTTTCTGATCACTACTGACAATCATGACAAGCTGTCTGTTTTTGTCTGCTCTAGCTGAGGAGGCAAAATGCAAAAAGACCAGAGATACTGTGACTAAAGTTTGTGCGAAGATTTGTAGCTTGGGTGCTCGTTGTTGTGGTTCTGTTCGCCGAGCTGGGAATTTGTGTTGCAGACATTTCGTCCCTGTCTAGGTGACATCCTCAGTGCTTGGGAGCCTCCTGTGAAGCGCTTCTGTGATCTTTCCTCCGGCATTTGTAGTGGTTTGAATCTGCCGCTTCCAGTTGTCAGTTCCAGCTGTCCGCTGCAGTGGCCGGTATGTTGGGTCCAGATCGATGTGCTTGTTGATTGAATCGTGGATGAGTGCCATGCCTCTAGGAATTCCCTGGCTGTTCTCTGTTTGGCTTGTCCTATAATAGTAGTGTTGTCCCAGTCAAACTCATGTTGCTTGTCATCTGCGTGTGTGGCTACTAAGGATAGCTGGTCGTGTCGTTTCGTGGCTAGTTGGTATTCATGGATGCGGATCGTTAGCTGTCTTTCTGTTTGTCCTATGTAGTGTTTTGTGTAGTCCTTGCATGGGATTTTATATACTACGTTGGTTTTGCTCATGCTGGGTATCGTGTCCTTTGTCCTGGTGAGTTGTTGTCTGAGCGTGGCTGTTGGTTTGTTTGCTGTTATAAGTCCTAGTGGTCATAGTAATCTGGCTGTCAGTTCAGAAATATTCTTAATGTATGGTAAAGTGGCTAGTCCTTTGGGTTGTGGCATGTCCTCATTCCATTGTCTTTCCCTTAGGCATCTGTTGATGAATTTGCGGGGGTATCCGTTTTTGGCGTTTTTGGTGTTCTTCTTCCTCTTTGCAGTTCTTGTGTGCTGCAGTGTGTTGTGGCCCTTTTGAACAGTGTCTTGATGCAACTTCTTTTGTGTGTGTTGGGGTGGTTGCTTTCGTAGTTCAGGACTTAGTCTGTGTGTGTGGCTTTCCTGTATACCTTTGTTGCTTTGACAAGCAACATGAGTTTGACTGGGACAACACTATTATTATAGGACAAGCCAAACAGAGAACAGCCAGGCAATTCCTAGAGGCATGGCTCTAGGAATCCACTGATTCAATCAACAAGCACATCGACCTGGACCCAATATACCGGCCACTGCAGCGGACAGCTGGAACTGACAACCGGAAGCGGCAGATTCAAACCACTACAAATGCCGGAGGAAAGATCACAGAAGCGCTTCACAGGAGGCTCCCAAGCACTGAGGATGTCACTCAGACAGGGGACGAAACGTCTGCAACACAAATTCCCAGCTCGACGAACAGAACCACAACATGCTGTGACTACTAAGCAGGTGCAAAATGCATCAGCATGAAGAGACAAGCAAGGAGTCCTGAAATGCACCTTTCCTAAATCTAAGACTAGGATGCTTGTCCCTGTGCACAGGGTATTTTGATATCAACATTACAATGACTCAGTTTGACAGAAGACGTGAACCTGGTATTTGTGCCTGGCAGAAATTGCTATTTATTATAAATACATAGATTTAAGCTGCAGGTTAACAGTTATGAGCCACTGGTCAAAACTATAACTTCCTTATAAATCTTTTCTGACAGACAAACAAAATCATTGGTGTTGTGGGTGGAGGGGAAAACTGGGAAGGTACTTCAGTGGTTCATATCCTTGGGTTTGCTAAGAAGATCCTTGGAGCTAACCAGGGCCAGCTGTTCAGGGATCTCTTTCACATTAGATATTTCCACTTCGTTGCAGAAAGCACAAAGTGGCATGTTTGTAAATGATAAAGTCTCTGATCTATTGATTAAAACCCATGCTTATAACAAATGGTGAGGGGAAAAAAACTGGTTTTCTTCAAACTTTTGGTTTTTTTTTCTACTGCAGAGACAGAGGGACTGTGCTTTCCTTTCTGAAGATCTAATGGTTCTCAACTAATCATTCAGCTGCCTGGGAGCCAGTCAGATAATTGTCAGGCCTTTGTCATCAACAACTGGTCATCACTCCACATACTAATCAACTATGTGTTTCCAGTTGAAAGTCATTTCGTACACACTCCCTGCTTCCAGCTCATCTGCTATTAAATCTCCTCAGAGAAAACGGCAGCATAAAGTACACTTATAAGGGGTGTTGGAAATCTGTTCTAATAAAGTCCAGTAATCCATTCCACAATCCATGTTATTTTTTAAAGTCCTTAACTCATTTCAGTCCATCGTCAAAAATACAGGAAAATAATAAGATATGGTCTTTACATTAACTTCTTGTCTTATAGATCAGATCTACTGCTCTGCCCTCATCAATCTTCTTTGTTACTTCTTCAAAAAACTCAATGAAGTTTGTGAGAAATGATTTCCCACGCACAAAGCCGTGTTGACTATCCCTAATCAGTCCTTGCCTTTCCAAATACATGTACATCCTGTCCCTCAGGATTCCCTCCAACAACTTGCCTACCACTGAGGTCAGGCTTACTGGTCTATAGTTCCCTGGCTTGTCTTTATCGCCTTTCTTAAACAGTGGCACCATGTTTGCCAACCTCCAGTCTTCCGGCACCTCACCTGTGACTATCGATGATACAAATATCTCAGCAAGAGGCCCAGCAATCTCTTCTCCAGCTTCCCACAGAGTTCTCGGGTACACCTGATCAGGTCCTGGGGATTTATCCACCTTTAACCGTTTCAAGACATCCAGCACTTCCTCCTCTGTAATCTGGACATTTTGCAAGATGTCACCATCTATTTCTCTGCAGTCTCTATCTTCTATATCCTTTTCCACAGTAAATACTGATGCAAAATATTCATTTCGTATCTCCCCCATTTTCTGTGGCTGCACACAAAGGCCGCCTTGCTCATCTTTGAGGGGCCCTATTCTCTCCCTAGTTACCCTTTTGTCCTTAATATATTTGTAAAAACCCTTTGGATTTTCATTAATTCTATTTGCCAAAGCTACCTCATATCCCCGTTTTGCGCATCTGATTTCCCTCTTAAGTATACTCCTACTTCCTTTATACTCTTCTAAGGATTCACTCGATCTATCCTGTCTATACCTGACATATGCTTCCTTCTTTTTCTTAACCAAACCCTCAATTTCTTTAGTTATCCAGCATTCCCTATACCTCCCAGCCTTCCCTTTCACCCTGACAGGAATAAAATCCAGAGAAAGTATATTCTGGGTCTTCTACTTTTTGTCATTTACATAAATGATTTGGATGTGAGCATAAGAGGTACAGTTAGTAAGTTTGCAGATGACACCAAAATTGGAGGTGTAGTAGACAGCGATGTGGGTGACCTCAGATTACAACAGGATCTGGACCAGATGGGCCAATGGGCTGAGAAGTGGCAGATGGAGTTTAATTCAGATAAATGCAAGGTGCTGCATTTTGGGAGATCAAATCTTAGCAGGACTTCTACACTTAATGATAAGGTCCTAAGGAGTGTTGCTGAACAAAGAGACCTTGGATGCAGATTCATAGCTCGTTGAAAGTGGAGTCGCAGGTAGATAGGATAGTGAAGAAGGCATTTGGTATACTTTCCTTTATTGGTCAGAGTATTGAGTAGAGGAGTTGGGAGGTCATGTTGCGGCTGTACAGGACATTGGTTAGGCCACTGTTGGAATATAGAGGTAAAAACAATGACTGCAGATGCTGGAAACCAGATTCTGGATCAGTGGTGCTGGAAGAGCACAGCAATTCAGGCAGCATCCGAGGACAGGCAAAATCGACGTTTCGGGCAAAAGCCCTTCATCAGGAATAAAGGCAGTGAGCCTGAAGCGTGGAGAGATAAGCTAGAGGAGGGTGGGGGTGGGGAGAGAGTGGCATAGAGTACAATAGGTCAGTGGGGAAGGAGATGAAGGTGATAGGTCAGGGAGGAGAGGGTGGAGTGGATAGGTGGAAAAGGAGCTGGGCAGGTCGGACAAGTCCGGACAGGTCAGGGGATCGAGTTGCTGGAGGTTAGAAGCTAGGATGAGGTGGGGGAAGGGGAAATGAGGAAACTGTTGAAATCCACATTGATGCCCTGGGGTTGAAGTGTTCCGAGGCGGAAGATGAGGCGTTCTTCCTCCAGGCTTCTGGTGGTGAGGGAGCGGCGGTGAAGGAGGCCCAGGACCTCCATGTCCTCGGCAGAGTGGGAGGGGGAGTTGAAATGTTGAGCCACTGGGCGATTTGGTTGATTGGTGCGGGTGTCTCGGAGATGTTCCCTAAAGCGCTCTGCTAGGAGGCGCCCAGTCTCCCCAATGTAGAGGAGACCGCATCGGGAGCAATGGATACAATAGATGATATTAGTGGATGTGCAGGTAAAACTTTGATGGATGTGGAAAGCTCCTTTGGGGCCTTGGATAGAGGTGAGGGAGGAGGTGTGGGCACAGGTTTTACAGTTCCTGCGGTGGCAGGGGAAAGTGCCAGGATGGGAGGGTGGGTCGTAGGGGGGCGTGGACCTGACCAGGTAGTCACGGATGGAACGGACTAAACTTTTAATTTGATTTCTTATTGGATTCCTTATTGTCCTATGTACTGAGATACAGTGAGAAGTATTGTTTTGTATGATATCCAGTCAAATCATACCGTACATAAGTACACAGGATAATAGAACAGAATGCAGAATATTCTGTTACAGCTACAGATGCAGAGAAATATCAACTCTAATATGAGAGTTGCATTCATAAGTCTGATAACAGTGATAAATTTGTTGGTATGTGTTTTCAAACTTTTATATCTTCTGCCCGATGGTAGATGGTGGAAGAGAGTATAATCAGAGTGGGAGGGGTCTTTGATTATGTTGGTTGCTTTCCTAAGGCAGCGGGAAAGTATAGATGGAGTCAATGGAAAGAAGACAGGTTTTCATGATGGACTGTGCTGTGTTCACAAATTTCTGTAATTTCTTGCGGCTTTGGGCAGAGCAATTGCTATATCAAGCTGTGATGGACCCATATTGGATGCTTTCTATGGTGCATCTATAAAGATTGTTAAGAGTCATTGTGGACATGCCGAATTTCCTTAGCCTTCTGAGGAAATAGAGACATTGGTGTGCTTTCTTGCCAATAGTGTCGATGGGGATGGACCAGGATAGATCATTAGTGATACTTACTTATTGACCACCTCCATCTCAGCACCATTGTTTCAGGCAGGGGCATGTCCTCCACTCTGCTTCCTGAAGTTGATGTAATTGTCTATGATTTTACTCAACTTGGCTTTGTAGCAAGTAATATTGTGTAAACCTTGCAACAAGTTGACATTTGTTTGGGATTAGTTTGGGACTCTAGCTTAGTCTGGCATTATGTCTTGGTGTCTCTGGCTTTGTGAAGATCGTTCCTAGATTTTCCACATAGGTTAGGGTCACGCGACTTGACTTCAGTAGGGAGTGGATCTCCCGGTTCATCCATGGCCTCTGGCTAGGGAACACTCAGATTAATTTCTTTGGCACACAGTCTTCTACACACTTACTGATGAAGGTTGTGCTCGTGGTGGCATAATCATTTAGGTTGGCCAGTGAGTTCTTGAATGTGGACCTATCCACTGACTCCAAGCAGTCACATAGGAGGTCATCTGTTACCTCAGACCAGCACGGTCTGACTTTCTGTAATGGATTCTCACACTTCAGTTTTTGCATGAGAAGGAGCACAGCCTTATGGTCTGATATACCAAAATGTAGACTGGGTTTGAAGGGTGGATGTCCTTGGTTGTGTAGCAATGGTGAGGGGTGTTTGGGCCTCTGGTGGGACAGGAAATGTGTTGATGGTACCTTGGTAGTACACGCTTGAGGTTAGCTTGAGCTTGCTGCTGGTGATCAGATGAGATTGGTAAATTAATTAACTGTTCCAGTTCAGTTCTGTTTCTGCTAGAGAGCACACTCAGCCAAATCTCAGTAGTATTAATAAGGGAGAAAATGAGGGGGAATTCTGGGTAATCCAAAATGGAGGACGGGAAGAATTTCTGGCTATAACTGCTGCTCCTTTTTTGAGGTATTTTAGGTGTTGGAGGTAATTTCCTTGAATTCTCGGAGCACTGTTTTATATGCTGTTGCATTGTTTTGGAACTTTGGAGAGAAAAAAAAGTCAAAACAACGGCACTTTTAAAAAGGAGAAGAAGAACAGACAAAGGAAGCACATGATGAGGTCACTGCAGGAGAGAGAGAGAGAAAGAAATCCACATTGCTAACTGACAGAGTTAGCAGTTACTGCCTTTGCTATTAAATTCATGTATCACTGGACATCGGAGTGTATCTGGGAAAATTAAAAAAACAGTGAAATTCACAACTGATCTTGGAGGAACCTGTCTGGGAGAGGTCACAGCACAGAAGCAGTTAAGTGGATTTTAAGCGTGGCCTTAAAATAAGCCTGTGCTAGTGAGCAGAGTGGGTTCATTCTTGATTAGATGTTTTATTGAGATATGTCTCTTGATTAAACTTAAAATATAAGCCATAAGTATAAATTTAACCTGGAGCAGTGATTTGTAGAGGAATAAAACAACGCTAGATTGAAAGAAGCAAAAATGGCCTTGAGTAGAGTGATATGCTCTTCTTGTCGGATCTGGGAGTTTAGGGGCAGTTTACGGTAATTAAGGATTATATTTGCAATAAATGACGTTGGTTGCGAATCCAATCAGATCGAATACATCGGTTGGAGAAGCAGTTAGAGGCAATGACTAATTTACAAGAGCAAGGAGATGTGATGGATGGCAGTTATAGGAAGGGGGGATGTCTCAGATACAGTCTCATAGATGGGTTAATTCCAGGAAAGGTAAGAGAGGTAGGCAGGTAGTGCAGGAGTCTTCTGTGGCGATCCCCATTTCAAACAAGTATGCTGTTTTGGAAAATGTAGGGGGTGATGGATTCTCAGGGGAATGTAGTACGAACAGCCAAGTTTTTGGTATTGAGATTGGCTCTGTTGTAATGAGAGATACATTGGGTACCAAGCGATTGATTGTGTTAGAGGACTGTCTGAGGTACAGACCGGCGTTTCTGTGGCCAGCAGCGAAACATCAGTGTGGTGTGTTGCTTCCATGGTGCCAAGATCAAGGTTGTCTCCGAGAGGGTGCAGAATGATCTCATGGGGGAGAGGGATCAGCAGGAGGTCATTGTACACATTGGAACCAACGACATAGGAAGGGAAAAGGTTGAGATTCTGAAAGGGAGATTACAGAGAGTTAGGCAGGAATTTAAAAAGGAGGTCCTCGAGAGTTGTAAAATCTGGATTACTCCCGGTGCTACGAGCTAGTGAGGGCAGGAATAGGAGGATAGAGCAGATGAATGCATGGCTGAGGAGCTGGTGTATGGGAGAAGGATTCACATTTTTGGATCTTTGGAAGCAGTATTGGATAGAAGTGACGTTTTTGATAAGGGATATCGTTACAGCTGTACCGAGGGAGGATATTCCTGGAGTTACATCCAGGCAAGTTATTTGGGTGCAACTGAGAAATAAGAAAGGGATGATCACCTTATTGGGATTGTATTATAGACCCCCTAATAGTCAGAGTGAAATTGAGAAACAAATTTGTAAGGAGATCGCAGTTATCTGTAAGAATAATAGGGTGGTTATAGTAGGGGATTTTAACTTTCCAAACATAGACAGGGACTGTCATAGTGTTAAGCATTTAAATGGAGAGGAACAAGAAGACAGCTAACGATCTGCATCCATGAACATCAACTAGCCACGAAATGCCACGACCAGCTATCCTTAGTAGCCACACACGCATACGACAAGCAACATGAATTCGACTGGGACAACACTACCATTATAGGGCAAGCCAAACAAAGAACAGCCAGGGAATTCCTAGAAGCATGGCACTCATCCACAAACTCCATCAACAAACATATCGACCTGGACCCAATTACAGCGGACAGCTGAAACTGACAACCGGAAGCGGCAGGGACAGGCCACTATAAATGCCGGAGGAAACACCACAGAAGCGCTTCACAGGAGGCTCCCAAGTACTGAGGATGTCACCTAGACAGGGGACGAAACGTTTGCAACAAACATTTCCAGCTCGGTGAACAGAACCACAACAACGAGCACCCGAGCTACAAATCTTCACCCAAACTTTGGAGAGGAATTTGTTAAGTGTGTACAAGAACATTTTCTGATTCAGTATGTAGATGTACCCACTAGAGAAGGTGCAAAACCTGTCCTACTCTGGAAATAAGGCATGGCAGGTGACTGAGGTATCAGTAGGGGAACTTGGGGGCCAGCGACCATAATTCCATTAGTTTTAAAATGATGGAAAAAGATAGACCAGATCTAAAAGTTGAAGTTCTAAATTGGAGGGAGGCCAATTTTGATGGTATAAGGCAAGAACTTTCAAAAGCTGACTGGGGGCAGATGTTCGCAGGTAAAGGGACGGCTGGAAAATGGGAAGCCTTCAGAAATAAGATAACGAGAGTCCAGACAAAGTATATTCTTGTTAGGGTGAAGGGAAAGGCTAGTAGATATAGGGAATGCTGGATGACTAAAGAAAAAGAAGGAAGCATATGTCAGGTATAGACAGGATAGATCGAGTGAATCCTTAGAAGGGTATAAAGGCAGTAGGGGTATACTGAAGAGAGAAATCAGGAGGGCAAAAAAGGGACATGAGATAGCTTTGGCAAATATAGTTAAGGAGAATCCAAAGGGTTTTTACAAATATATTAAGGACAAAAGGGTAACTAGGGAGAGAATAAGGCCCCTCAAAGATCAGCAAGGCGGCCTTTGTGTGGAGTCGCAGGAGATGGGGGAGATACTAAACGAATATTTTACAGCAGTATTTACTGTGGAAAAGGTCATGGAAGATATGGAATGTGGGGAAGTAGATGGTGACATCTTGAAAAATGTCCATATTACAGAGAAGGAAGTGCTGGATGTCTTGAAACGCATAAAAGTGGATAAATCCCTAGGGCCTGATCTGGTGTACCCTAGAACATTGTGGGAAGCTAGGGAAGTGATTGCTGGGCCCTTACTGAGATATTTGTATCATTGATAGTCACAGGTGAGGTGCCGGAAGACTGGAGGTTGACTGATGTGGTACCGCTGTTTGAAGAGTGGTAAGGACAAGGCAGAGAACTATAGACCAGTGAGCCTGACGTTGGTGGTGGGCAAGTTGTTGGAGGGAATCCTGAGGGATAGGATGTACATGTATTTGGAAAGGCAGGGACTGATTAGGCATAGTCAACATGGCTTTATGCATGGGAAATCATGTCTCACGAACTTAATTGAATGTTTTGAAGAAGTAACAAAGAGGATTGATGAGGGCAGAACAGTAGATGTGATCTATATGTACTTCAGTAAGTCATTTGACAAGGTTCCCCATGGGAGACTGGTGAGCAAAGTTAGATCTCATGGAATACAGGGAGAACTTGCCATTTGGGTACAGAACTGGCTCAAAGGTAGAAGAAAGAGGGTGGTGGTGGAGGGTTGTTTTTAAGATTGGAGAACTGTGACCAGTGGAGTGCCACAAGTATCAGTGCTGGGTCCACTACTTTTCATCATTTATGTAAATGATTTGATTGTAAGCATAAGAGGTATAGTTAGTTAGTAAGTTTGCAGATGACACCATAATTGGAGGTGTCGTGGAAGGTTGCCTCAGATTACAACGGGATCTTGATCAGATGGGCCAATGGGCTGAGAAGTGGCAGGTGGAGTTTAATTTAGATAAATGTGAAGTCCTGCATTTTGGGAAAGCAAATCTTAGCAGGACTTATATACTTAATATTAAGGTCCTAGGGAGTGTTGCTGAACGTAGAGACCTGGGACTGTAGGTCCATAACTCCTTGAAAGTGGAGTCGCAGGTAGATAGGATAGTGAAGAAGGCGTTTGGTATGCTTTCCCTTATTGGTCAGAGTATTGAGTACAGGGGTTGGGAGGTCATGTTGTGGTTGTACAGGACATTGTTTAGGCTACTGTTGGAATATTGCGTGCAATTCTGGTTTCCTTCCTATTGGAAAGATGTTGTGAAACTTGAAAGAGTTCAGAAAGTATTTACAAGAATGTTGCAGAGTTGGAGGATTTTAGCTATAAGGAGAGATTGAATTGGCTAGGGCTGTTTTCCCTAGAGTCTGAGCGGTGACCTTATAAAGGTTTATAAAATCATGAGGGGCATGGATAGGATAAATAGACAAAGTCTTTTCCCTGTTGTGTTGGAGTCTAGAACTAGAGGGTATAGGTTTAGAGTGAGAGGGGAAAGATATAAAAGAGACCTAAGGGGCAACTTTGTCACTCAAGAAAGAGTGTGGTACTTGAATGAAATGAGAGGAAGTGGTGGAAGCTAGTACAGATGCAGCATTTAAAAGGCATCTGGATGGAATATGAATAGGAAGGGTTTGGAAAGATATGGGTCGGGTGCTGGCAGGTGGGACTAGATCAGGTTGGAATATCTAGTCGACATGGACGAGTTGGTCCGAAGGGTCCGTTTTCGTACTGTACATCTCTATGACTGTATAATTGCAGATGTTGGAGTGTGTGTCAGAGTCGAGAGTGTGTGGTGCTGGAAAAGCACAGCAGGTCATGCAGCTTCCGAGGAGCAGCAGAATCGATGTTTCGGGCAAAAACATCATTCCTGATGAAGGGCTCCTGCCCGAAACCTCGATTCTCCTGCTACTTGTATAAATAAGGGAGGCTAGTGTGTAACTGGGGCAGAGCGTAAACCTGAGCATTTGGTGATTAGAGGAGTGAATCCTCAGGGTCAATCACTTTTAATAAAATTTAGCATTGCTTGGAATCAACATTGAACTTAAATTTAACTGATTAAGCTTTAATTTTTTTTCCCAAACTTGCACAGGGCCAAACCAGCTCTTTGCTGGACAACAGATAAAATGTAGTTGAGGAAGTCACTGGTTTAATTTAGTTCTATAACTGCCAGAGAGCTCACTAATCTCAATAATATAAATAAGGAAAGCTGGAACAGAGTGTAAACCTGTGAGCTTGGCAAAAAGGGAGTTTAGGAGGGAGGTGCTCCTTCATTTTCTAACTGTCAGTCTTTCGGAGAGCAAGAGTTAAAAGCTGCATAACTTGGCACAGAGAGGCAGTGGTGCACCATTCAGATAAAATAAAAGGTGACCTCCCCGGATAATAGGTAAGTAGTGTATATTTCGCTCATTTAGCTTTATCTTTTAATTTTGAGGTTTCATCAATATCAGTAAAGTTTATGAATGGCAATAAATCTTATTGGGAATAGTAGGGTTTATTGTTGAAAATGAATTAAGAAAGACCGGGCAGGTGATGTTTGCAACTGCAAGTTGAGAGACCCTTCTGGATACCAGTGCGATGTAGAACAAATGGTAATTGTTCTGTAGCTTGAGAACTTCATCTCAGAGTTTGAGCTGCAAGTTAAACCGCAGATGCTGCAATGCATTGGGATGAGTGAAAGTTACCTAGACACTGTATTCTTGGAAGTTGTCATGGGGACTTTCCAGTTTGGTCAGTGGTCAGACTTAGGAACCTGTGACTGAGGCAGGGTGGGGATCCAGGAGGTGGAGGAACCTCAGCCTCTGCAAAAGCTATCAGGCTTGTTTGGATGAGATGAAGGATGCTGGGCAGATGAGCTAAGTGATTGTTTTACCCTGCTGCAGGAAGCCATTCAAGTTGGGGGAAAAAATGGTACTCGGGGACATGTGATGGATTGACCCTGTTCTTGCCAGCAAAGAGTGAGAGTCGAGAATGATGTATTGCCTACCTGTTGCAGATGCTTGGGACGTATGATCAAGGCAGGAGGGGAACTTGTTGTGAGGGACAGGAGCCAGTCACGTTTCCTGGAGGAACTAGTTACATAGGCTGGATGAGGATACAGATTATGCATGTCCAGTAAAGGGAGCTAAACATCAAATTAAAAAAAAACTCAAAGCTGATAATCTCTGCATTATTACTTGAGCCACCAAAATATTACCAAAATAAAAGGAGAAAAGCGAATACGTGACTTCAAGACCATTGTGGGAGAAGTGGGTTCTGGTTCATGGGTCATTGACAACAGTACTGGGGAAAGTGTATCTGTATTGTCCAAATGGGTTATACCTGAACCATGCTGGGACTAGTGTTTAAGTGATCCACACAATGAGGCAAGTAGAAAGGGCTTTAAATTAAATAGATCGGGCAGGGGATCAAATTTGGAAAGATACAGGTATGGTAAATTCAGGTACAGTGACATGAGGGAAATATCTAATTGTAAATTGACACATAGGACTAGAGGTAATAAAAATGAGAGGACAAAACTATAGACTTTGTGTCTGAATGCATGCAACATTTGGAACAGAACAGGTAATTGACAGTACAATTAGAAATATGTAAATACTTTCTGATAGTCTTCAGAGAGACATGGCTCCATGATGACGCAAATTGGGGTCTGAATATTGACAGGTAAGGGCATTTAGGAAGGACAAGAAGCTAGGAAAAGTTGGAGAGTTGGCTCTTAATTAATCATACTGTTTAGAACAATGGAGAGGGATGGCCTGATTCCTGGAAACTTAGATGTAGGAGTGATTAGATGTAGAAATGTTAACTGTAAGAAGTCACTTGTAGGAGTGGTGGATAGGTCCCTCATATTAAAAGAAGACATAATGAAAGCTAGACAGTAAAGTTTAGCAATCATCATGGGTTTTTAAAATCTAAATCTAGAATGTAGAAGTCAGATGGGCAAAGGTAACCTAGAAAAGATGACCATGGAATGTTTTTGGTATTGACTTCATGATTAGCAACTGGAGAACAGTACGTGCACTGAAATAGGATTGACTAATTAATTTTATGGTGAAATACCCTTAGATAGCAGAGATAATGTTATTATTATATTTTACACTCAGTTTAAGGGAGAGAGGAGTGGGTCCAAGACTAGTTTTTTAAACTTATGTGAATGGATTCATGACATGAAAGCAGAGTTAGCTGAAGTGAACGCCCCCCTACAACCCACCCTCCCATCCTGGCACCTTTCCCTGCCACCGCAGGAATTGCAAAACCAGAGCCCACACCTCCTCCCTCACCTCCATCCAAGATCTAAAAGAAGCCTTCCACATCCATCAAAGTTTTACCTGCACATCCACCAATATTATTTATTGTATCCGTTGCTCCCAATGCTGTTGCCTCTACATTGGGGAGACTGGACGCCTCCTAGCAGAGCGCTGTAGGGAACATCTCCGGGACACCCGCACCAATCAACCACACTGCCCTGTGGCCCAACATTTCAACTCCCCCTCCCACTCTGCCGAGGACATGGAGGTCCTGGGCCTCCTTCACCGCCGCTCCCTCACCACCAGCCGCCTGGAGGAAGTACACCTCATTTTTCGCCTCGGAACACTTCAACCCCAGGGCATCAATGTGGACTTCACCAGTTTCCTCATTTCCCCTTCCCCCACCTCACCCTAGTTCCAAACTTCCAGCTCAGCATTGTCCCCATCTTCTTTTCCACCTATCCACTCCACCCTCTCCTCCCTGACGTATCACCTTCATCCCCTCCCCCACTCATCTATGATACTTTCTACCCACCCCCACCCTCCTCTAGCTTATCTCTCCACCCTTCAGGCTCTCTGCCTTTATTCCCGATGAAGGGCTTTTGCCCAAAACGTTAGTTAAAGGACAGGTCAATAGTAATGTAGTGGCACAAATTTTGAACTGATATTTCAGAATACATCACATGGATTCTTTCTAAAGGGCAGACTCACCATCTGGGTTTACCTTAAAAAATGCTTAAAGATAGTATCAAACTTCAAGAAGAAGCATATAATTGCTCAAAGATGGGTGGGAGGCCAGGAGGTTGTTTAGAATCTTAAATAAGAACAGCAAAGGTTGAATGAATGATTATTGTGAGGAAAGAGCGAGAGTATTAGAGAAAGTAGCTAGAAATGTAAAAAGATAGTAAGAGTTTCTTAACATGTTTAAAAAGGAGGGGTCAGCAAAATCAATGTTAGTTCTTTTTAATGTCAATCTGCAGAATTAATAATGGAAAATCTGAAGATTATAATGAGTGGAATAGATATTTTGGAAATGTATTCTCTGTAAAAGATACAAGATACCAGTACATTGATGTAAATTGGAAAATGGAAGGGAAGGCGAAAGTTAAGAAAATTATAATCACTGGAGAAATTGTATTGAACAAATTGTCGAAGCTGTGGGCTGGATCTTTATTAGATTTGGAAGGTCCTGTTAGAATGAAAATAGCACTTTGTCCACCTCCAGGGTGGTAAAGAGTTAAGATCTGGAATAGTGTTGCCTTGAATTTTCCTAAATGCCTTGCTATCATGCCTTTGATTTTCATTTCTAACATAATCCCAATGACAAATTAACAATCAGTAGTTTCTTGCTTTGTCTTTCTTTGGAAACTTTTGTTCAAATGAATTTGCAAATGTAGTGTCATTAGAGGGAGAAAAACAAAGCAAGAAACTACTGATTGGTCATTTGGCAGCATTACAGGGATTGGGTGGGCTGCTTTTCGGAGGGTCAGTGTACATTTAATGGGCCAAACAGCCTGCTTCCACATTGTAGGAATTCTGTGAAAAATGGCTATTGTAATGAAGTATAGTTCTATGTATGCCATGATTGGCCACAATCATTTGAAGCTTTTCAAATCAATACTTTTGAAATGTTTTAAATTTCAATTTTTCAGGAAGTCCTTGTTTTCTATTTCATGCATAACATTTTATACATTTCTCTTTGTTTTGTTTAGCTACTGAGCTTGGTATAAGATTGATACTGAAGGTGCTCGTCAGTCCAATATTTGGATACGCAATGGCTAAAATCACCATGTTTTGCCTATCCTATATTTTTAATGATGGTTTGACAGAGATAACTATGAGTTTGGCTATCACATACATCACATTCTTTGTTGGTAAGCATACCATTTATTTCTCATACCAATTTTGATATAGTCATGACCATCACATTTGATATTTGTTACTGTTTTTATCTCTTCCTGTAGTTAATGTAGCTAATGGACTAATGTTAGAAGCAGCATGTTTATTTTTTTAGTTAGGTATCTGATGTGCAGACACAAAAAAAATGACTCTGAATCCAAATTCAGCAGAAAAGAATCCATACAAGTGAAGTATTTGTCCAAATGACACTCTACTATCAGTCCCTATCAGGCCACACACTGAGAGCTTAGGTTTTTGTCAACAAAAATTGAAGGTATAAGAATTTACATTTAAGAATTGTTGGAATTTAATTTGATTTCATTCTATAATCATGACACAGTACTGATCTTGTCTCAGCAGGGCCATCTTATTCGTTTAAGGTTTGGCTTTTGGTGTTATCTATAGCTGAGTGGGAAGAATGCAGGGCTCTAAATACACATCTATGTCTTCAAGACTTGCCATTGAGCCAGATTATCAGTCAGTCATCCTGTAATATTATGAGATGAATGGCCCAGATATTACTGGGTCTGCTGAAGATAGTTAAGTTCTTAATCATAAAATCTTGCTTTATTTGATCCAGAATAACTTCTTCAGAAAGGGAGGGCGTGCCCACTGTTTGGTAAAAAGATTACTGCATAGTAATTGAATCCTTGCTACAAATTAATAGTTATTAACAATTAATTTCTTTGCAAGAGCTTGGGAAACACCACAGCCTTGTATAAAATGTGTAACTGTATTGTCACTGAAATAACTCCACAGAGGCCAGTATCCCATCAGGACAGTTTGGTATCTAGTGAAGCTGTAGGTTGTTTCTTTAAGCCTGCCTTCAAAGTCTGGACTGCTCTTCCTGACACATAGTTGGATGATAGATGATATGGGACTGTCGTTATATTCAGGAAATACTTATATTTAGGAAACACTCAATTTTCCTGCTTGTACACAATGACCCATCATTTGTAACCAACACTTCTAGGAGTCATTGTATTACAAAAGATGCACTCAGTTGTGTATCATTGTCCCCATGTTTGAATGAACATCATGCATGTATAGCCACTTTAAATGGACATTCACAATGATGAAGAACATTGAGCCCATGAAAGGATCTGCATAGTCGACATGTAGGGGTGTTTACCTGGCCATTCCCATGAATATGGGGGAGCTGCTGGCAGTAACTTTTGTCTTTGTTGGCACTCTGTTCTTGGGAAATTATGTCTTCATCCAATCCTAGTAGCCAGTCATAGCTTATCACCAATATCTTCATTTTGGAAATCCATTGATGACTCTGACAGAGTTCAGCCAGTATTGGCAGTGACTTCTGCTTGGGCCAATCACTCTTGCTCCCCATAGTAATATGTCATCTTCTACTGTGATCTGGTCTCTCCAGTTCCAATAGGTTTCCATTTTGGTTCTGATGGCTGTTTGGTTTCCACCATCACCACCAGCTGTTTTAGTTTTGCTAGGACTGAATCTTTCTGCATTCAAAATCTGATATTGTCAGCTGTGAATGGAACTGCGTCCAGAAAATTTAAAACCATTATTGAATCTTCCAGTGGTGGAACCACCGGTCCTCACTTTATCATCCAACGGGTGTCACCCAGTCTTGTCAACTCTGTAGCGCAAGCAGGTCTCTTGGGGTGCCTGGAAGACACATTTTTCCCTTCAAAGGCATACACCTGCCTGGGAGAAACATCTAAGGACTATGTCCAAAATCTGTAAGTGCTCCTTATTAGTCTTTCCTGATATGAGCACATCATCTAGGCGACCTGAGGTAGGCCTTGTAAAATGTTCTCCATCTTCTGTTGAAAAATTATACAGGTTGATACGCAAAATGGCAGTTTTGTATAATAGTACAAACCCTTCTTGATATTAATTATAGTGTACTTCTAGGAATCTTCATCTAACTGCAATTGCAAGTACGCATGGCTTGTGCCCAGCTTCACGAAGGGCAGCTTCCCTGCCAGCCTTATGTATAAATGCACTATGTGAGGGATTGGATATTTATCCAACTGTGGAAAGCAGTTTACCATTTGTTTAAAATCCCCACAAAAGTGAACTGACAGGTTGGGCTCACACTCGGTACGACTGGTACTGCCCATTCTGCAAACTGGTTTGATGTTTCTTTCGCATTCCAGCCTTCTTCTGTGTCTACTTTTGCACATGAGGCAAATGGCACAGGGTGAGCCTTGCAAAATTGTGGCCTAGGTTCATTTGATAGTCCCTAGTCCTAACTGAAAAGTTTCTGGGTATTTAATTAGGACGTCACTCAGGTAACCATTTTCTAATTGTAAATTGTTGAGCCAATCTGGGTGAATCTCTCAACCAATTTCAAGCTTGGGCCTGAATCTTTTACTACAATCAGTTGTAACTGAACCAGCTGCTTTTCACTGGAGACCAGAACCTAGGTTGTATTCTTAATCTGTAAAGATTCCCTGGTATAGGTTCTCAGTCCAGCCAATATCTTGTGCAGACTGAAGGTTTGGAGTCCAAAGTGAATTTTATTAGAATGGTTCTGTGATCACCTGAAATGGCCAGGCCAGTATCAACCTCCATTAGAAATGGGTGACTATTTAACATTTATTTCGATCGGTTTTGATTTTAATTGTTCCAAACCAGATGTAAGTGCAATTTCCAGGTTGTGCAGTTTCCTAGATACTAGCTAATGCATTCTCTTGCTCAATTTAGGTCTAGTGGAACTCTTTTTTTTTTTGCTGTCTTGAGCCCACATACTGCAGCAACTACAATGGCTTGCCAGCCCGGATCCTGAAGAAATTTTTCACTGTTTGGCTAAGGCTTGGCTTTGTTTTGGAGTTTTGCTGTGGGCTGACTCCAAAACCCTTTGTTCAGCATATGTCATGAGTGAGGCTATGCAATTGCCTTTATTCAAGTATGTCCCCAAGTCCTTGGCTGATAGAATATATTGTGGGGAATTGTGAGGTTATGTGCTTTGACAGGAAGAATTCAGAAACTGAATATTACTTAAGTGGAGAAAGACTGTAGAAAGCTATGGAATTGATGGATTTGGGAGTCCTTGACCACGAATCACAAAAAGTTAGCATCACAGGCAATGGAGTATAAAAGTAAGGTGGTTTTGATAAAACTGTAGGAGGCAGTAGCTATATTCTATGAACAGTTTTGGACCCCTTATAGAGAGAGTGAGTGGCATTCGTAGATTAGTTGCGTGTAGGGAACATGACAGCCCAGTGGTATTATTTTTCATCCAGAGACCTGGATTCAAATCCCATCACGGCACATGGTAGAATTTGAACTTGATAAAATTCAATAAAATATCTGAATTAAGAGTCTAATGATGTCCGCAAATGCTCTGTCAATTACTTGATCAACCCATCTGGTTCACTAACATCCTTTCGGAAAGCCATGATGTAGAGATACCAGTGTGGGACTAGGATGGACAAAGTCAGGTGAAGGAGCAGCACACTGAAAGCCTGTGTTTTTAATTAAAACTGTTGGATTATAACCTGATGTTGTGTGGTTTCTGACTTTATCCTTTAGGGAAGGAATCAGCTGTCCTTACCTAATCTGGCCTACATGCCACTCCAGTCCCACAGCAATGTAGTTGACTCTTAACTCCAAACCCCCCCCTCCCCAAACCTGTACATGTGCACAATAAAGGCAGGGCCACCTACTGGCACCCTCATCCTGTGAATGAATAGTAATATAGCAGCACAAGTAACACCTGTTAAATATGGAGTGTGGTTCACACTGTCATGTTTGATATCTTAAACACTTTTCTCTCACTGCCATCAAATTTGAACTTCTTTTCAGATTGCCAAACCCCAAATCTTTTCAGCAGGACCTGCCCCTATTGTAGGCGGAATTCCATGTAGCTAACATTTTGAAAGTCAAATGTAGCACTATTAGAACGCACTGTCTGAAAATGTTGTGGAGGCAGGTTAAGTTAAGGCATTCAAGAGGGGACTCAATGATGACTTGAGTAGAACTGCTGCCCAGGGATATGAGGAAATGACAGGAGATTAGCAGTAGGAAATAGAATTGGTACAGGCAAATTTTGTTGAATCGCCTTCTGTGGCATAATAATTGTGATGTTTGGGATAAATCTTTAGCATCCTGATATTTGCAGCAAATTCAACTCTGAGCATATGTTGGAATTTTATTTCTTGTAAGGTTGAACCTGTGTGGGCCACACCATGGTGTTTGTATATCACAGCACATTTCAAATTTGCGAGTGCTGTTGCTAGTTTCAGTTTTATACAGGAGTTATTGTGCCAGCATTTATGAGTCTATTTTGGGATTACTTAAACCATAGTACTGTAATTGAATTAGAGGTATTTGGCTCAGCTGTGTTATGATTTACTTTCCTCGCATTTATGCTATATAATTTTAAAATCAGCATGTCAATTATAATTCACTAAAGATATATTATGAACAGATGGTTCCAATAATTTTTTCAGTTATCTTGTGCTATTTAAATTAACATTGAAAAACAGTTGTTCAATATCTGAAAATGAAAATATATCATTTAAATTATCTGATTGCAGTCCTGATTTATTTTTAGGTGAGTGGGTTGGGACGTCGGGTGTAATAGCTGTGACCTTTATGGGGCTATTTATGGATACAGTGAGTTTTAGCCCAGAGATTGAGGTATTTCTTTTGCGGTGAGTATTGATTTTTATTGTTACGTATATGAAATATAATAGGAATGACTGACTGAATTATTTAAACTTTTGCAACATTGTTTTGAATATGATAGTTCACTTCTTCAGGTTTTTGGGACGATGATAAATGTCATTCATTGAGAGAGGTCAATTTCCCTACTATAATCAAAACGCAACTAGTTGAGTGACTCAATGATAATTCATTGTGTGGCATCTTGACCCATTTCCTCTCTGACAAGATGCTTGAGTTTTTTTCTCCCTATCTAAAGATAAGTGTGAGCATCGAGCCACAGGAAATGGATATGAGTCAGAGATGGAATTTATTGGAAGATGGAGATTCTGCCTTGCCACATTTAACAAAGTGGAAAATGACCAACCCAACCACCCCGTGGCTCAACACTTCAACTCCCCCTCCCACTCCACCAAGGACATGCAGGTCCTTGGACGACTCCATCGCCAGACCATAGCAACACGACGGTTGGAGGAAGAGCGCCTCATCTTCCGCCTAGGAACCCTCCAACCACAAGGGATGAACGCAGATTTCTCCAGTTTCCTCATTTCCCCTCCCCCCACCTTGTCTCAGTCAAATCCCTCGAACTCAGCACCGCCTTCCTAACCTGCAATCTTCTTCCTGACTTCTCCGCCCCCACCCCACTCCGGCCTATCACCCTCACCTTGACCTCCTTCCACCTATCGCATTTCCAACGCCCCTCCCCCAAGTCCCTCCTCCCTACCTTTTATCTTAGCCTGCTGGACACACTTTCCTCATTCCTGAAGAAGGGCTTATGCCCGAAACGTCGATTCTCCTGTTCCTTGGATGCTGCCTGACCTGCTGCACTTTTCCAGCAACACATTTTCAGCTCTGATCTCCAGCATCTGCAGTCCTCACTTTCTCCAAGAGAAATTTGAGGCTAATATTCCTAAATTGATCAAGATCCTTTGTAAATACAGGCTTATGAGAGCGGGTCTGGGTTGAATGCTCTTTTGAATGCTCTAAGAGCTCTTTGGTGTAGACTCAATGGGCTGAGTGGCTTCTACCTGCATTGTAGGGGATTCTACGATTCTAAGAATATATTAAAGAATTAGAAATGTGATACTAAGACAGCATTTGACCAAGTATGGCATCAAGGAGCCCTGGTAAAATTGGAATTGAGGGAAAACCAATCTCTCCACTGGATGAAGTTGTACCTGAACTTTGTGGAAGGTCAATCATTTCAGTTTCTGGATTAGTGGTGCTGGAAGAGCACAGCAATTCAGGCAGCATCCGAGGACAGGCAAAATCGACGTTTCGGGCAAAAGCCCTTCATCAGGAATAAAGGCAGAGAGCCTGAAGCATGGAGAGATAAGCTAGAGGAGGGTGGGGGTGGGGAGAGAGTAGCATAGAGTACAATAGGTGAGTGGGGGAGGAGAGGGTGGAGTGGATAGGTGGAAAAGGAGCTGGGCAGGTCGGACAAGTCCGGACAAGTCGAGTTGCTGGAGGTTAGAAACTAGGATGAGGTGGGGGAAGGGGAAATGAGGAAACTGTTGAAATCCACATTGATGCCCTGGGGTTGAAGTGTTCCGAGGCGGAAGATGAGGCGTTCTTCCTCCAGGCGTCTGGTGGTGAGGGAGCGGTTGTGGAGGTGGCCCAGCACCTCCATATCCTCGGCAGAGTGGGAGGGGGAGTTGAAATGTTGAGCCACTGGGCGATTTGGTTGATTGATGCGGGTGTCTCTGAGATGTTCTCTAAAGCGCTCTGCTAGGAGGCGCCCAGTCTCCCCAATGTAGAGGAGACCGCATCGGGAGCAATGGATACAATAGATGATATTAGTGGATGTGCAGGTAAAACTGATGGATGTGGAAGGCTCCTTTGGGGCCTTGGATGGAGGTGAGGGAGGAGGTGTGGGCACAGGTTTTACAGTTCCTGCGGTGGCAGGGGAAAGTGCCAGGATGGGAGGGTGGGTCGTAGGGGGGCGTGGACCTGACCAGGTAGTCACGGAGGGAACGGTCTTTGCGGAAGGCGGAGAGGGGTGGGGAGGGAAATATATCCCTGGTGGTGGGGTCTGTTTGGAGGTGGCGGAAATGTCGGCGGATGATTTGGTTTATGCGAAGGTTGGTAGGGTGGAAGGTGAGCACCAGGGGCGTTCTGTCCTTGTTGCGGTTGGAGGGGTTGGGTCTGAGGGCGGAGGTGCGGGATGTGGATGAGATGCGTTGGAGGGCATCTTTAACCACGTGGGAAGGGAAATTGCGGTCTCTAAAGAAGGAGGCCATCTGGTGTGTTCTATGGTGGAACCGCTCCTCCTGGGAGCAGATACGGTGGAGGTGGAGGAATTGGGAATACGGGATGGCATTTTTGCAAGAGGTAGGGTGGGAAGAGGTGTAATCCAGGTAGCTGTGGGAGTCGGTGGGTTTGTAGAAAATGTCAGTGTCAAGTCGGTCGTCACTGATGGAGATGGAGAGGTCCAGGAAGGGGAGGGAGGTGTCAGAGATGGTCCAGGTAAATTTAAGGTCAGGGTGGAATGTGTTGGTGAAATTGATGAATTGCTCAACCTCCTCGCGGGAGCACGAGGTGGCGCCAATGCAGTCATCAATGTAGCGGAGGAAGAGGTGGGGAGTGGTGCCGGTGTAATTACGGAAGATCAACTGCTCTACGTAGCCAACAAAGAGACAGGCATAGCTGGGGCCCATACGTGTGCCCATGGCTACCCCTTTGGTCTGGAGGAAGTGGGAGGATTCAAAGGAGAAATTGTTAAGGGTGAGGATCAGTTCGGCCAAACGAATGAGAGTGTCGGTGGAGGGGTGCTGTTGGGAACGTCTGGAGAGGAAAAAACGGTGGGCTTGGAGGCCCTGGTCATGGCGGATGAAGGTGTAGAGGGATTGGATATCCATGGTGAAGATGAGGCGTTGGGGGCCGGGGAAACGGAAGTCTTGGAGGAGGTGGAGGGCGTGGGTGGTGTCTCGAACGTATGTGGGGAGTTCCTGGACTAGGGGGGATAGGACAGTGTCGAGGTAGGTAGAGATGAGTTCAGTGGGGCAGGAGCATGCTGAGACAATGGGTCGGCCAGGGTGGTCAGGCTTGTGGATCTTGGGAAGGAGGTAGAACCGGGCAGTGCGGGGTTCCCGGACTATGAGGTTGGAAGCTGTGGGTGGGAGATCTCCTGAGGTGATGAGGTTGTGTATGGTCTGGGAGATGATGGTTTGGTGATGGGTGGTGGGGTCATGGTTAAGGGGGCGGTAGGAAGAGGTGTCCTCGAGTTGGCGTGCCAGGACATCACTGCAGAAGTTCCTCGGAATTGTTTAATCAACCTTTGCAAATATGAAGTTAAAAATCACACAACACCAGGTTATAGTCCAACAGGTTTAATTGGAAGCACACTAGCTTTTGGAGCGACGCTCCTTCACCAGGTGATTGTGATTGTGAAGGAGCGTCGCTCCGAAAGCTAGTGTGCTTCCAGTTAAACCTGTTGGACTATAACCTGGTGTTGTGTGATTTTTAACTTTGTACACCCCAGTCCAACACCAGCATCTCCAAATCTTTGCAAATATGTTTTGGGTACCTCTGAAGAAGATGACACTTGAAGCCGGGTCTCCTGACTCTGAGGTTGGGATACTACTGCTCCATGGGAGCTCAAGTTCCTTAGGGTTGTGTCCTAAGCCCAATCAGTTTCAGATGCTTCATCTGTTTCCATATGCAATGAGACCTGGATAACAATCAGGCTTAAATGATAAGTAACGTTCGTGCCACAGAAATACCAGAAATGACCTCTCCAACAAGAGAGAATCTAACCATTTGCACCTAATATACAATGATATTATTATCCCTGAATCCCTAACTGCTAAGATACTGACAATTATCATTGACCAGAAACTGAACTGGGCCAGCCATGTAAATATTGTTACGCATTGTGGGCATCGCTGGCTAGGCCAGCATTTATTTACCATCACTCGTTACTCTGAAGAAAGTGGTGATGTGCTGCCTTATTGAACTACTGCAATCCTAAGACGAAGGGGCACCCATAGTGTTATTGGCAAAAGAATTCCAAGGTTTCAATCCACTCAAAATAAATAGCAGTGATCTACAGGACAAATGTCATGAAATACCCTCCACTTGCCTAGATGAGTGCAACTCTAACAACACTCAAGAGACTTGATACTGTCCAGGACAAAGCAGTCTACTTGATTAGCAGCCCATCCACTGTCTTCAACATTCACTCCCTCCACTATTGCCACATTGTCAAGTTGCATTGCAGTGACTCACTCCTTTTTAAAGCATCTTCAAAGTCCACAACCTTTTGCATCTAAAAGGATAAGTACATCAGAGGCATGGAAGAAATATCACTTGTAAGTGTCTGTTTAATCAAAGCACTATACTGATTTGAAACGGTATTGCTATTTCTTAACTGTGTTGCTACGACAAAATCTTGAAACTTCCTTCCTAGCAGAACTCTGGATGCACTCATTCACTGTGGACTGCAGCAACTCAAAAGGGTAAATCAATAAAAAGAGTTCCGCCCCTTTTTTCTTGAGCTCTGTTGATGCGGTGGCATTGCTGAAGTGGACTATGGCTCACAGCGTGTGGGCTGTTTGGTGGGAAGCTGTTGCATTTTGTTTGTGTTGAATAGCAGAAAGTGATGGCAGCTCTGGTCCGTTGAGTTTTGTGGATGCTGTGTTGTGTTGGTTGTTGGCAGGCACCAAATTGGCTGTAGCTTGTGCCCTGTTGACCCAGGAGGGAATGGATGATGCATACACAATTGGGAGAGGTGACTGTTGTGCAAGATTATATTCTGAGAGGTGATATTTTGGGGTCCGTGTCATCATCTTTTGGGATGAGAGGGGTGCTGTGAGTTGGCAGGGGTTAGCTGTAGCTCTGATGCCTGGTGGGTTGAATCTCCATTGTGCCACAAGGCAAGGCTGCAAGTCAGGAATGGGCTCCATTCTGAGATAAGGAAAGGTTGAACCAAAATTATGCGAATCAGATCAGGTATTACAATAAACAGCATTAAAACTAATCTTGCAGCTTTCAATAAGATTTCAGACCTCAATAACTTTTCCAACAAAACAACATAATATAAAATGCTGTCTCCTTGCATATTAAATAATATGTACAAATTCTTTAAAACCTTTAATACTTAATATTCCATGAGGATTGGTACTTTTTGTTTGTGCTGTTTAGTTAGCATAAATGAAATGGTGAGTTTAATATTGACTTGTGTAGGTTTTTTTCTCTCAAAACGGTTGAGGTCCTTTAAAAGGAGATTCAGAACATGTAAAGGTTATCGAAACAAAATTGAAATCTACAATCCCGAGTTTTGCATTTGGTAATGTGGGTCAATATTTTTCATGAAGTTATTGGTCCAGCCTAAGTGATTGATTACAAAAAGCTCCACAACAGTGATGCCAACTTTAACATTGTATGACTAACCATGTCAGATGTTGAACACAGGAGTATAACATTCAGTCTGCTACACCATTCATTGAGATCAGGCATATTGGCTATTTTGATGGCACTTTGCTGCATTATCCCTCCGATTCCTCAGTGTTATTGCCCAGAGAGGCATTGATTACTGTCTTAAATATTGCCCAATATTTAAGCTTCCACAATCTTCTGGGGAGAAATTTTTAAAGTCACTGCACTCTAAATGAAGAAATTCTTCATCCCCTCTACTGGCCTTTGCTTTAGGTTCACCATCAAATCGAATCCCTACAGTGTGGAAACAGGCCATTTGGCCCAACTAGTCCACACCAACTCTCTGAAGAGTATCCCACCCAGACCCGCATCCCTACTCTATTACTTTACATTTCCCCTGACTAACGCCCCTAACCTACGCATTCCTGAACACTACGGGCAACTTAGCATGGCCAATTCACTTAACCTGCATATCTTTAGACTGTGGCAGGAAACCGGAGCACCCGGAAGAAACCCACACAGATACAGGGAGAATTTGTAAATCCCACACAGACAGTCGCCCTAGGTTGGAATTGAACCTGGGTCCCTGGCACTGTAAGGCCGCAGTGCTAACCACTGAGCCACCTTGCCATCCACAAGATAGTGTACACCAGCCAGGAGAAACATCATACCTGCATTCATCCTGTCATGCCTATTGGAATTTTGTAAGCTTCAATGGGATCACCCCTTATTCTTTGAAACTGTAGAGAATATGGACCTGATCTCGTCAATATCTTTGATTTTGAAAATTCCATGTCCCAGGGATTATTCTGGTGAACCTTTGTTGCTCTTCCTTTATGGTGTGTGTATTGTTCCTTAGGTAGGTAGATGAAACTTCTGCATGATATTCTAGGTGCAGTCTCACTAAGATTCTAAAACTTCTTCAAGACATATTTACTCTTGTACTGAAATGTCATACTTACCACTTGCTTTCCTCTTTGAGTTTTGCATCTGTATGTTAACTTTTAGTGATTCATGATAAAGGGAGCCTTTGAAAACCAAAGCTTCCTAGCCTCTCACCATGTAAGAAATACTGTGGGCTGAATTTTACAAGGAATTTTGGAGAGTTTAATGGAGGATGTCTGTCCATGAGCACCAAGTAGGTTTTGTCACACTGTCCTCCACAATTTGTCTCATTGCTTATGCATCATACTTCTAATGCAGTCTGTGTGCGCTATTTTCATCTTAAAGCTTAACCATGCATAAGGTCAAGCCTTGCCACCCATGAGCTGTCCTTCACAGTACATGGTGGGAGGTGAATGAAAACAAAAGCTCTGAGGGCACATAATTCCTTAGGCAGCTGAGGAAATTTGGCATGACTTCGAATACCCTTGCCAACATTTATAGGTGTGCCGTCGAGAGCATTCTATCTGGATGTATCACTAGCTGGTTTGGCAACTGTACCATTCAAGATTGGAGATGGTTAGAGAGAGTGGTGAACAAAGGCCAACCTCCCATCTATAGAATCCATCGACTAGGCCTGCTTTTAAGGAAAGGTCGCCAGCATTCTCAAAGATCCATCCCACCCTGGCAATGTTTTTCTACAACCTCCAGCACTGGGGAGAAGGTACAGAAGCCTGAACACATGTACTAGCCGTTTTTGTAACAGTTTCTACGCTACTATTGTTAGAATACTGAATGGACTGAGAAACTCTTAATATTCACCTGTACCTGTGTTTTTGTTTTTACCACTGTTTACCTATTATTTACTTATCTATGCTACTTTAATTATTGTGATCTGCCTGCATTGCTCACAAGACAAACTCTTTGTGCCTCGGTACACATGACAATAAATTCAATTCAATTCAATAAGTGGCATATTAATACTTCATTGCAAATAAAAGTTCACATTTGTAAATGCTTTGAAATTTTATATCATCGCCTGTCTGATTGATCATTGTAACAGCAGCTATAACAGTTAAGCTGCACAGGTTACTCATCCTTTGCACTGTTTCATCTTGAAATCCGTTTAATGGAGTGCTGTTCTTTTCCTAATGCCCAGCAAAGCATAAATCTCATTATACAATGTGTAGCATCACATGTTGTAAAACTTTCAAATAGTTGAAAAAATTCATTTTTATTCAACAATAGTAAAAGCAAAGAAAAAATATCAAAAGCTGCATTTACTTCTGGGAAATGTACAGGGACTGCTTGCTTTTCAATCAACAATCAGGCGATTAATTTACAATGGGTGATCACTGCACCATGCTCACATCTGTTGGAATTAAGACCTGTCTGGTTTGTTACATCTGATGCTACATTGTTGTATCATGTACCTCCTGCTCAGTGTCCATATCGTCCTTCCTGGAAGACCGCTGCTCCCCCAGCTCTTCAGCATCCATTGCATGCCCTCATTGCCATTCTTTGTGCAGAGTACATGCTACGATTATGTGGAACACCTTGTCTGATATGTACTGCAAAGGTCATCCAGACTGATACAGACATCTGAATCTCATCTACAGCAGGCTTATCATCTACTTCATGATGGCCCTGGTCAGAGAATGGACGGCATTTTATCTACACTTGTACTTAGTCAGAGGTTGCATAATGGAGTCGTCAGGCACGCTTACAGAGGTTAACCTTTCTGTCTCCAAAACCATCCTTATAGACCTTAAACCCTTGAAACAAAGCTGGCACATGTGAGTTCTTGAGGATATAGGCATTATGGTGCAGACTTCTAAAATTGTGGTACTACTGATCACCGGTGACTTACACATTGATGGCATGGCATTGTTTTCTGTTATGAATTCATGGCACACTCAATGCAATCTGTGTACAGTCTATAGTACCCTGCACCTGGGATAAACCAGCTATGTTGGTAACATATACTACATGTAGAACACAGAACATTACAGCGCATTGCAGGCCCTTTGGCCCTTGATATACCTGGACTACAATACTGACCTCTCTCCAGAGAAAGGAGATGAAACAGTGAAATCTGGCACAAATTACATTCGTAACAGCCTTGATATGTTTGCAGGTGGAGGGTTGTGAGAACCTACGCATGTCCATATTAGATCATTAGAAATAGTGAGTTCCGTAAAAGTCCAGCACTTCTGTCACTTTGATGCGAATCCACCCCTGTGATCACAGGTCTTGTGAGACTTGTGGGTCCTCAAGTGTTTACAATTTACGTAAATGACTTAGACGAGGGGATGGAAGGTGTTGTTGTCAATTTTGCTGACAATGCATAGGCAGGAAAGTAAGTTGTGAACAAATAACTTACTGTCACATATATCCAGGAAGATACAGTGAAAAAGGTTTTGTGAAAAGGAAGCAAGGAAATCATTAAAAAAAAGTCGATTGAGTGGACAAAAATGTGGCAAATGGAGTATAATGTGGGAAAATGTGAACTTGTCCATTTTGGTGGGAAAAATGAAAAAGAAGTATATTATGTAAATAGTAAGAGGTTTCAGAGCTCGAATGCAGAGGGATCTGGGTGTCTTTGTGTATGAATCGCAAAAGGTCAGTATGCAGGTATAGCAAATAAACAGGAAAGTTAATGTTATCAATTATCACAAGGGGAATTACTTACAAAATAAGCAGGTTATGCTTCAGTTGTGCAGAGCACAGGGGAGACTGCACCTGTGCACAGAATTGGTCACTACTTTTAAGATAGGATGTAAATGCATTGGACACCATGTAGGGAAGGTTTACTAGATTAATACCTGGAATGGTGGGTTGACTTAGGAAAGATGGGACAGGATGGGTTTGCATGTGCTGGAATTTAAAAGAGTAAGAGGTGACTCGATTGAAAACAAAATCTTGAGGATCAAAAACAGAAATTGGTGGAAAGGCTCAGCGGGTCTGGCAGCATCTGTGAAGAGAAATCAGAGTTAATGTTTCGGATCAAGCGTCCCTTCCGCAGAACTGAGAAGGTGGTTGGTAAAGTTGATGTGGAGGGAATGTTCCCTCAAGTGCAAGAATTAGGGATCGCAATTTAAAAACCATGACTCTTCAATTTGAAACAGTGATGAGTGATTTTTTTCACTGAGGGTCATGAGTCTTTGGAATTCTTTTCCTGAAAATGTCCATATCGAAAATGGATCCCTTAAGCAAGGAGATGAAAGGTTATTACGGCTGAAGGAATAGGCTTAAGGCGCTGAATGGCCTGCACCTGTTCCTGATTTGAACTGGTCACCATTTCTATACAAAGCCCTTTGACAGATTGAAGCTGGATTCTTCCATGCTATTCATGCCCATCATAATTTTCTCGTGTGCTACCCCATTTTATTCCTCTGGTAGAGCTGTTTCTGACCTTGTCTTTTGTGCACCTTATATATACAAATGCTGTCTTTTTCTCTTGGTTTGCAGAAGCCTACTTGTGTCTGGTGACTCACAAAGGCGGGTCCTATGTCGACATTACCGTTAACAGTATGCGCAGTGCTAGCATTTGAGCTGGTGACTGCATGTATCAGCTCAAGTGATATTGCTTTTCCACCCAATACACATCCTTCATAAGCCTGCAGTGGCTGTCCAGTTGGCAGCACTTTTGTACTTGAAAACCTCCAATCCAAAGGAGAGGGTTGGGATGAGGCAAAGTAGGAGGTCATTATCACACCATCAGTTTATACTTCATGCTTGGTAACAGAATGAGGGCAAAGTGAGGTTTGAAAAAATGCACAAGGCAGGGATATGCCATGATCCTGATGGTTGGAACAATCAACTGTAGAAGAAATGTTACCAAAAGAATAGTAACTTATACTCAGTACTTATTAATCATTAATTTAGTTATGGTTTGCTTCAACAATGTGGTTCTAATGTCAATTATTTGAATTTCAAATATCTGACTTGTAGCTTCTGGGAAATGCTAACATATCTGGGTAATACTCTTATCTTCATGATCGTTGGAGTGGTGATATCACAGAGGTCATTGGAATATATGTCTATCAGTGATGGATTTTTCATCATTGTGCTTTACTTTGGACTAAATACGATACGGTAAGTTTTTCTTTTAATATGACTAATTTTCATTATTAAATAGCTAATAAATATTACTTTATGTGAGTTAAAGTTATATAAATCAGTGAATGCTTGAATGTCTTCAGTAACTCATCTTATGAGCAAACTTGGTATGTTTCTCCAGTTTTTTCCATGTTTTTTCATGATATAATTTCTATGTTTCCTTACTTCATATAGTAAAATTGATACATCACTTTTAATTTGGAGTATATTTGTTTCAGCATTTAATTTCTTCGAAACTTATCAGTCTCTTTTCTCTCAGGCATCCTTCACACATTATTGGAAAAAACAGGAATGATCTAGAACAGAGCATTGCAAAACTTGGAGACTGCTCTTAGAATGGTTTTTATAGATCTCCATCTGAGATTCATTCTAACCTGATTAAAATCTAGCAAGATGTGATCATAGTGTGGGACAAAATTTTGTTTGAAGGAGAGGTTTTTTCTAGTGAGAGTTTGACAAAATAAATCAATTGAAACACCAAAGAAACAGGACAAAGGGCACTTACTGCATAAAAACATTAATACTATAATTTAAAGTGCTTCTGGAGATGTTTTGTGTTGGATTACTACTAGGCGGAACACTGCATGAGCATGTGTAACACTAGACTTCCTTTAACTACCTATTCACCTGCTATTTCGCAAATCAACTGTGGTGATTATTGATTGCAGTAAAAACACCAGGTCCATTGGATACCATTTTGCAACACTGTAAGCAGCAGTGGCAAATAAAATGGTATTAATTTCAGCAGACAGAGTGCATTTGTAGATGGATCACTGGAAATATTTTTAATGGCAGTGCCCCAGTTCCCAAGTATTTTAAATATTTTGAGGTGCTATTACTGGTATAACGTTAGCAATGTTATCAAATGGCAAAGCATGCTTGAGGGGCCTGAATGCTTGTTCAAGACCCCTCACCGATCCAAATTTCATAAGTCATGGGACCGGATCTTGCACTCACCCCACGGTTTTTCTGTTGTCGTCTCCATGTTTGATGAAGGATCTCTATGCATGTCCAACCACTTTGATTGAGCCCATGAAAGGGCCAGCATAGTCGACGTATAACCGAGTCTACGGTTTACCTGTCCGTTCCCATGAATGTGGGGGAATGGCTGGTGGTAATTTTTGTCCTTGTTGGCACTCTGGGTACTGCCTAGCCAATGCGACTATTTCTGCATCCAGTCCTGGCTACCAGACATAACTTCTCACTGATATCTTTGTTTTGGACCCCCCCGGATGACTCTGGTGGAGTTCAGCTAGGTGACCTTTGCTTGGGACAATCACTCTTGCTTCCCATAATAAAATGCTGTCCTCTACGGTGATCTGGTCTCGCTGGGCTCAAAAGTTTCAGTTCTGGTTGTGGTAGCTGTTTTGTTTTCCCCCACCACCACCAGCTTATTTTAGTTTTGCCAGGATCGATCTTTTTGTATTCAGAGTGTGACATTGTCAGCAGTTTAAAATCAGAAAGTTTAAAACCAAAACAGACTTTTCCCAGTGGCAGCACCACCAGTAATGGATCTGCCACTGGGAGGCAGCTTAAGGCATTTACATTTGCTAGCCGGACAGTGTTCCAATTTGGAATTGTGCACACTTAGAACGAGAGCCCACCACCAAATTTGACCTGAAACTATGGGTGGCACAGCCTTGTTCTCTTTGAGTAGCCCTATTGGGGGCTTGTGGTCTGTTACTATGATCAAATATCCATAAATGTATTGGTGGAACTTTATTACACCAAATTTGACCGCCAAACCTACCTTTTTTATCTGGATGTATTTACGCTCTGCATCAGCCAAAGTCCAGGAAACATGCACATCTTCTCCATTGATCCATCTATGGGCATTCCTCCCCACTGGTCCATTTGTGAGTCAACACTACCCCAATACTGTATGGAGAGGCATCGCTTGGGATCATAGTGTGACAGCATCTTGGACAATGATACCTACTTCTTCACTTCCCCAAAGACTATGTCATGGCAACATGACCATTTCCAAGGCTGACCCTATTTCAATAGCAGATGTAACGGTGCTGAGATGCAGGCCAGGTTACGTAAGAGCTTGCATAAAAATTCACAAGTCCAAGGAAAGACCTAAACTCCAATACACATGTGGGAGCTGGGGTACCTTTGATTGCCTTCACTTTATCTTCCAATGTTTTGACGACTTTGTAGACCAATTATGGTCGTTTGGGGTGCCCGGAGCACACGTTTCTTTCCCTTCTAAGGCATTTGCCCACCTTGGAGAAACATCTAAGAACCATGTCCAAGGTCTGGAAGTGCTCTTTAGTATTCTTCCTTGTTATTAGCATATCATCCAGATAAATGGTGACCTGGGTTAGACCTTGTCAAATGTTCACTATTGTCCACTGAAAACTGGCACAGGCTGATAACCAAATGGGAATTTCATTTGTTGGTACAAATCCTTCTGGGTATCAATTGCAACATACTTCTGAGAATCCTTCGTCTAACCGTAATTGCAGTTATGCATTGGCTCAGGCCCTTCCGTGAAGGAAAGTTCTCCGCCGCTGCCATGCCCCCCCAAACTTTGCATATAAGTCCACTGTGCAGGGCACTAGGTATTTATCCATCTGCTTGACAAAGGCTTCACAAATGGTATAACTGGTGCTGCAAATTCTGCAAATTACACTAGTTTGATGATTCCTTCACTTTCCAGCCTTCTGAATTCTATCTCTGCTTTTGCATGTGAGGCAATTGGCACTAGGTGGACCTTGCAGAAGCATGGAATTGTTTCCTGGTCAACGTGAAAGGTGGCCTTGGCTATTTTGATAGTTCCCTAGACATTCCTGAAAAACTTCAGGGCATTTAATTAGGACTTCACTCAGGTAGTCATTTTCTAATTTAGAAATGTTAAGCCAATCAAGGTGAATTTCAACCAATTTTGCTCCATTAGGCTTGGGCTCAAGCCTTTTACTACAACCAGTTTTAAATGAACCAGCTGCTTCTCATAGGAAACCAGAACCAGTGTTGTACCCTTAATCTGAAATGGCTTTCTGGTATAGGTTCTCAGTTTAGCCAAGGCCTTACACAAACTTAAGGGTTGGAGTCCAGAGCAAGTTCTCTTCAAGGTTGGTTCTGCAGTCACTGATGCAGCCGCACCTGTATTGACCTTCATTAAAAGTGGGTGTCCATTTAACCAGATGTTTATTTCACTTGGATGTTGCTAAGCAATCTAACTATTCCAAATCAGCTGTAGATGAACTTTCCAGGATGTGCACTCTTCTGGATATTGGCCTTTTGAGTTCTCTTACTCAGTTCAAGTCTAGTTGGACTCTTCTGCTGTCTTGAGCCCACATACAGTAGCAGCTACAATTTCTTGCCTCCTGGACCTTTGAGGAAAGGTAACTGTTTGGCTGAGGAGTGGCTTTTTTTTTTGAGTTTTGCTGTGGACTGATGTAGGGTGCCTCTATAAAAATAAAAGCTGCTGGAAAAGCTCAGCAGGTCTGGCAGCATCTGTGAGGAGAAATCCGTGTTAATGTTTTGGGTCCGGTGATCCTTCTTCAGAATGGGTCCCTCTATTCAGGATATGTCCTGACTGAGGCTGTGCAATTGCCTTCACTCAAGTGCTGTTCACCAAGCTCAGTTGGCCTGGCGAGTGTGTCCACTTCATTGGCATACCCTGTAACTCATAAGCTTCCCTTGTTGCGTTTTCTAACAAAGCCCGTTGCAGTGTCTGTTTGAAGTCCAGTTGGGCTTTGTTCAGTTGGCGCTTTTGAATGTTGCATCATTAATCCCACTCCCATTGCCACTGAAATAACTGCACGGAGGCTGGTATCCTGTCACCAAGTCAGCCTTAATTTACATGCCTAAACATACTTGACATTGATCCACCTTCCTCAGAGCCAGCTCTCAGTGAACAGTACCTCTGTTTACATCTGTCAGCCTTGACTCCCTGATTAGACCAGGTTAACAGCCCAATCAGGGAAATCGTATTCTGAGATTCACCTGGCTAACCTCATTCCAATCACTATATCATGTGACCCCTTTCATTCCTCCATTTTATATTAAATTTAAAACACAGACATAAATGAGGAACAAGAGGTGCAACAAGTTTTGCTGCATACCTCTTCAGTACTGATGCTGGGATGTTGACATGTCCCATTGCATTTGCAGTTTCCAGTACTTCCACCATTTCTTGATACCTAAGTGATGTCAGGTTGAAGACTGGTATCTGTGATGCAAGGAACCTCTGGATGAGGGCAAAGTGGATCATAAACCAGGCACTTCTGGCTGAAGATTATTGTGAATGTTTCAGCCTTATCTTTTGCACTGATGTGTTGGGCTCTCTCATCATTGAAGATGTGAATGTTTGTGGAGCTTCCTCCTGTAGTGAGTGGTTCGATTGTCAACCACCATTCATGTGGGCATGCTTACTTCTGTCTATCACTTTATGCTTATGCTATTTGGTACGCCAATTACCCTGATTTGTAACTTCATCAAGTTGACACATCATTGTTAGATATGCCTGGTGCTGCTCCTAAAATGTCCTTCTGCGCTCCTCATTGAACTAGGATTGAATCCCTTGCTCGATGGTAGTGGTTGAGTGAGGGATATGCTGATCCATGAAGTTGCAGAATCTGTTGCTGTATGATTCTGTAGTTGTTGATGGCTACAGTGCCTCATGGATGCCCAGCCTTGAGATACTGTATCTGTTCGAAGTTTGTCTCAATTAACACTGTGATGATATCATACGACACAATGTGATGTGTTCTCAGTGTCAAGGTGGGACTTAGGTCTCCACAAGATCTGTGTGTGGCTACTCTTACTGATACTATTGTGGACAAATGCACCAGTGGCATGCCGATTAGTGAGGTTGAAGTCAAGTATACTCTTCCCTCTTCTTTGTTCCCTCACCACCTGCCACAGCCTTAACTGGGAGCTTTGTCTTTTCAGACTTCACCAGCTTGATCAGTCATGTGGCCACCCATGGTACATTCTGTGACCTTGCCACCCTCCATGCTTCCTCCAAGTATCGTTCAACAGGGGGAGCACAGAGTCATCGGATGAGGAAGGACAGTACATTATAATAGGCAGGTAGTTTCTTTGCCCATGATACTGCTACCTATTGCCATGGCACTTCATGGTGTCCAGGTCCATTGTTGAGGACTTTCAGGACAACTCCCTCCTGTCTGTATACCATTGTACCGCCACCTCTGCTGTGCCTGTTCTGCCAGTGGGACAGGATACATCTAGGGATGATGATGATGATGATGTCTGGGATGTTGACCGTGAGTTCTGATTCTGTGAGTTTGAGTTATATCAGGCTGTTACTTGAAAAAAATCAGTGAAACAGCTCTTCCAGGTTTGGCATTCACTCCCAGGTGTTAGCAGTGTTGAGCGGGCAGTTTTTGCCTTTGCCATTTCTGGTGCTTCGCTCAGTGCAGGTGGTCCATTAGGTTTTGTGTCTGTTAAAACTTTCGAGAAGTTGTTAGAGCTGAGTCTGAAGTCACACGTATACCAAATTAGATAAGGATGGCACATTTCCTTCCTTGACAGACATTAGTGAACCAGCTAGATTTTAGAGGAGCAAGAGAGTCGACGTTTCGGGCAAAAACCCTTCATCAGGAATGTTCCTGATGAAAGGCTTTTGCTCTAAACATCAACTCTCCTGCTCCTCGCATGCTGCCTGACCTGCTGTGCTTTTCCAGCGCCACACACACTAATCTCCAGCATCTACAACTCTCACTTTCGCCTAACTGGATTTTCTGACAATCAACCAATCAATTCATGGTCATCATTAGACTTTTAACTCCAGACATTGAATTCAAATTCCTCCATTCGCCATGGTGGGATTTGAACCTGGGTCTCTGGAACATTACCTGAGCTTTTGGATCAATAAACTGGCTATTGACATAACTAGGCCATCACCTCCATTCAATCTCCTGAACCTGATGTACTTAGCTGAAATCCATGGAAAAGGGTCAAATGCTGGTTATGCAACCCACCCCAATATCACTCAACAATGGTTTAAATGAAAAATCAAAATTAGGGCAGAAAATAAAAACCTGTGTTGCACCCAGTTTCTCCCAATGGACTGGTTATGTTAAATAGATTGTGTATATTTGTTACTAACTCCTGTCTCCAAAGAGTGATGAGCGTTGAACCACTTTATTTTGTTTCTCTGTAGACTAGTGCTTATTGTTGGCTTATCGCCACTACTGTCACGCTTGGGCTATGGTTTCAATTGGCGTTGGGCAGCTGTTTGCATCTGGAGTGGCACAAAAGGAGCTTTCACTTTGAGTTTGGCTCTGATGGCTTATCAATTGGAAGGACTTGATGAAGTGAATGTCAGAAACAAGGTAAGGCTTGCAGAAATCAAAAGTATATGATTTCTGACAGATTAAATATAATTCATATGACAAAAGGCTTTTCTTAAGTTCAGTATCTGTTTTAATAGAATTGAGCTGCAGTTTAAGAGTACAGCAAGCTTTGTTTTAAGTGGCACTCTTGCTAAAGTGGCAAAAATATATACCTCAAATAACGGACGTTTACAGTATTATTGCGATCTCAGTGGTCTGAGTAATCAGTTGAGAGTGAAAGGATTCTCTGCCAGTAAGTTTTATTTCAAGCAAATTTGCTTCATTATTTAAATGATTTATGTTGTGAGTAAACTATAAGTAATGCGTAAATCTGCTGCGTTACATTTCTATTACTTAGTGTGTGTTTTTACATTGATTATGTGGACCTCTGATTGACTGGGATATTTGATCAATCGGCACACTCCTCATTCCGTAGGTGTTGGTTAATGAAATGTTTGCGGTACAACTGAACATGTATTGGTTCAGTGACAGAATGTGGAGCATTTATATACCCTAGGTAGGTCTTGTGGTGCAGTGGATAGCACACCTGTATCTGAATAATTCCATCACTATGTTTCACATGAGCAGTTGGCAGCTTAATGTTCTTGGATATACAGTCTTCAGGCAAGACAGGGAAGGAGGTAAAGAGGAGGAGTTGTCACAATATTGAATAGGGAATCAATTACAGCAGTAAGGAGGGATGGTATCTGAGAAGACTTATCAAATTAAGCCTTATAGGTAGAACGTTAAGATCTTGATCAAATGGGGCAATTGGCTAAAAATGGCAGATGGAGCTCAATCTGGATAAATGTGAGGTATTGCGTTTGGTACAATAAACAAGGGTAGGGCTTCTACAGTTAATGCTAGGGCCTTGAGTAGTGCTGCAGAGCAGAGGGACCTTGGGATACAGGTACATAATTCTTTGAAGTTCGTGTCACATACAGGGCGGTTAAAAAGGCATTTGACACGATGGCTTCGTTGCTCAGTCCTTTGAGTATAGTAATTGGGAAGTAATGTTGAGTTTTTCAGGACATTGAACAATATCCCACCACCAGGGATATATTTCCCTCCTCTCCCCTATCAGCTTTCCGAAAAGACCACTCCCTCCGTGACTCCCTCGTCAGGTCCACACCCCCCACCACCCAACCTCCACTCTCGGCACCTTCCTCTGCAATCGCAAGAAATGCAAAACTTGTGCCCACACCTCCCCCCTTACTTCCCTCCAAGGCCCCAAGGGATCCTTCCATATCCGCCACAACTTCACCTGCACTTCCACACACATCATTTACCGCATCCGCTGCACCCGATGTGGCCTCCTCTATATTGGGGAGACAGGCCGCCTACTTGTGGAACGTTTCAAGAACATCTCTGGGACACCCGGACCAACCAACCCAACCACCCCGTGGTTCAACACTTCAACTCCCCCTCCCACTCCACCAAGGACATGTAGGTCCTTGGACTCCTCCATCGCCAGACCATAACAACACGACGGCTGGAGGAAGAGCACCTCATCTTCCACCTAGGAACCCTCCAACCACAAGGGATGAACTCAGATTTCTCCAGTTTCCTCATTTCCCCTCCCCCCACCTTGTCTCAGTCCCAACCCTCGAACTCAGCACCGCCTTCCTAACCTGCAATCTTCTTCCTGACCTCTCCGCCCCTACCCCACTCCGGCCTATTACCCTCACCTTGACCTCCTTCCACTTATCGCATTTCCAATGTCCCTCCCCCAAGTCCCTCCCCCCTTCCTTTTATCTTAGCCTGCTGGACACACTTTCCTTATTCCTGAAGAAGGGCTCATGCCCGAAACGTCAATTCTCCTATTCCTTGGATGCTGCCTGACCTGCTTTTCCAGCAACACATTTTCAGCATTGAACAATATATCACAGGAAGAGGCCCTTTGGCCTTCCAAGTCTGCGTTGCCACATTTTACCCTTTCGTACTAAAGCTCTCTTCACTTACAGGATATGTATTCCTCTATTCCGTTCCTATTCATATTTTTTCAGGTAGTTATTGAATGCTGCTACTGTGTCTGCTTCCACTACCACCTCTGGTAGCGCATTCCAGACACTCAACACCCTTTGTGTGAAACACTTGCCTCGCACATCTTTTTTAAGCTCCCTACTCCCCTACCGCCGAAAATTGAACCTGTGTACCCTAGTAATTGATCTCTCCACCCTGGCCTCATACTTTCCATTCTATCCATGCCATTCACAATCTTCTAAACTTCTTTCAAGTCACCCCTCAACCTCCTGCGTTCCAGTAAAAGCAAACGCAGTCTGTCCAACCTTTCTTCATAACTAAAATGCTCCACACCAGGCAACATCCTGGAAAACCTTTTCTGTACCCTCTCCAAAGCATCCACATCCTTCTGGTAGTGCGGTGACCAGAACTGTACGCAATATTCCAAGTGTACCCTAACTAAAGTTCTATAAAGCTGCAGCATAACTCGCCTATCCTTATAGTAAATGCTCCTTCCAATGAAGGCAAGCATGTCATAAGCCTTTTTTACTATCTTATCTATCAGTGGTGCCACCTTCAGTGATCTGTAGACCTGCATATCCAGATACCTCTGCATATCAATACTCCTAAGGGTTCTGCCATTCACTGTATAATTTCCACCTAAACATGACCTTCCAGAATGCATCACCTCACATTTGGATTAAACTCCATCTGCCATGTTTGTGCCCATACCTCCAATTGATGTATATCCTGCCATATCCTCTGACAATTCTCCTCACTATTCGTAACACTACCAATCATCTGCAAACTTACTAATTAGACGAGTTACGATTTCCTCCAAGTCATATATGTAGGTTGCAAACAGCAGAGGTCCCAGCACTGATCCCCATGGAACACCATTAATATCAATCTCCATTCTGAAAAGTATCCTTTCACTACTACCCTCTGTCTCCTATGACAAAGCCAGTTCTGAATCCATCTTGCCAGCTCATCCCTGATACGACGTGACTTCACCTTTTGGACCAGTCTGCCATAAGGGACCTTGTCAAAAGCTTTACTGACATAAATGTAGACAGCATCAACTGCTTTTCCCGCAACAATCATCTTTTAGACCTCGTGAAAAATCTCAATCAAGTTAGTGAGGCATGATCTTCCCCACACAAAACCGTGCTGTCTATTGCTAATAAGGCCATTTGTTTCTAAATGTGTATTGATCTTGTCCCTGAGAATCTTTTCCAATAATTGCCCTATCACTGGTGTGAGGCTCACAGGCCTGTAATTTCCTGAATTATCCTCGTTACCCTTAATTGATGGGACAGCATTGGCTATTCTCCAGTTCTCTGGTACCTCATTTGTGACCAAAGGGGATACAAAGATGTCTGTCAATGTTCCAGCAATTTGTTCTCTTGCATCACTCAATATTCATAGAAATCATAGAATCCACAGTATGGAAACAGGCCTTTTGGCCCAACAAGTCTCCACCGATCCTCTGAAGAGCAACCTACCCAGTCCCATTCCCCTACCCTATTATTCGACATTTACCCCTGACTAATGCACCTAACTTACACATCCCTGAATACTGTGGGCAATTTAGCATGGCCAATTCACCTAACCTGCACATCTTTAGATTCTGGGAGGAAACCGGACCACCTGGAGGAAACCCACACAGACACGGGGAGAATGTGAAAACTCCACTCAGACAGTCTCCCGAGGCTTTAGTTGAGCCCAGGTCCTTGGCACTGTGAGGCAGCAGTGCTAACCACTGAGCCATCATGCCATTCTGGGATAGATTCCCATCAGGACCTTAATACTTTTTATGATGCACAACAACTCTTGGTTTTTAACTTTCCTTAAATATTTGGCACTCCCTTCCTTGAGATTATCCTCCACCATTCTCTTTGGTGAATACTGACACAAAGATAGTTTAGGACCTTAACGTACCTCTTCTTGCTCCACACATAGATTCCCACCTTTGTCCTTGAGTGGGCCAATTCTTTCCCTCTCTACCCTTTTTGTATATTGGTATAAAAAGCCTTGGGGATCTCCTCAATCCTGTTGCTAATGACTTTTCATGATGCTTTTTTATCCCTTCTAATTCCTTGTTTAAGTTCTTTCCTACTTTCCTTATATTCTTAAAAGACTTTGTCAGTTTCCATCTTCCTAGGCCTTGCGTAAGCTTCCTTTTTATGTTTTTACCAAGGTCATACCTTCCTTGGTCATCCAAGGTTCATGTACCTTGCCATACCTATCCATCATTCTCACAGAAAAGTTCCACTCCTAAACTCTTATCAGCTGCTGTTTGAAATACTCTCACATGTCCTATGTGGATTTAGCCTCAAACAGCTGCCTCCAATCAACATTCCCCAGTTCCTACCTAATTTGTAATTTGCTTTCCCCCAATTTAACACGTTCACCTGAGGACTGCTATTATCCCTATCCATGAGTATCTTAAAACTCACAATATTATGTTCACTACTTCCTAAATGCTCCCCCACTGAAGCTTCACTTACCTGGCCGGCCTCATTTCCCAAAACCAGGTCCAGTGTAATCTCTTCCCTGGTTAGACTTTTTACATACTGTGTCAAGAAACTCTCTAGAATGGTCTTTAGAAATTCTGCTTCCTCCAATCCCCTAGCACAAAGTGAGTCCCAGTCAATATTTAGGAAGTTAAAATCACCCACCACAACAACCCTGCTGTTTTTACATCTTTCCAAAACCTGTCGACATATTCTGCCCCCATCTCCTTCTGGCTGGGGAGGCCTGCAGTATACACCACAACATTGTGATTTCACCTTTCCTATTCCTGAGTTCTACCCATATTACCTCACTGACCGAGTCCTATGATGTGTCCTCCCTCCATACAGCTGTGAGATTCTCCTTTACCAGTAATGCAACATAGCTTCCCCCCCCAACCCTTTTATATCCCTTTCTGTCACACCTGAAACATTTAATTCCAGGGACATTTCAGTTGTCAGTCCTGTCCCTTTTTCATTCGAGTCTCTGTAATTGCAAAATTGCAATAACGTCATTATTCCAAGTACTGAACAAAGCTCGAAGTTCATCTACCTTGCCGATTATTCTTCACGCATTGAAACACATGCACTTCAGACCCCTCCTTTTCCTGCTTGTTCTTGTTCTTTGGTGAGGTCTGTTTGGGAATGCTGTGTCCAGTTCTGGTTGCCTGGTTATAGGAATGATATTATTAAGCTGGAGAGGATTCAGAACAGATTTACCAGGATGTTGCCAGAGATGGAAGGTGTGAGTTAGAAAGAAAGGCTGGGAATTTTTTCACTGGAGCAAAGGAGGTTGAGAAGCAACCTTATCAAAGTTTATAAAATAATGAGGGCTGTAGACAGAGTTAATAGTAGGTGTCTTTTTCCTAAGATGGGGAATTTCAGGACAAGGGGGCATATTTTTAAGGTGAGAGGAAAGAGATTTAAAAATGACAAGGGCAATTTTTTTACACAGAGGGTGATTTGCGTGTGGAATGAACTTCGTGAGGAAGTGGTAAATGTGGGTACAGTTATAATGTTTAAAAGACATTGGATCAGGACATGAATAGAAAAAGTTTGGGGGAATATGGGCCACAAGCAGGCAGGTTTGACTAGTTTGGTTGTTGTATTTGGTATGGTTTGTTTGGACTGAAGGGTCTGTTTCTGTGCTCTATGACTCTGACTCAAAAAAGGAACATTCACATTGCTGGGAATATACTATATGCCCTCCATGAGTCTGAAGAAAACAGAACCGCAGCTGTATTAGCACATTTCCGTGAAGTATAAAAGTAATAGGGTAATGATAGTAGGGGATTTCATCTTGCTCACCATTAATTGAAATAGTCATAACGTGAAAGATTTAGAGGTAGTGAAATTCTTAAAATGTGTCCAAGAGAGTTTTTTAAAGTCTGTATGTCGAAGACCCTACAAGTGAGGGTGTGCGCTATCCTGGACTTAATCTTAGGTAATGAAGTTGGGTAGATGGTTGAAGTATTAGTGAGGGAGAATTTTGCAGACTGGGATTCAAGATTGATTTCAAATCCTTGTCCTTTTCCATAATAAAATTCTAAACTGGGGAAAGATCAATTTTAACACAGTCAGCTACAATTTAGCCAGAGTGGACTGAATGCCAATACTTTCAGGTGAATCTATGTCCGAGCTGTAGGATACATTCAAGAAGGAGATAGGAGGGTACAGGGCCAACATCTTCCAATAAAGACAAACAAACAACTAATCTTGTGAACCCTGGATATCAAGGGATTCACAGGATTAAGTAAAGAGAAAAAGAGAGGTGTCGGGGGATACTGAGGGCTTAAAACAGCAGAAGCTTTAGAAGAATACAGAAAGTGCAAGGGGAAACCTAAAAAGGCAATCAGAAGAGCCAAAAGGGGACATTAAAGAATAATGGCAGGTGAAACAATGGAAAATCCTAAGTTATATCATGCATACATTGAAGGATAAATGGCAAACAAGGCAATGAGTAGGGCCCATTAAGGACTAATTTGTGGTAATTTGTGCAAGGAGTAAGGGGACCAGAAAGGGTTCTACATGAATATTTTGTGTTCATGTCCACTAGTGAAAGCAACGATGTGTGAATAGAAATTGCAGAAAGGGGTTGTGATATAACTAAAGAAGTTAGCCTAGGCAGAATGGACTGGTAAGCTTAAAAGTATATAAATAGGGTCAGGTGAAATGCATTCCAAACTGTTGAGAGGGGAAAGGGAGAAAATAGGAGGGATGTTGGCAGCAATTTTCAATTCCTCCCTGGTCGCTGAGAGAAGAATGGAGGACAGCCAATGTGGTACCATTATTCAAGAAGGGAGCAAGTGATAAGCCAGGAAGCTACAGGCCGTTCAGTCCTAATCTCAGTGTTGGAGAAACTATTAGAACAAACTCTAAGGGACAGAATTAATTTGCACTTAGAGAGGCAGGGATGAATCAAGAATAGTCAGCATGGTTTTGTTAAAGGGAGGTCATGTCTGACCAACTTGATTGAATTTTTCAAAGTGTGAGCAGGTACGTAGATGAGGGCAATGTGTTTGACAGTTAACCTGGGCTTCAGCAAGGCTTTCGATAAAGTCCTGTATGGGATATTGATAGCAAAGGTGAAAGCCCATGGAATCCAAGGAAATTTTCTAAATTGAATACAGAATTGACTGAGAGGCAGAAAGCAGAAGGTGATGGTCAACGGGTGTTTTTTCTGACTGAAAGCCTGTGTCCAGTGGGATTCTGCAAGAATCAGCAATGGGGCCCTTGCTGTTTGTGGTATATATAAATGAGTCAGACTTGTATGTAGCAGGGTTTATCAATATGTTTGTAGATAATGTGAAAATTGGTGGGATGGTTAATAATTGATTATGGGAGGAATAGATGGGCTGATTAGTGGAAATGGTACTCATTCTAGATAAGTGTGAGGTGATGCACTTGGACAGGACAAACCAGGAAAGTGGATACATGATGAATGGTAGGACCCTGGCAAGCACCAAGAATCAGATGGTATGCAAGTACACCTAAGGAAGCGGGACAGATAGATAAAGTAGTTAAGAAGGCATATGTATTACTTGCCTTTATTAGCCAAGGTATAAGAAAGAGTAGGGAGGTGATGCTGAACTTTATAAAATATTGGTTGAGGCACAGGTAGAGTAATATGTGCAGTTCTGGAATCCATGTTATAGGAGGGAAATGATTGCACTGAAGAGGGTGCAGCGTAGGATGCTGACTGGTCTGGAGGGGACTAGTTATGAAGAGGTAAGTAGACTGGAGTTGTTTTCCTTAGAGCAGAGAAGATTAAGGAGGGACATGATTGAACTCTATAAAATTATGAAGGGCAAACACAGAAACTTTTCTGGTGGAGGGATCAATGACCAGTACACAGATTTCAGGTAATGGCTAGGGGGTTTACAGGAGATGAGAAGAAAAATATTTTCACCCAGAGCGGTGGGAATCTGGTACTCATTCCCTGTAATGATGGTAGAGGCAGGAACGCTCATAACATTTGAGAGATATTTAGCTGTATACTTGTGATGCCAAGGCATACCAGTGCTGGAAAATGAGATTAGAATTGTTAGTGGTTGTTTTGACCGGCACAGACTCAATGGGTCAATGGACCTTCTTCTGTGCTGTGGACTTCTGTGACTCTGAGCCAGAAGTTTAAAGTTCAAGTTTTACTGCAGACGTTGATGGCCAAAAAAGGTGGTCAAACAGATTAAATCTTTTCAACATATGTCAATTACAGCTAATAAAAGTATGCATGTAAAAATCTATGTTGCCCAGCAGCTCTGACTCCTTAAACGAACATCAATCCTCATTGCAGCTTGGGTGGAATTTGAATTTCATGCTTTAACGTGAGGGAGATGATGGTATTATGGAGGGAAATAATGGTGTTGTGGATTGATCTACCTTTGCAGAGATCTTGACTAACAGGAAAGAAGAATAGAAATATAAAAACATCAAAAACTAGTAACAGGAGGAGGCCATTTGGTGCTCCAAATCTGCACCACTTTTCAATATAATCATCCAACTGAGTACCTCTGTTCCTGCTTTCGCCTCACATAAATAAACCAAAAGATAAAATGAAAGATAAATAAACGAAAGACACAGGAATGAATAAGCTTTCAACAAAGACTAGTGATCTAGTGACTGTTAGCAGTGATTACTTTAACTTAAAAGTTATGATATCACGAGCTACCATTTTTTAGGACAAATGCCCCAAATGTAAGCAAATTTGGGAAGATTGTTTCGAGGCAGAGTTTAAAAAAAGAGCCTGGTTTTGGGGAGATTATCAAAAGGTTGGAGGAGTTTATGGTAATATGAAGAACTTTGGAAAATATTTTGCAGAGGGAATGGCCAATATGGTTAGGCTCTACTAGTTAAGGAATACTGGGGAATGCAAAAATCATATAAGACCAGGGGAGGAGGATAATTTGGTATGGGTTGGTACTCATTTTGAAATCTAGGGTGGAGTGAGGCTGGAATGAGATTCATAAACAAAGTTCTCAGGTTTTTGACTTCAGTGAATTGGAAGATAGGAAGCCTATAGATAACAGTTAGAATAAGGTTGATATGAGTAAGGACAATTTATGTGACAAGATGTAGTGAGTGACGTTTACAGCGAATGGAAATTTGTCTGTAGTGAATAGAATGTTCTTGAAGTAACATATGAAGTGTAATATTTATTATCTTCAATCATATTACTTGGTAGTTCTTTTTTTTAATATAAAGAATATCTGAATTAAGATGATAGACCTTCAAAGAAAATAACTAGGAATTAGAAAGAAATTAGTTTATACCATTTTCAGAGTTTGCTTATCAGTAATTAAATTTGAAAGCATAATTGTTTACCAAAAGAAGGAAACTATCAGATTCCATGACTTAAAACAACAGTACTTTGACAAGCATCAAACAAAGCAAGCACTAAATCTACTCTAAACCTGAGAATCAACAATAGTTAAGCATGGATCAGTAAACAAATTGCAGCTTATTATAATGTCAGCATATATGTTGTCAGTCTCAGTCACAAAATCCACAAAATTCTTCCTTCTGTGTGAAGAACTTCAGCATCTCTACAAGGATTTAGCTCGATCTCCAGCTGACAGTGGACAATCAAGTGGAAGTCCTTGGGCATGGTCTTGAAAACTTACTTGTTTGCAGAATCTCAGCTCTGCTTAAGATAGTTCAGCTGGTCTTGAACCACCAATGTTATCTTAAAGTACTGAAAAGCTGCAGCAACTGCATCTTCTCCAATGGATCTAACGTCCTTCAGTTTGCCTGCAAGTGAACTACCATCTACTGAGTTCTGATTGCTCAGTTTTCTTTTATATTCTATAAACCAAAAGGCTTTGATTTCCAAAAGCCTCCATTTCCCTTTTTCAATTATGATCTGCCTAAACAAATGCAAATTCTGCCACAGATTCCATCACAATATTGTTGATCATTAAGTGTATTTCATCTACCATGTTGTGCTTTACTAACGTTCGGTAAACCTACATAAAATATTTATGCTGTGAGCAATCCAATAAGGCAGCAGACTCATCGATGTTAGGAAGCATCTGCTAACAGGTCTGGTTAGCCATTTTAACAATTCCAGTATTGGTGAGGGCAACTAGGACAGTTATATATCCAGCAATTTTAGTGGAGAAAATGTAAGCTTGATGATTACCAGAATGAGTGAGATAATGGAGTCATGCAGTATATAGAATATATGTATTACCATAGAACCACTTTCTTTAGCATGGGAAAAAAATAATAGAAAAGTCAATCCTGTCTGAACTAGACAGTTAAGGGGGGTTTATTTTCAAGTCAGTTATACCCTGTGTATAACATTGTAAGAGAGCTATGCACACTTATGAATTAGGAACAGGACAAGGCCACTGATCAGCTAGAACCTGCTAAGCTGTTCAGTAACATCATGGCTGATTAGTCCACATTGCTACCTATCCCTGATAACTTTTGATAACTTGTTTAGCACAAATCTATCCCTATATTCAAAGGCTCTGGGTGGAATTTTTTAGGAACCTTAAGTGACATGAGCAATGGCTATATTTGTGGCAGAATGAGACATTTTGCAAGGCTTATCTCCTGGTTGGTAGCATCTACCTGCAACTTTTGTTCATCTGCCAAGTGACACACTTCACTGGGGCAGTGCGCTGGAAATCAGGCCCCTTGAAACAAAAGTTAAAGATCTTAAAATGTAGTCAAAATTCCCCAATTTACCTGCTTTTTTAGACCCAGATTGACAGAAAACATGGATCAGCTTCTGTACTTAACAAGAATAACTATTTATTACTATAGACTGTAGCTATGGGTTGACAATTGTAAATCGTCAGCATGCAACTTACTAGATGAACTCAATCCCCTTATACATTCCTCCCTATCATATACACATGGATAAGAAAAAAAAATGAGTGTTATAGATCCGAGGAAAATTGGGAAAGAAGATGCTTCTTTTGCGGATCAAAATACTGCTTCTTGATCTTGCTCCTCTGGATGCTTTCACCAGTCTGCACATTTCAAAAAGACTTTCATTACAATTCATATTTTATAGCAGCTGCTGAAAGAAAAATAAGCTGCTTTTATTCACTCTAAAGTCAATTTTACTGCAGAGCACAGTCACAGCTGCTGGGCTGGTGGGTATCTGATGATTTTTCACTAACCTGTTCACGACCCCAAGATGTAAAGCGATCTCTGAACCAATCGTGATTATTGGTTGACAAAAGGCCTTTCTCATCAGTAACTGCTGACTAGTTTACACAGCAATCATCTATTTGTTGCCAACCAAAGATCCATTGTACGCAACTTACGGGCTGCAACTCTTGTGTTATTACACTTCAGCACATGCTGGAACCAGCAACTGTGTAAGTATTTTGTATACTAAATGTCAGGTTACTTGCTTTCAAAAGCTTAGAAGCATAGAAACTTGGAAGATTGGTACAGTAGTACGTCAGTTGGCCCTTCAAGCCTGCGCCATCATTCAATATGATCATGGCTGACCATGTAATCCCAGTATTCCATTTCCTTTCCCCATGCCCCTAGATTCCTTTAGCCCCAAGGACAACGTCCAGCTCTCTCTTGAATGTAGCTAATGAATTGGCCTCACTTCCTGTGGGAGAGAATTCCACAGGTTCACAACTCTTGAGTGAGGAAATTCTTCCTCATTTCAGTCCTAATGGCTTATTCCTTATTCTTAGACTGCGACCTCTAGTTCTGGACTTCCCCAGCATTGGGAGCATTCTTCCTGCATCTAAATATGCTTGTATGAGATCCCCCCTCATTTTTCTAAATTCCAGTGAATACAAGCCCAATCGATCCAGTCTTTCCTTGTATGTCATTCCTGCCGTCCCGGGAATCAGTCTGGCGAATCTTCGCTGGATTTGCATAATAGCAAGAATGTCCTTCCTCAGACTAGGAGACCAAACGTGCACACAATACTCCAGATGTGGCCTTATCTAGGCGGTGTATAACTGCAGCAAGACATTCTTCCTCCAATTTTCAAATCGTCTCGCTGTGAAGGCCAGCATGCTATTAGTTTTCCTCACTGCCTGCTGAACCTGCATATCAGCCTGCAGCAACTATTCTTCGAGGAGAAAGTGAGGGCTGCAGATGCTGGAGATCAGAGCTGAAAATGTGTTGCTGGAAAAGCGCAGCAGGTCAGGCAGCATCCAAGGAACAGGAGAATCGACGTTTCGGGCATAAGCCCTTCTTCAGGAGAAGAAGGGCTTATGCCCGAAACGTCGATTCTCCTGTTCCTTGGATGCTGCCTGACCTGCTGCGCTTTTTCATCAACACATTTTCAGCTGCAGCAATTATTCCACCATGATACCCAAGTCTTGTTTCACCTCATCTTTTTCTAAATTGTCACCATTCAAATAATAATCTGCCTTCCTGTTTTTGAGACCAAAGTGGATAACCTTACATTTGTCCACAATATATTGCATTTACCAAGTATTTGCCCACTCCGCCAGTCTGTCCAAGTCACCCTGCAGCCCCTTAGCAGCCTCCTCACAGCTTAGTGTCATCTGCAAATTTGGAGATATTGCATTCAATTCCTTTGCCCAAATCGTTAATTGAAATTGTGAACAGCTGAGGTCCCAGCACTGAACCCTACATAACCTCAGTCATCACTGCCTACCACTCTGAAAAGGATTCATTTATTCTAACTCTCTGCTTTCTGTTTGCCAACCAGTTCTATATCCATGTCAATATGTTGCCTCCAATACCATAAGCTTGAACTTTCCTGACTAACCTTTTGACCAACCTTGTCAAAAGCCTTTTTGAAAGTCCAAATACACAACATCTACTGATTCAACCTTGTCCACTCTACTGGTCACATCCTCAAAATGTTCCAGAAGATTTGTTGAACATGATCTAATAATCTACAAGAAATCCTTAGTTTTAAAACAGTTAATTTCACATTTCAGTCCACAATTAAAAGTACAGAAAATAAGGTTCCAATAGTCCAATAGGGAATCAGTCTGGTGAATCTTCGGTGGGCTCTCACAATAGCAAGAATGTTCTTCCTCAGACTAGGAGACCAAAAGTGCACACAATACTCCAGGTGTGGCCTCGTCGAGGCACTGTACAACTGCAGCAAGACATCTTTCGTCCAATACTCAAATCCTCTCGCTATGAAGGCCAGCATGCTATTAGTTTTTCTCACTGCCTGCTTCACCTGCATGCCAACCTGCAGCAGCTGTTCTGCCATGACACACAGGTCTTGTTATAGTTTCTTGCCACTCAGCAGAAGTTGACAAGTTAGGGGAAGTATACCTTGTTAAACTTCTTACCAACACTGCAACTCACCTTATTAATAAATGCACCAAATTAGTTAGACACAAGAATTCTTGGCAGAGAAAATTGAGATAATTTAATATGACTTGACAGCTATTAAAGAGACATGGTAACTGGGTGACCAAGACTGGGAACTTAATATTCAAGGATATTCAATGTACCTAAAGGAATAGGTAAAATGTGAAAGGAGATGGGTTAGCTTTGTTAATAGAGGAAAGTATCAGTGGTGTTGTGAGTTGTGTGATAGTTGCAATGGATTGTGCTGTGCAATCAATTTGGGAGGAAATCAGGAATAGCAATGGAACAAAGTCACTGGTGGAAGCTGTTTATATACCACTAAAGAATTGCCTTATCATAAGATAAAATACTAAGTAGGAAAGAATAGAGGTGAGTAATGACAGACCTACAATTGATGTGTTATTTTTATCTATGTATTGACTGGAAAAATCAGATTGACAAGGAAGACTAATTTATAGAGTGCATCAGTGATTGTTTCTCAGAGAAATATCGACCTGGAACTGGTTAGTTTAGATCTAATAATAGGTAAGATTAAGAAGACATCTTGTAGTTAAGGATCCTCTGGTGATATGGACTCAATGTGATAGAATTTCAAATTCAGTTTGAGTGTGAGCAACTGCTGCAGCACTTTAACTCAGTGGGTTAGCACTGCTGCTTCATAATGCCAAGGACTTGGTTTGATTCCAGCCTTCGGTAACTGCCTGTGTAGAGTTTGCATGTTCTTGTGTCTGGGTTGGTTTCCTCTTGGTGCTCCAGTTTCCTTCCATAGTCAGAAATGACTAGGTTACGTGGTCTGTCCACGTTAAATTGCCCCGTAGTGTCTAGGAATGTGCAGGGTAGGTGGATTGACCATGGTAAGTATGGGGGTAGGGGTCTGGGTCTGGGTGGGATGCTGTTCAGCGGATTGGTGCAAAAAGCAATGAGCCAAATGGCCTCTTTCCACATTGTAGGGAATCTGATTTTATGATTTATGTCTCAAACCATGCCTTCCACTTGATGAAGTATGAAGGAAAATTGTCTAAAATGGGCTGGAAAAATGGATTAATGAATAGGCTAGTGGGTGATTAATGGCAGACATTTCATAACACTCTGCAAAAAATTTGTTCCATTTAAAAATGGCTTGATGTGAAGAATGAACAACCCATGGTTAACAAAATCAGTCATGGAGACTATCCAATCAAAACTAAAGCATCCAGCACTCTCTCATTCTCTCTTGCCAGCCACTACCCAAGGACAAAATAAGCTACTGAGAAATTTGTCTTTCCGTCTTAGACACTGCTCCACTGTTGTTTTACTGACCCTTTCTCGTTAGCTGCATTATCTCCAGTCTGCCCTCAGCCGCAACAACTCTCCCTCCTCTTAGCTGCTTTAGTTCCAGCCCCCAACCCAGAAGTATAGCCACTCCCCTCCCCTCAGCCACTTTAACTGTATTTGGAAAATGAGTACTGCAAATCACTGTTAACCATCATTTAAAGCTATGTTGCTGTAAGGAGAATGTAGCAAATACCTGCACTGAGTTCCATGAAAACATTGAGGTTGTTGAGTGCGTGCCTCTTATTTGCTCTCGGATATGTGAAGGGATGGATTTCATATTTGGGTCAACCCTGTACACATATAAACACATATACACATACATACACTCCTCTGTTCTCCTCTCATGCTAAACAATTCCATTCAGAATTTAACAGTGTTCTTTTGAAAAGGAAATTTGAAGTTACCAGGCACAGTACCGGTGGGAGCAGAAAGTAAGTAGTTGACCTGTAATTGTTTGGGATATACGTTTAGTTTTCATTTTCTTGGTGGTAATCTGGCAGGTTGGATGGCCATATTGACATACTCCCCCTATCTAAGTAAAGAAGTTTTGGCATCAGAAAAGATGAGAAAAGATTTACCAAGTTGATTCTGAGTATGAAGGGGTTTTCTTAAGAGACAAGGTTGTGTAAGTTGGGCTTTTAATCATTGAAGCTTAGGAGAGTGAAAGACCTCCTTATTGAAACAGAAGATACCAAGCAAATTAGACTGGGTAGATGCAGAGAGCTTGTTTCCCTTTGTGGGAGAGTCTGGACCAGAGGGCATAACCTCAGAGCAAGAGGTCACGCACTTAAGGCAAAGATGAGGATTATTTTTCTTGCAGGGTTGTCAAACTCTGGTGTGGCTTTACTTTAGGTGATCGTTGAGGCTGGTTCATTAATATATTCAAGGCTGAGATTCACAGATTTTTAATTAGTAAGGAAATTGAAAGTTATTGGGATAAGGTAGGAAAGTTGAGTTGAGGATTATCAATGACTAAATCAGTCATGTTATCATTGAATGGCAGAGCAGACTCAGGATCACAAGTTGATTTGGTGCAGACTTGAGCTGAATGGCTTACTTCTACTCTGTCTTATGGTCTTATCTGAAGGGCCTTCTGCAGAAGTGCAGCAGCAGCCTTCTTCTGATGTAACCACAAAGGAAACACATTGTGGGAGCTCTAGGCAAGTCAAGTGAAAATATTACAAAGGGTTGATGTTCAGTATTTCTGTTAACTACTGTATAGAGACGTCTGTTTATTGTTTATCGTTTTATGTTGGTACTTAACGACATTATGTACAAGTGGCTGGAGGAACAAATCCGATTGTAGCTGTCGGGATGGTAGTAAGGAATATGGGACTACTAGTATACTGGGGATGGATGGGATGTTTTAAGTGAAGTGCTCTGTGATGAGCTGCTCTTTGAAAGCTTTAAAAGCTTGGGATCATCGTGGTTAATCCTTTTCCTGCTGTTCCTCCTTGTTCTTACTTCTGATTTGTTCACACCAAGTTTATTTAAGGGCTGGTCCCTCAGGATGACAAAGTTAACAAATATTGAATTTGATTAGTTTAATTTCAATTTTCAGATACTACTGCATGTATCAGGGACAGTGGTACTGTCACTCCTAATCAATGGTACCACAATGGGATGGATCGTCAATACCTTGGGTAAACAAACATCTGTTGGCTTTAATACTATATAATAAATAATAGCTTGTTAATCTAAATAGCAAGGCAGCTTTGATGTATGAACCTGGAATAACCCAATCCTGTTCAGCTCTGTTTTTGCTCTCACAATTTAAATAATTTTTATGAGTTTTAACACACCTTATTTCTTTATAGGTGGTTTTTTATTTATTTTAAATTTTCACTGTGAGTATTGATCACAAAAGTAAAGCTAAATGGGAGAGTTGCTAAGTTTGGTCTGCTGCAAAATTAGATTCCTGAAGAAGGGCTTTTGCCCGAAACGTCCATTCTTCTGCTCCTTGGATGCTGCCTGACCTGCTGCACTTTTACAGCAACACATTTTTCAGCTCTGATCTCCAGCATCTGCAGTCCTCACTTTTTCTCCCTGCAAAATTAGATTCTAAACCAAATGGCCCTGGGTCGTACTCTAGAGACATGAGCTCAATGTTCAGGCTGACATTTAATTGCAGGTAGACTGGAGGAAGAGTTGGGAGATTGAGTGAGTAAAATTGTAGCAGAGGGAGTTCATTATTGGAACATGAGAGTTCTTATTTTTTGTGCCTAAGAAAGTTAATCAGAGTTTTAGCGATTTTTGAGCAGATTTGTAGCTCAGGTTAATGATAAGTATGCAAGTTGGCTCGATGAGCTGGAAGGTTTGTTTTCAGATGTTTCGTCACCGTGCCTAGGTAACATCAGCAGTGAGAGTCTCTCGTTAAGTGCTGGTGGTGTGTCCCGCTTCTCTATTTATAGGTCTTGGTTTCTTAAGGTAGGTGATATCATTTCTGGTTCTTTTTTACAAGGGAAGGTAGATGGAATTTAAGTTGACGTCTTTATTGATGGAGTTCTCGTTAGAATGCCATGCCGCGACGATTTCTCGTGCATGTCTTTGTTTCACCTGTCCTAGAATGTGTGTATTATTCCAGTCATCGTGGTGTTCTTTGTTTGTATGTACGGAAACTAGTGATAGTGGGTCGTGTCTTTTGGTAGTGAGTTAGTGTTCATGTATCCTGGTGGCAAATTTCCTGCTTGTTTGTCCCATGTAGTATCAGGCAAAACAAAGACATGCATGAGAATTCTTAGAGGTGTGGCATTCTAACCAGAACTCCATCAATAAACACATCAACTTAGATCACATCTATCTTCTCTTGAAAAAAAGAACCAGAAATGACATCACCTACCTTAATAAACCAAGAACTATAAATAGAGAGGTGGAACATACCACAGCGCTTCACTGGAGAGACTCACTGATGATGTCACCTAGTCATGGTGACGAAACATCTGAAAACAAACCTTCCAGCTCAGCGAGCTGATTTACATACAGATCAGAGTATGTTTTACATAGAGCTGAGTAGGAAAGGGAGCCATTTAGAGATCCATCGAGTATAGAAACAGTAAAATTCTCTCTTATGTATTCTTTCAATCTTCATGTATTAATATTTCTGATATTTTGCTGAGGTATCTATTAAAAAAAATAAGTTCCCTTTAAAAACTTCAGTCTTACTCAATGTTAACGTTTCAACCTCCAAATCAAAAAGTCCTGGGTTCAGGTCCATTCCAGGGACATGAGCTCAATGATTAGGATGATGCTTTTTGCAGGTAGATTGGAGGAAGAATTGAGTAAAAGTGTAGCAGAGGAAGTTTATTGTTGGGGAAGTGTGAGTTCTTAACACTTTGCACCTAAAGGTTATATTAGTGAGTAAAACTAGCAAAGGGAGTTCATTGTTGGGAAGATAATTTGGAGTATGTTTTAAATGGAGCTAAGGGATAAAGGAGGGGTTTAGAGATCCACATGCAGAATCACTAAAAACTAATAGATAAGTTTTAAAAATTTAACTGTACGTAGATACATCAAGAGACAGCTGGTAAGACCTTAGATATAGCAGCAGAATTAGGATATTCGGCCCATTGAGTCTGCCATTCGATTTTCGCTAATACGTTTATCAGCCCATTCTCCTGTCTTCTCCTTGTAACTCTTGGTCCATTTCTTAATCTAGAAGGAATCAATATCTATCTTAAATATACTCAATGACTTTGCCTTCACAGTCATCTGTGTTGGTGAGTTCCAGAGATTCACTACCCTCTGGCTGAAAAACATTCCTGCTCTAGTTCATTTCTAAACTCAATCTTTCACTGTGAGGTTGTGCCCTCCGGTAATGGTCACTCCTAATGGTACAAACATCATCTTCACATTGACTCTTTCCAGGGCTTTCAGTATTCATTAATTTCATTGAGAGCCCCCCCTCATCCTTCTAAACTCCATTGAGCACAGACACAGAGTCCTCAACCATTCCACACATGACAAGCCCATCATCCTGGGATTATACTTGTAAACCTCCTCTGGATCCCCTCCAGTGCCAGCACGTCCTTCTTTAGATATGGGGCCAAACGTTACTCACCGTTTTCCAAATACGATCTCACAGGTCTCATACAGCCTCAGCAGCACATCACTGATCTTGTACTCTAGCTCTCTTGAAATTAATGATAACATTGCATTTGTCTTCCTAATCATCAACTGAACCTGCATATTAACCTGAAGTAGCACTCAAGTCCATTTCTGCTTCAGATTTCTGAAGTTTTCCCCATTTAGAAAATAGTCTCTCTCTCTCTATTTTTCCTACCAAACTGCATAACCTCACACTTTACCACACTGTATTCCATCTGCTACTAGAGTCAGAGTTGTACAGCACGGAAACAGACCCTTCGGTCCACCTCATTCATGCCAACCAGATATCGTAAATAAATCTAGTCCCATTTGACAGCATTTGGCCCATACCCCTCTAAAGCCTTCCTATTATATACCCATCCTGATGCCTTTTAAATGTTGTAATTGTATCAGCCTCCACCACATCTCTGGCAGCTCATTCCATTCTGCATGAAAAGGTTGCCCCTCAGGTCCCTTTTAAATTTTGCCCCTCTTACCCTCAACTTATGCCCTTTAGTTTTGGACTGTCCCACCCCAGGGAAAAGACCTTGTCTATTCACCCTATCTATGCCCCTCATGATTTTATAAACCTCTATAAGGTAACCCATCAGCCTCTGATGCTCCAGGGATAATAATCCCAGGCTATTCAGCCTCCCCCTATAGCTCAAACCCTCCAATCCCCTAGTAACATACTTGTAAATGTTGTTTGAACCTTTTCAAGTTTCACAACATCCTTCCTATGGCAGGAAGATATTCCTAATCTGTCCAAGTTCTTCAGGATGGCACAGTGGCTTATACTGCCAGGGACCTGGGTTCAATTTCAGCCTTGGGTGACTGTTTGTGTGGAGTTTGCATGTTCTCCCTCAGTCTGCATGGGTTTCCTCAGGATGTGATAGTTTTCTCCCACAATCCAAAGATACACAGGCTAGATGGATTGGTCATGCTGAATTGTCCCATTGTGTCCAAGGTTGTGCAGGCTGCGGGCTTAGCTACAATAAATGTGGGGTTACCAGAATAGGGTGGGATGTTCTTTTTAGGGTCAGTGTAGACTTGATGAGCCAAATGCTTTTATTTGCACTGTAGCGATTCTAGAATTTTGCAGCCACCCACTTGCTCAACATTATCTGTTCCTGCACCTATTTTGGTGTCATCTGAAAACTTAACAATGATGCTCTCAGTTCCTTCGTCCAGTTTGTTAATGTTATGATGTGAATAGTTGTGGTCCCAACATTGATCCTGTGAAACTACACTAGACACTGGCTTTATTTCTGAAAAAGACCCCTTTATCTCCATTCTCTGCCTTCTGCCAATCAGCCAATCCTCTATCCATGCTACTAACACAATGGGCTCTTATTTAGCAGTCTCTTGTGTGGCAGCTTGTCAAAGGGCTTCTGGAAATCCAAAGAGAAGTTGATAGTGAGCTACCTTTTTGACCCACTGCAGTCTACGTGCTGTAGCTTGATCAACATTGCCCTCAGAGGGAATTCCAAGATTTGGACCCAGCAACAGTGAAAGAACAGTGATATATTTCTAAGTCAGGATGGTGAGTGACTTTGAGGGAAACTGGAAGGTGGTGGTGTTCACATGTATCTTCTAACCTTTTCCTTCTGGATAGAAGTGGTTTTGGGTTTGGAAGAGGCTAGCAAAGGATCTTTGGTGAATTTCTGCAGTACTATGTATAAGGCCAAGTTAATTGGTCTATAATTTCATGTCTTCTGCCTCCCTTTCTTCTTAAACACAAGTGTTACATTAGCTGTGTTCCAGTCCTCAATGACCCTTCCTGACTGCAGTGATTCCTGAAAGATCACTACCAATGCCTTCACAGTCTCCTCAACTATCTTGTTCAGAACTCTGGGATGTAGTCCGTCTTGTCCTTGTCCTTTCAGACCTTCAGCTTCCCCAACACCTCCTTAGTGGTAGTTGCTACGCTCATCTCTTCCCTCCTGAGTCTCTTGAAGTTCTGTTGTGCTATTGGTGTCTTCTACTGTGAAGAGTGTTGTGAAGTACTTATTAAATTCCTCTGCCACTCTCCCCATTACAACCTCTCCAGGCTGATTTTCGAGTTGTCCATTTTCCATTCTTGCCTCTCTCTTACCTTTTATATATGTTTAGAAATTCTCTTGCAGTCTTCTTTTATGTTAAGAACAAGCTTGCACTCGTATTTCATCTTCTGGCCCATTATTGCTTTTCTAGTTGTCATCTGCTGGATTTTAGAGGCTTTCTAATCCTTTGGCTTCCCACTAATTGTCACCACATTTTATGCTTTAACTTTTGCTTTTATGCTGTCCCTGACTTCCCCCGTCAGCCCATGGTTGCAATATTGTCTCCTTAGTTTGTTTCTTCTTTCTTGGGATTAATTTCAGTGCCTCCCGAATTACCCTCTAGAAACACCTGCCATTGCTGCTCCACCACCTTCCCAGCTAGGCTCCCCTTCCAATCAACAGTGGCCAGCTCCTCCTGCATATCTTTGTCACTACTTTTACTCAGTTGTAATGCTCCTCCATCTGATTCGAGGTCCTCCCTTTCAAACTGCAGGATGAATTTTATCATATAGTCACTGCCCACTCAGGATTCCTTCACCTTAAGTTCCCTAATCAAATCTGCCTGATTATGTGTCACCAAATCTAGAATTTCCTTTTCCTAGTAGGTCCTACCACCCACTGAAAACCACTGCCCCAAAAAACCATCTCAAAGACATTCAACAAATTTCTTTTGGGATCTGCTACCAACTGATTTTCCCAGTCCACCTGCTTTTCAAGTGCCCCATGATTATTGCAATAATCTCTTTGGTACATGCCTTATCTATCTTGTGATTTATTTTCTGCCCGTCATTCTTACTACTGCTAGGAGGTCTATACATAATTCTCAATGTTTTTAACCTTCTGTGGTTCCTTAGCTCTACCCACACAGATTCCATGCCTTCCAAATCTATATCACTTCTTGCTATAGATTTAATTTAATTTATTACTAGCAAGGCAACAACACCACCGTTCCCCCATATCCCCAGCCCTGCCCCATTCTATTTGCCTGTCCTTTTGTTCGGACATGTGTCCTTGGATATTCTGGTCCCTGTCCTGATCCCCTTACAGCCATGTCTCTGGTAATACCCGCAACGTTGTATCCATTTCAATCTGCGCTACAAGCTCATTTTCCTTGTTTTATGTAGTGCATGCATTTAAATGTAGTACCCTTTGTCCTGCATTGACTGCCGTCCTTCTCCTAGTTGTCCCCTTTTCTGTTGTGCCTGAAGTTAGATTCCTGAGCTTTCCCCATGCACTCTGTCGTATTACTTGTCCTGGAAACTTTAATAACCTCTGCTCAGCCTAATCCACCTTTTAACTTTTTCCATAATTTTCCATGCAACTGAATCCACTATTTATTTTAAAGCCCTTTCCACAGCTCTAGTTATGCAATTTCCCAGGACTCTGGTCCCAACCCATCACAGGTGGAGCCCATTCTATCAGAACAGCTTCCTCCTTCCCTAGAACTTCTCTTTAATCTTGTTGACCCTGTGCCAGTTAGCTTGTGGCTCAGTACATCAGAGATTATTATGTTTTTGATTCTGCTTTTGCTTTAGCTGCTCATATTCCCTCAGAAGAACCTCCTTTCCTCTTTCTACGTATAGTTTACATCTACATGGACCTCCCCCTCCCTGCACAGCTTACTGTAGTGTCATAGATTTGAACAGCACAGAAACTGACCTTTCGGCCCAACTTGTCCATGCCAGCCAGGTTTCCTAAACTCAATTAGTGCCATTTACCAGCATTTGGTCCATACCCCGCTAAACCTTTCTTATCCATGACTCTACCACTTCCTTGGGCAGCTTGTTCCATATATGCAGCACCCTTTGTGTGAAAAAAGTTGCCCCTAAGGTCTCTTTTAAATTTTTCCCGTCTCACTTTGAACCTGTGCTTTCTAGTTTGAACTCTCCTACCCTGGGCAAAAGATAGATAGATAGATTCCCTACAGTGTGGAAACAGGCCCTACGGCCCAACAAGTCCACACCGACCCCCTGAAGAGTAACCCACCCAGTCCTATTTCCCTCTGACTAATGCACCTAACACTTTGGGCAATTTAGCATGGCAAATTCACCTGACCTGCACAACTTTGGACTCTGGGAGGAAACCGGAGTTCCCGGAGAAAACCCATGCAGATAAGGGGAGAATGTGCAAACTCCACACAGACAGTCGCCTAAGGCTGGAATCGAACCTGGGACCCTGGTGCTGTGCTAACCACTGAGCCACCGTGCCGCCCCAAGATTACCTACAATGTGGAAACAGGCCTTTCGGCCCATCAAGTCCACACCGACCCTCCGAAGAGCAACCCACCCAGACCCATTCCTCTACATTTACCCTTTCACTTAACACTATGGGCAATTTAACATGGCCAATTCACCTACCCTGCACATTTTTGGACTGTGGGAGAAAACCGGAGCACCTGGAGGAAGCCCACGCAGACATGGGGAGAACGTGAAAACTCCACACAGACAGTTGCCTGAGGCGGGAATTGAACCCAGGTCTCTGGCGCTGTGAGGCACCGTGCCGCCCTTGGCAGTTCACCTTATCTATGCCCCTCATGGTTTTATAAACCTCTGTAAGGTCACCCCTCAGCTCCAGGGAAAATGTCCCAGCATATCTAACCTCTCCTTCCAGTCTTGGTAACATCCTTGTAAATCTTTTTTGTACCTTTTCCAGCTTAATGACATCTTTCCAGCAGCAGAATTGTATGCAGTACCCCAAATGCTGTCTTACCAATGTCTTGTACAGCCATAACATGACATCCCAACTCTTGTAGTCAGTACTTTCTCTGATGAAGGCAAGAATGTAATTTCCTATTCACTACCCTGTCTACCTGTGATGCCTCTATTCAGGAAGTACAAGTTGCCGAACTCGGCAACCTTTTTCAAGATTTTATAAAGTTTCTGATTACACCAACATTGCCGTGGAGTTGGTTCCATAAGCAGAGGCTCTTTTTTTTTGTGTAACTCAAGCTTACCTGTAGCTTGAGTTAATTCTTTGTAATAAGTAGTGATCCTTGCTAAGTACAGAAACCTGGTCCATGATTTCTGTTAACTTGGGTATGAAAGATAGGTAAATTGGAGAATTCTGTGGTTGTTTTGAAATTTTTGACTTATATGTGTCTAGGAATAACAGGACTTGATTTCTACCACGCTAATCAGTGAGGTGTGACAGCTACACTTTAGGAAGAATGTCAAGGTGTTTGAAGTGGTACAAATGAATTTAATAGGTAGCTAGGTTCAGCAGTATTAGTTATCTGTATAGACTGAAGAAGGTATCTCTTTGCAGCAGTGAACGTTTCAGAGAAACCAAAGAAACATTCAGAATGATATTCAATTTTGATAATGCAGGTCTGGAATAAAAGGCTTTCCTCTGGTAGTTGGGTTGCTAACCAAGGATCATAAAATTCAAAGGGATTTGAGGAGAAATTTCTTTGTGTTGTTCAAGAGAAACAAAAAGAGAAAAATAGAAATTAAGAGCTGGAGTAGATCATTCAGCCCTTCAAGCAAGCTTTGCCATTCAAAGTTAACGTGGTTTATCATCCCACTTGATACTGTTTTTCCACTTTCTCCAAATACCCTTAGATCCCCTTACCCCTTTCTGAAAACATTCAGTGTTTTGGCCTGAACTGTTTTCTGTGGCAGAGAATTCCACAGGCTCATCACTTCTGAGTGAAGGAATTTCTCCCCACCTTAGGATCTGAATCTGGAAAAAAAAATGTTAGAACCAGAATTAGTAATAATTTTTTAAAATGCTGTTGTTCATAAACTTGCAGAGGATTAATTGCAGTTATTAAGATAAAACTGGCATGTAGGTTAAATTTGAACAACACTTTCAAAGAGTTAGTACAACTGTGGTAAACCAAATGGTTTTCTATGCTGTAAGAATTTATATATCGATGTAAGATTTAATATTTTTAAAATTAAATGTCTTTTCAAGGCCTTAGTGATATTCCAGCCCCTAAACGGATGGCTATGTATAGTGCACTTCAACGTATCAGAGAAAGTGAGGCCAACACCTTTTCATTGCTGAAAATGGATAGATTCCTTGCAGATGCAAACTGGGTAATGGCAGAAAAATTAGTGCAAATTGAAGACCCTTACAAGAGTCACCAAAGAAATGTGAGCAATCCCTTAATCATATATCTTGAATAACTTGAAAAATGTTCAGATTGTTGATCCAGCTACTGCTTTCAGTGATTGCACATTGTCATTGAAATCTCATAAAGATTACTAAATCTATACAGCAGTTTTTCTCAATGAAAATATAATTTCTTTTCTATTTCAGATATCCTTGGCATAAGTATATTTTGTTTTGCTTTATGTATTTTAACCATAGTGCTTTATTTCACTCATCATCACTGGGTATCAGAACTTACACTACTGCTTTTATGGAATTGGGATGCATCTTAAACCTAGTAGGAGTTTATACACCAATAGCTGCATCCTTCATCAATTTTAAATTTTGACACAAATACAAAAGTAGGAACAGTAAGGCATGTAACTAATAGAGCTGGAAAAAGCACAGTACATCAAGCAGCATCAGAGGAGCGGCCTCTGTGCTTTTTCCACCTCCACACTTTATCAACTCTGACTTTCCAGTATCTGCAGTCCTCACTATCTCTTTGCAGCTATGAGGGCTAAATCTGTAGTTTAATGTGATCATTGCTGATCCTGGATTTCGCTGTCACTTTCCCATGTATTCACTTTATCTCTTCATTCCATTGGAGACCAAAATGCTGTCTGTTCCAACCTTAGATAGATGTGGGATGCTGGAGCATTCACAGCCCTCTAAGCTAAAGAATTTCAAAAATTCCAACCTCTTGAGTGAAGAAATTTCTCATCTCAGTTTTTTGATGCTCACTCCATTGTTCTGAAATTAGGCACTTTGACCGGTGCAAGTACAGTCAGTTCTGTTATAACATGTATTTGTTCAATGCAAATTGGCTTTAACGTGGTTGAAGAATTTAGACTGTTTTTTGTAGAATACAAACTTTCCTCACCTGCATTGGCTATAATGTGATTTTGGTCCCATTAATTTACATGGCGTAGCTATTGAGTGATTAACTTATAATGCGAGATCGCACAAGAATGGAACTATCGTGTTATATCAGAACCGACTGTATATACTTTCAGAAATATGGATACTCCAACCAGGTGTAGTTTTCACCAAAGATGGTGGGCGGCACGGTGGCACAGTGGTTAGCACTGCTGCCTCACAGCGCCAGAGACCCGGGTTCAATTCCCGCCTCAGGCGACTGACTGTGTGGAGTTTGCACGTTCTCCCCGTGTCTGCGTGGGTTTCCTCCGGGTGCTCCGGTTTCCTCTCACAGTCCAAAGATGTGCAGGGTCAGGTGAATTGGCCATACTAAATTGCCCGTAGTGTTAGGTAAGGGGTAAATGTAGGGGTATGGGTGGGTTTCGCTTCGGCGGGTCGGTGTGGACTTGTTGGGCCGAAGGGCCTGTTTCCACACTGTAATCTAATCTAATCTAAACCATGTGACAGCGAGGCGAGCGCGCGTCCTGCAGTCGAGCCGCAACATTATTGTAACTCTTTTCTGCACCCTCTCAAGTTTAGCAACATTCTTCCTATAGAACGACAACCAAAAATGTTTGCAGTATTTTAAAAGTGGCTTTGCCAATGTCCTGTACGCTGCAGCATGATACCTTAGAGATAGTTACAGGTGTGGTGATGGTCATATGGGTACCCACAAGGAAAATGAAGGATTAGAAAATCGGTGAATGGAAGAGGAATTAGCTTTAGGGTCCAAACAGAAGGATGCCAAAGTAATAACGGAGATAATCTAGAATCACAATTTGGTATAAAGAAAATAACATGTTTCTGTTATGATTAGACTGCACATGCTAAAACTGCCTGCTATAAGTTAATTAGGAGACTGATTGTAATAGTAGGAGTTTCTAAGGAATCCTGAGAAAGTTTGCATGAAAAAGGGAATGGATAGTTAAACTGTAATACTAAGGCAACATGTTTATTTAGAGTCTGCGATAAAGGAAGGGATGACTCAGGACAGCTGCACATTGTTTTCCTTGACTATTGATAAAAGAATCAGACCACTGAAAGTTGTGAATGTTGTATTTCAAAAGGAGAGTTATTTCGTTATTCTTTAAATTGAGGAGGCAAACCAATAAAGTTATTGAGGGATACTGGAACAGGTCAATAACTGGTGCTGGCTGGTGATACCATTTATTTTGAGAGGGGTTAATGAAAGAGAAAATGTTAGTTGGAAGTGACTTAGTAAATGGAGAAATTTTACTTGGAGCTGTACAACAAATCTCTATTAAAAAAATTGGTTTATCTTGTGGAAATAACCTGGCTAGTTCACAAAATTTTGGCATCACTGAGAATGGTGGCACAATCAGTAGAAATAAAGAAAGCTAAGATGGCTTATTTCCTGACTGGGTTGTGATTAGATCTCAGGCTCATAGAACTAGATAGGAAGAAGAAGAGCCTATGAGTATCAGAGTATACAGAGTATTAGAGCAAAGAGAATGAGGCAGACGTGTTTAATCCATGTTGTTTATTAGAAATTCAAGAAACATATTCTGAATTGAGAAAAGTGTACCAAACAACGTAATCAGAATCAATACCTGAATATTGTTATTTAAGAGACAAAGTATTAATGAGGAAATAGTGACCACATCAAATACCAGCTGATGAGGACTGGACAGTAATTCATCATGTGATTGTTCCTTCTGAGTAATATAATGGAATTATGGCTTAGAAAATGTTGGGTTGTTAGGAAGACATAGACTATAATGGTAAAACATTTCTCTTGACTTAGAGTACACTTTTTTGCTAGACGTCACATACATGAGAGTAGCTGATGAAACTCAACTGTCAATTAAACGTATGTCTTTAGTTCTGATAGCTTTTGAAACTCTCGCAGGGTCTGAATAGGTTCAGTAAGACTCCTACCTAAAACTAGGAGTGGAATGAGTATCTCTACTTCTCAGGTTCATGCCATAGAGCATCCTGAATTGGTCATATGTAGTTGATTATTGGGTCAAACTATTGAACAACCTTAAGAGAATTTTTGAAAGCACCTTCCCTATCTGGATATCCTGATGTGAGAATGCAGTTATTGTTTCCTTAAGGGCAGTAAGGGGTGGGCAATATATGAGGAACTTGCTAGCAGTGTTTGAATCCTGATGAGCATTTTTAATAAAATTCTGGTGTAAGTTCCTGCCTGGGAGATATTTCAGGAACGGCAAAGATTTTCAAACAAATAACTTAAACAATGTCTGCTATTTATTTTTTTGTGCAGGAAGTAAATAATCTGCATGAAGGCATTACCAAACCATATATACTGTACTTCTCAGGTTCATGTTGATGATCTTTTACAAAATGCAAGAACAGCTCGTTGCCCTGACTGTGAGAAGAACATACCGTGGGAACCTTCTCTTCGTGAGATAGATGACATGATGGAAGAAGCCAGGATACGTGTATTAAAAGCACAGAAGGTTACATCTTTGAATTATATATTACTTTGTCTAGTATCTTTCTGTGATCACTTTTCTCCATTAACAGTAAAAAAAAACCCAGCATTATTATTTGCATAATTATCTTTTCAATCAGACTATTGGCCTACAGTTATTATAACAACTTCTCTATTCTGAATTGTTATTGCATTTAGACCAGTTACTGGCGGCAGTATAGTGCTGGAATGCTTAATCGCCAGGCAGCTCGGACGTTGATTAGTATCACTGAAAACATGATTGATTCTGGAAGGTAAGAGCATCATGCTGGAAATTGTAATTACTGGTTAAATCTTTAGTTTTTTTTTAAGAGGCAGACTTGAGCATACATGCATGACGATTAATAAAAGCAGAAGCTGCCATGTACCTTTTCACTTTAGTTGTACTCTACATACCATGGTCAAGGTATAATAATGAGCCGGAAAGTCAAATGGGCTATTATACGTACCAATGCTTTCAAAGGATTTTCTGATGATTTCTGCCTCATCTATCAGGTGACATTGAGAACTAGTTAGAGTCGTATTATGTTTGATACATAATTGGCTTAACGGCAGGAGACAGAGTAATGGTTTTCGGACTGGAGGCCTGTGACCAGTGATGTTCCGCAGTGATCAGTTCTGGGTCCTCTTTTATTTGCCATTTATATAAATGATATAGATGAGAATATGGAAGGCATGATTAGTAAGGTTGTGCATGGCACCAAAATTGGTGGTGTAGGAGACCATGAAGATGGTTTTCTAAGATTACAAAAGGATCTTGATGAAATGGGTCAATGGGCTGAAAAATGGAAGATGGAGTTCAATCTGGATAAATGCTAGGTATTGCAATTTGGTGCAATAAACAAGGCTAGGGCCTTCGGTAGTGTTGTAGAACAAAATGACCCAGATGTGCAGGTACATAATTCTTTAAACTTTGCATCACATAAAGACATGGAAATGTGTTGCTGGAAAAGCGCAGCAGGTCAGGCAGCATCTAGGGAACAGGAGAATCGACGATTCGGGCATTAGCCCTTCTTCAGGAATCACATAAAGACAGGATGGTTAAAAAGGCATTTAGCACACTTGCCTTCATTGCTCAGTCCTTTGATTATAGGAGTTGGGATGTTATGTTGAGGTTGTACAGGATATTGGTAAGGTCTCTTCTGGAATATTGTGTCCAGTTCTGGGTCATCAGTTATAGGAAGGATATTATAAAGCTGTAGAGTATTCAAGAGATTTACAAGGATGTTGCCTTGTATGGAAGGTTTGAGTTATAAAGAAAGGCTGGGACTCTTTTCTGTAGAGTATAGGAGGTTGAAAGGTGACCTGGTAGAAGTTTATAAAATGATGAGGGGTATAGATATAGTTCATGGTAGTTGTCTTTTTCCCTAGATGGGGGATTTCAAAACTAGGAGGCATGTTGTTAAGTGAGAGGAGAGAGGTTTTAAAGACATACCGAGTAATAGTCGATCTCATGTAAACGTCGACTCCCTATTTTTGGCAAATTTTTGGAATTTTCCATATACCTCATATAAAAGTCGATCCTAGTTCTTCGCAGATAGCCAGTGTGCTGGCTGTTGCGCTCCACTGAAGCTTTTCAGACTGCCAGTCTTCCAGTCTGCCAACCATCGTGTTCTGCTCTAGGTTTTCAGAATTACCGTAATGCTTTTTTTCTTCTTTATTCAGTTAGAGATCAATTGGGATTCTACTAATGATGCTGTATGAATTTTGACGGGCATGAATTTCAACCACTCAAAAGTAGCATCAATGTAATAGTCAACCCCATAAATTTAGCCTTAAACAGTTGTCAAAAAATTCGACTATTGTTCAAGTATATAAGGTAAGAGGCTAATTTTTTACACAGGGTGGAATGAACATTTGGAGGAAGTGGTGGATGTGGGTACAATTACAACATTTAAAAGACATTTGGCTGGATACGTGAATAGGAAAGGTTTGGAGGGATGTGGGCCAGGTGAGATTACTTTAGTTTGGGATGAAATTCGTTATGGACTGGTTGGACCAAAGGGCCTGTTTCTATTCTGTGTGACTTTATGATATATGTTTGTTTTTGCCCTGAGCTTTTGCTCAAAAAAGTTACGTGCTTGGTGCACTGAATGAAAACTGCTTGGCTTTATAAGTGCCATAGAGAAATCAATTTCATCACAGCGGTGAGATATGCTTAGAATTAACTCGAATATCCTCATTGTCTGAAAGCTACAAGAAGTCACTTAGATCAATAGTTCTATGATTGGCTAAGTCACCATAAAACCTATGCAACCATTATATCTGTCAGTTAATGTTAAGTAGATTTTGTGATGCAGTAATAAAAATAACTGGGTTAGAAGCTGCTGGTTTGAATCTCACGTCAGATCTTGTTGGCCATGAAAGGTATGTTTGCAATATGGCTAAACAGGTTGACTATTAGTTTGTAAATTCTTCCAGTAAGCTTAATGAAAGGCAGTTAAGAGTGAGGCAGTCTTCTGGTCAGCCATCCTGCAGAAGATAATGGCAGACCACTGCAGTAATTGCCCATGTCCTTGAATCAATCCAGTGGAGGTCCATAGCCCAACTATTGAAAATAAGACTGGAAGAAAAGACAGGCATAGTTATTGTTTAGATACTGGAGATCAGAGTCAAAAATTGCGGCGATGGAAAAGCACAGCAGGTCAGGCAGCATCTGAGGAGCAGGAGAGTTGACGTTTCGAGCATAACCTACTGGAATGTGGAATGTGGAAGGGGAAGGGGGAGCAGGGTGGGGGCTGAGAGATAAATGGGTGGGGTTGGGATCGAGGGGAAGGTAGCTTAGAATGCAATAGGTAGGTGAAGGTGGAGAGTGATGGTGATAGGTCGGAGCAGAGGATGGAGCAGATAGGTGGGAAGGGAGATGGACAGGTAGGACAATTCAAGAAGGCGGTGCTGAGTTGGAGGATTGGATCTGGGATAAGGTGGGGGGAGGGGAGGTGAGGAAACTCCCCTTCGGTGAGGGAGGCACAGTGGCTCAGTGGTTAGCACTGCTGCCTTGCAGCACCAGGGACCTGGGTTCGATTCCAGCCTCAGGTGACTGTGTGGAGTTTGCACATTCTCCCTGTGTCTGCGTGGGTTTCCTCCAGGTGCTCCAGTTTCCTCCCATAGTCCAAAGATGTGTGGGTCAGGTGAATTGGCCATGCTAAATTGCCCATAGTGATAGGTGCATTAGTAGAGAGTAGGTGAATGGGTCTGGATGGGTTACTCTTCGGAGGGTCAGTGTGGACTTGTTGGGCCGAAGGGTCTATTTCCGCACTATAGATAATCTAATCTAATCTAATCTAACCGTAGACCCAAATGAAGTGCAAGAGCCTTCAAGTTGTTGGATAATTAAGAAAAAATAAGGCTTTTCCTCTCCTATCATTTATGTCCGTCACAATCAAATCCTCCTATTTCCAACCACAGACCAAATTAGAAGACCTTATCCTAAGATTTGCCACATGGAATAAAACATCCAGATAACTTCTCCCTTCTGGTATATTATTAACTTATTATAATTAGTAAAAGCAAAATGCTATGGATACTGGAATTCTAAAATAAAAATGAAGTTCTGGAGAAGCTCAACACAATATCAGTGGAAAGAGAAATGTGTTAACATTTCTTTCAGAGGAATGTCAGTGGAAAGCAATATCAGTGGAAAGAGAAATGTGTTAACATTTCTTTCAGAGGAGTCACACTGAGCTCACAGTATTAATTCTGTTTCTCTCTCCACAGATGCAGCCAGATTTGCTCAGTTTCTTCAGCACTTTATATTTTTAGTACTTGTATTAAATCTTCTACCAATAAAATGTTACAATTACTAAAAGTATTGAGACTTGAATGATGAGTTAGAAAAATACTCACCAACCAGTCAATTAGCTGTTTCCCTGTGGCATCACACTTGGGTTTTCTTAAAATAAAGTTGATCTGTCTGGATCCAGAGACTGGACTGGGCTGATTGCTTGTTTCAAGGTGCTCCCTATATCTTGATCATCTAGATCTTTATTACCTGTCTTAGGATCATCCTCTTGCCCACTGTCTAGGTGCTGATGACTGCCTGTCTAGGGGTCCTCCTCCCACCTACTTTTCCAGCTGAAGTTGAAATGTATTCTGAAATTGATTCATGTCATTTAACTTCTAATATAAATTTTTATGTTTTCATTATCCAGTCTGCAACAATATTTTTAAAATATTAAGTCCGCCTTTGATAGGGAAAGGATGTTGTGGAAATTGATAAGATTAAAATCTGATAAAGTCCCAAGGCCCAGTAATCTATGTCACACAGTACTTAAGGAAGTGATCCTAGAAACAGTAGATACATTGATGAAATCCTCTTCCAAGATTCTCTCAACTTTGGAACAGGTCCTTTTGGATTGGAGGTTTGCTAATATAACCCTATTATTTTAAAAATGAGAGAGGAAACTGATTATAGTCTGCTAAGCCTGATGTTGGTTGTGCGGAAAACACTTGATTCTATTATAAAAGATATAAAAGCAGGAATTTTTTTAAAAAGTGGCAAGATTGGACAGATTCAACAAGCATTTATGAAATCATGTTTGATCAATCTCCAGGAATATTTCAAGGATGTAACTCATTGAGTCGGTAAGAGGGAGCCAGTTGATATGGTTTACTTGGATCTTTCAGAAGGCTTGCAATAAGGCCGTTTATAAGAGATGAGATTGTAAAATTAAACCATATGGAATTGGAGGCTTTGTGTACTGATCTGGATAAGAACTGGTTGGCAGATAGACAACAGAATATGAGTAAATGGATCATTTCCTGAGTTACAGGCAGTAACTGGTGGGATCCAGCTATTTGCAAAATAAATTATTTAACTGAGGGAACTAAATGTAATTCAGTGCTTAGCAGCATGATATAAAGATAACAATCTCTCTATCAGCATTCGTACAACAAAAGAGCTGGTCGTTGACTTCAGGAAGTGGAGTAGACAGCACACCCTGGTCTGCATCAGTGGTGCTGAGTTGGAGATGGTCGAGAGTGTCAAGTTCTTGGAAGTGATGATCATCAACAGTCTGACCAGTGACCAGTGATCATGTCCATGTCTATGTAATGGTCAAAAAGCACAACAACACTTCCTCAGAGGCTAAGGTCATTTAGCATGTCTGCAAGGACTCTTAGCAATTTTTATAGATGCACCGTAGAAACCATGTTATGTGGATGCACCACAGTGTGGTATGGCAACTGCTCTTCTCAATAATGCAAGAAACCACAGAGTCGTGAGCACAGCCCAGTCCATGATGGAAACCAGGCTTCCCTCCATTGACTCCATCAATACTTCCTGTTGCTTTGGGAAAGCAACCAACATAATCAAAGACTCCTCCCACCCCAGTTATAGCCACCGTTTTTGGTCAAACAGAAGGTATAAAAGTTTAAATACGTGTGTGAACAGATTCAAGAACAGCTTCTTCCTTGGGGGTATCAGACTTTTGAACGGACCTCTCAAATATTAATCATGACCTCTCTTCTCACTCTTGCTTTCGCTCCCTGCACCTTCTCGATGGCTATATTTTGCACTCCGTTCTGCTACCCTGATGCACTTTGTATGCTATGATTTGCCTGTAGAGCAAGCACACTTCACTGTATCTTGGTACACATGACAACAACAATCGAACTTTAAAAAAAAATCTCAAAATATGACATAAAGCGATGGGAGGGTGAACTGTAAGGAGGTTGTAGACATGTTTCAATGTGAAATGAACAAATTGAGTGAGAAAAAATGTATGACAGATGAAATATAATGTAGGTAAATTGAAGTTATCCATTTTGATAGCATAAATAGGAAGGCAGACTATTGTCTGAATAGTGACAGATTGGGAAAGGGGAAGATTCAGAGATACCCGAGTGTCCTTAGTATACTATTGTTGAAAGTAAGTAAGTAAGTCATGAGCTGCAAGTGGTGTGCAAGGTAAATGGCATGTTGGCCTTCATTGTGAGAGCATTAAGTAAAGCAACAAGGATTTCTGCTGCATTTACCTAGAGCCTTGGTGAAACCACATCTGGAATGATGTTCTAACTATGGGCAGAGTGTAACAAAGATTTACCAAACAGATCCCTGGTATGGCAGGACTGACATGAAGTGAGACTGTTTCAAGATATGGGATAGGCCATTTAGAATTAAATGAGGAGAAATGTCTTCACCCAGAGAGTGGTGAGCTGGGGATTTCTCTGGTACAGAAATATTAAATGTTTTCATTCAAGAAGTTAGATATAGTTCTTAGGGATAAAGGGCTCAACAGTATGGGGAGAAAACAGGAACAGGGCACTGAGTTGGATGATTAGCCATGATTATTGGCAGAACAGACTGAATGGCTTACTTCTGTTCCTGTATTCTATGTTTCTGTTTTAAAACTGCTGCTTCTGTCTTTGGCATGAGAAAAACTTTTGCATGCACCAACTGGCATTGTCCAACTATTCTCGATGTTATGCCCTGGTATATGAAATGCAACCATTATTTATATTTTTTTAAAAAAGCAACGCAAAAGCCTACAGAAATGTTTATTGTCGTGATTGTAATGAGGTCAGCCAGGTGAAGTGCTTAGAATGAGTTCCTTAATTGGGGCTGTTACTGTGGTCCAATCAAGGAGCTTTAGCTGATGGATAAAAAAGGAGTTTCTGTGTCAGACATATTGTTCACTCTGAGAGCAAAAAAAAACAGGAGTGTCGGACATCCTGTTCACTCTTAAGTGCTGCCTCTGAGGGAGATGGTTCAGTGTGGAGTGAAGGAAAGGACTCTGCTCTCTCAAGGGAAGAGGAGACTGTTTTTTTTGTTGTTGGTTTGTTTGCAAAAAAAAAGGAGTTTCAGTCTGAGGTCCTGTTCACTGAGAGCTGACTCTGAGGAAGCTGGATCAGTGTCAATGACTTTAGGTTTGAAAATGAAATGTGACTTGGTAACAGGAGACCAGCCTCTGTAGAGTTATTTCACTTATCACTGGACTTGCTTGGTACATTGAAAACATTCCCCTATCTGAGGAAACAAATGGTGATGACTTAATGCAATTTGCAGTGAAACTAATCCAAAAAATATTGTCAAGTTGAATGAGTTAATCAGACATAACGACAACACAAGATGCATTATCAACTGCAGCAAACATCTAATTTGGAAAATACTTCGACTTCGTGAAAGATCTGCTTTTTAAATCAATAACAAGCTGTTTTACGATGAGTTCTACCAGAAGTCATCAAGCAGCTAACAGAAATACCTTTAGAAATGGGATGTTTCACCTTACAAGTCTCTCACTTCAACTTTAAATCATCAGCTTTACCAAATAAAATACTGGTCTTCAACAAAAGAGGTGGAGGTAATTATAGCACTATGGCAAACATTTCATAAATAGCTGTTAGAACAAGCAGTAATTGTAGTGGTTGTAGACAAACTGGAGCTGAGGGATCCTCTGCATAGATGTAGCTGGGTGGTGATAAGTTGATTGGTCTATGGACTGCATAAAACCCATAGTTAACCTGAAGAAAACTGGTTCATCCTTCATTCAGTTGTTGTAAGCTGTGACTTTTCATTGATTAGTCAGAGACCTTTTATAATCAAACTAGCCATCTTGTATCTCACGCAAACTGAAGCATCTGGAGAAAAGTGACTGAGAAGAAATCTGCTGACCAATGTCAGAATCATCAGAATCATCTCAGTAGCGCCTGACTAAGAACACTGAACTGCCTTCCAAACTTTCTTCCACCATATAATTATTTTTCCTTGTATATATGTCTGTGTGTGTGTGTGAGAGAGAGAGAGAGGGGGAGAGTTTTAGTGACTATGATGGTGGGAATGTGTCCATGTCCAACAATTTTTTGATTGGTTCACTAACTGGTATTGAAAGTCAAGTGCAGAATTCAATATGAAAAAAGCAAAAAAAGGGTTTGAAGAATATTTTCCAAACAGCAGAAGACACTAAGCCACGTCTGAATAACTTCAAAGCTCTCAAAACCCAATTTTGCTGTTTTGATGACATCGGTAACCAACCGTGTTCCAATATTTGAGTGCAACTTACCCAGGGTATAATACAAGATTCAGCAAGCTCAAATCTACTGATGACCAAGTGCATTCATGCTAATGATCCTGAAGAGGATGGTCTGATTGAAAAAATGAAAGATTCAGAGGGAAACGAGACAATAACTGCTGCAAATGTGTTAAATCTGTATTTCCTATTTAAATGTATTTAGTAATGATTTCATCTCTATTGATACACCAAAAATGTTGAGAACATTTACACTGTGTTTACAATATATTGAGAGAGTTAAAAGTCATTCTGACATGGTGTTACCACAACTGCTGCTTATATTACCTAACAAACTCAATCTTGTTTCAAGGAAATGTGAACAGGTGACCAGAGAGGTTGTGCACAACATTTTGAGGTTGTGGGGGATGATTATTCTACGATGGAAGGCCAGCCAATAGCAGACACTCTGGAAGAAGTGTCGCACAAGACGTTTGGATGCTGTGAGCAGACTGAATTGTTTGAGCAGAATTTCTCCCACTCAGTGAGAGGAGGTCCTGCCTTCAGAACCTGCTAGCCAATCTGCTGCTAGATAGAGCTGTGATTGCAAGGAGGGGATGGCTGCCCTAGAATGCTACTGTGTGGATATCCAGGCTTAGCAAAGGAGATGGGGTGAGGGGAAGACTGATATCTTTGGATGGTACCCCTGAACCACAGGGAGTGCCCCAGAATGACATATCCTCTCCTGACACTCTTCTGATTTAGGCCACAAAAGAGTGGTCAACCCACTCCTATCTGCCCACACACATCAAATATTTTATACTGTTGGCAATGTATCCAAGTCAATAAGATTGCTAACAAGTTTCATTGATCATTAATTATCAATTTAAATATGGCACGTGGGTTGCTGATTTGGTGCCCACTTAACATATTGGGGAGGAGTTCAGCTTGGGTGAATGCAAAGGGCATGAAGGCTTCAGCACCAGATGCATTTTACTTACCAGCCAACTCAGGGCTGAAAATATGCCTGGTTGAGGAGGCGTTAAATCCAGCCCAATACTGGAGGGATTGAGATACAGGAGGCTGGAAGAACTCAGCAAACGAGGCAGCATTAGGAGGTGGAGAAGTCGATGTTTTGGGTCGAGACCCTCATTAGGATTGGGGAGGGGGAAAGGAGCTCAAATAAATAGAGGGAAGAGGTGGGGCTGGGGAAAGGTAGATGGGGTAGCAAAAGGTGGATGCAGGTGGGTTTATTGTGATAGGGTGGAATGGATAGCTGGTAATGAAGATAGACAGGTAAGGTCAGATCAAGGAGACGGAGGAGAATAACGGCTGGACATGGGATAAAGCTGGGGATGGGGAGATAGTGAGGCAGGAAGTGGAATGGAAGGGAGGAGGTGGGGCTGGAAAAGGAGCCGGGGATGGGTGGTTAGGTTTTTTGAAATTGGAGAACTCGATGTTACATTTTCCATGCTGTAGGCTGCCCAGGTGGAAGATGAGGTGAGGTTCCTCCAATTTGTGGTTTGATCCACTGTGGCAATGGAGGAAGCCAAGGATGATCATGTTAGAGGGGGAGTAGGAGGGGGAATTGAAATGGGCCATGACCAGGAGGTCAGGCTGACTGTTTAGGGCCTGGCAATGATGTTGGGTGAAATGGTCACCCATCTATGTATGGGTGTCACAGATGTAGAGAAGACCACGTCAGGAGCACCGGATGCATTAATTAGGTTGGAGGAGAGCTGAAAATGTATTGCTGGAAAAGCGCAGCAGGTCAGGCAGCATCCAAGGAACAGGACAATCGACGTTTCGGGCATACGTCCTTCTGCCCGAAACGTCGCTTCTCCTGTTCCTTGGATGCTGCCTGACCTGCTGCGCTTTTCCAGCAACACATTTTCAGCTCTGATCTCCAGCATCTGCAGTCCTCACTTTCTCCTCGTAGGTTGGAGGAGATGCAAGGCAACCTCTGACTCACCAGGAAGCAGTTCATGGAATTCGCTAACAACTTCCATCCCACCCTCAAATTCACTTGGTCCGTCTTGAGCACCTCCCACCCATTTCTTGACGACTCTGTTTCCATCCCTGGTGACAGTAAACGAACTGACGTTTACTGTAAACCCACAGACTCGCACAGCTACCTGGACTATATCTCCCATCCTCTAGCCTGCCAAAAATTCCATCTCATCCAATTTCATCCCCCCCCCCCCCCCCCACTGCTCCAGCCAAACATAATAAAGATAGGGTTCTGCCTTGATCTCATTCTCCACCCCACCTGATTCCGCATCCAACATATCATCCTCAGATACTTCCGCCACCTCCAATTAGACCATGCCATGCAGAACATCTTCCCCATCCCACCTCCACTGCCTTCCACAAGGACTTTGCCACTCCTTGGTTCACAACACCACAATTCCCACCCAATTTCAAAAACCTTTCCACCTATCTCCTGGCTCACCACCTGCCTCGCTAACTTCACTATCTCCCCACCCCCAACCTCCACCCATGCCCAGCCCTTACTCTCCTCCCTGCTTTCTTGACCTTACTTTACCTGCCCATCATTCTTCCCACTTATCCACTCCATCGTTCCCACTAATGTATTAGAATAAACCCCAGCTGCATCCACCTATTGCTATCCCACCTCCCTTCCTCTGTTTATTTCTGAGCTTCCTCCCCACAACCCAATCCTGATCAAGGGTCTTGACCTGAAACGTTGACTTCTCCACCTTCTGATGCTACCTGGCTTGCTGTGTTCTTCTAGCCTCCTGTTTGTCTACTTTGGATTCCAGCATCTGCAGTTTTTTTCTTGTCTCTATCAACGCTAGAGGGATATCCCTCTTGAGGAACAAGTGATATACTACTTTAGCTTGGCAAATGCTAAGTATTGTGGAACAGTGCAGGCTATGCCTTAGTTGGTTCAGTCTACAGTATCCTTTTGAAGCAGTAACAGCTAAGATCGTCCTTCATTTTAACTGCATAATTAAAGGCAAGAAGGTGATCACTGACTTTTCTTCCATTTTTCTGATGACTCACCACAGCAAGAGAATCCAAGTATGTTCAAGGGAAGGAACCCACTGCTAGTGATGAGGGGCAGGCAGGAAGAAATGATTTGTATGTCTGCTAAAATAATAATTTAGAAACATAGAAATTAGGTGCAGGAGTAGGCTATTTGCCCCTTTGAGCCTGTTCCACCATTCAGTCTGTTCATGGCTGATCCTCAGCTTCATTACCAGATTACTGCTTTCACCCATGTCCTTTGATGCCTTTCATGTCTAAAAGTTAACTACTACATTCCACAGGTAGAGAATTCCACAAGTAAAGAACGTTTTCTTCATCTCTGTCCAAATGGCCAGCCTCATACCCTGAGACTGTGATCACTAGTTTTAGACTTATCAACCATGGAAAATATTTTCCTTGCGTCTCTCTAGCGCTGTTCAAATTTTTTGGGTTTCAATCAGATCCTCTGTCATCTTTCTAAACTCTATTGAATAGAGGCCTATTCAAACTAATCTTTCATCCCCACTGTCATTCCCACTATCAGTATAGAGAACCTGTGCTAAGAATCAAAATTGTATGCAGTGTTTCAGAAAGAAGGCTGCCAAAACATTATGTTATGAAGACCATATCATTTATTTTCAGTATTTTTGATTGTGAACTGTAATGGGGAAAAAAGTGATTTTAAAAACAAAGATTGCTGCACTTGTTTGAAAGCATGTAACATGACACTCATTATAAGTAAACACTTGTGTGTTCAGGTTTGTAGAATGAGCTGGAGCTGCGGGGTGCATATGCATAGGTCTTTGGCCGACCATAAGTATTTGAATTATGCATGTACCAATGATTAGTTATCGAAGACTGAGATCTTCTGCTTACCAGCAGCAATGTGTTTGGTTTCCAGATAGCTAAACAGGTTGGGGATGTGAATGTTTGGGAAATGCCATCGGATCTCTCAAAAAGCAGAAGCTGTAGTTATTCTCTGCAGTTATAAACACCTTGCACCTGAAGAAAGTCAGTTATTTCCTCTTGCTGTAGTTGTGAACTTTAATAAGTCAGAGTTTTGTAAGTATGAACCAATCATCCTGTGCCTCCTGCAAACAGTTTAAAATACTTTGCAGAAGGAAGATTGAAAAGCAGCATTATGATCAACAAAAGAACTATCTTATCAAACGCTATGGTCAGGAACCACTGAACTGCCTTCCCAGTCTTTCCCTTCACCCATAACACATATGTTTCATTTTTGTGTATTTATGTATATACAGAGCGAGTTTATAACTGGGTTAGAATTTTAACTGGTAGTTTTTTATGTCGATAGTTTGTATTGTTTATTTGTAGTTCGAATCTCTTTATTTGTAGTCAATATTTGTAGTAATTCTTGTAGAGTACAGAACCTGGCCCACACTTTGTCGCCGTGGATCTAAAGTCAGATAAATTGGTGAATTCTGTGTACTTTTAAAAATCTTAACTTCTGTGATGACTCCAGGAATAGTGGAGCTTAATTTTTCAAATCCACCTTGAATGATGCATAACACAAGGATGCAAAATATTTTGGATAAGAATGATACTGATAGTATGTGGACAAACACAAGGATGCAAAATATTTTGGATAAGAATGATACTGATAGTATGTGGACAAACACAAGGATGCAAAATATTTTGGATAAGAATGATACTGATAGTATGTGTTACACTCATCAGGAAAAACACAAGAATGGAAAATTTCAACTGACCACAACAGTTTGTACTACAGGAAAGAAGGGCACTGATTGGTCAGTAAGTTGATTTTTGTTGGCTGAGGCATTTCTATTAGAAAAGCAATGGGACACTACAGGCTGTCTGGGTTTTTATTGAAAGTTCCAGCAGGCTGGAAGAGCTGAATAGACTGATTCTAAATATTTTTCTAATCAGCTTGTTCAGAAATGTTATGATATAACTTTGGAGCAGGTGGGATTTGTGCCACAAGAGCCCTGTTCCAGTTCTTATTTGTTGTTATGCAGTTTAAAAATGTGATCAAACCTATTCCTTTTGCTTGCAGAGAAGAACGTAAGTCACTTCTAGCAATTTTAAATGAGTCACAATTTCAATATGACTAATTTAAATTGGTTGTTGTTGCAGCTGTTTGTGCACTTTCAATTATTTGGCAAGTGCTGTCCAATTATGGACTCCATTCTAACAGTGTTTATTGGGTTTTGCAAGCATGAGGTTCCACCTGTAATTAATAACTGGAGGAATATTGTGTTTGGCTTGATAAGCCAATTTTTTTTAGAAGTATGGCTTATGCATCTGGAATTGCTCTGGCAGTGAAGCTTATACATGATATACCTCAATTATGTGGTAGGCAGAATATATTTTTGGATTGATAGCAATGTCTTGTTAATAGAAGAAGTAACTCTCATAGACATTGCATAGTATCATTGAAATGGCTTGACCTTTGCACACCTTGCAAGCTTGATGCAAATACTGAATACATCAGAGCTAGTCTGTGGGACTATGGTGATCCAGATCAATGTTTATTTTTTATTCAAACAATTCAATTAAACTTGCAAATGTACCAAAGACTATTAATTTAAGACCTGCAAAGTGAGCAGTCTACTTCAAATTGACCTGACAAAGGAACTTACAAATTTGAACAACAGGTTAAGTAAACCTTTTCAAATTTGACCTTCTGGTGTTTGTACTGCTGAGTACAAGATGGAAAACTTGAGCAATATAGTTCTTTTAAGTTAAAATAATTTGCAATAACTTTAAAAACCTTTTAACTTTAATGTATAGAAAATTGTACCTACCTTGAGATTTCATTGGGCCCTTTGAAAGCTTCTGGTCTGTCATGCCCTTCTGGAGAGTTTTCTCCATTGGCCATTTGATGGGACATGGTTTCAGCAACTGATGGAGTCTTTGGAAACATCCCATTTAAAATGATTTGGGAGCATTTATTTGGGGCAAGCCTCATTGATTCAATTTCCTCTTTGGCATTGTCCAAGTAGGTGCATTTCCAGAGAAACATCTCACCTTGTCTGAGAAATATATTGTCTTGATCGACACAGTCTTTGGGAATTATTACATGGATGGCAGCCAAAATACTAATCTTGAAAGCATTCTATTTGCCTGACCCATGGTATGCTAAGTACATCTTTTTGTGTCATAACTTTTGATTTGTTCATAACTAGATGTCACAAAAGAGGTAAATATTTTGTTTATTCAGTTAAGTTTATTCCAGTAGATATGATTGAAAAATGCTTTTAGTGGTTACAGTCTCTTTACTGTGTTTAGATTTATGACTGTAGTAGATGTCAAGAAAGAGTGGGAAATTGGAGGCATTTTTGTCACCATAAGGAAAAAGCTGGAAGACTGGATGTACAATGTCAAAGGGGACAAATATAAACCATCCAAGCAAGTAGAATTATTTTTTCTTAATGTTTGTCATGTAACTGTGCCTGATTTTTGTGCTACTGCTGTACATCATGGACATTGTCTTCATTACTGAATCATGCCTTTGAATAGACATAAATAATAAAGTCTGGATCAGTGGTGCTGGAAGAGCACAGCAATTCAGGTAGCATCCGAGGACAGGCAAAATCGACGTTTCGGGCAAAAGCCCTTCATCAGGAATAAAGGCAGAGAGCCTGAAGCGTGGAGAGATAAGCTAGAGGAGGGTGGGGGTGGGGAGAGAGTGGCATAGAGTACAATAGGTCAGTGGGGAAGGAGATGAAGGTGATAGGTCAGGGAGGAGAGGGTGGAGTGGATAGGTGGAAAAGGAGCTGGGCAGGTCGGACAAGTCCGGACAGGTCAGGGGATCGAGTTGCTGGAGGTTAGAAGCTAGGATAAGGTGGGGGAAGGGGAAATGAGGAAACTGTTGAAATCCACATTGATGCCCTGGGGTTGAAGTGTTCCGAGGCGGAAGATGAGGCGTTCTTCCTCCAGGCTTCTGGTGGTGAGGGAGCGGCGGCGAAGGAGGCCCAGCACCTCCATATCCTCGGCAGAGTGGGAGGGGGAGTTGAAATGTTGAGTCACTGGGCGATTTGGTTGATTGGTGCGGGTGTCTCGGAGATGTTCCCTAAAGCGCTCTGCTAGGAGGCACCCAGTCTCCCCAATGTAGAGGAGACCGCATCGGGAGCAACGGATACAATAGATGATATTAGTGGATGTGCAGGTAAAACTTTGATGGATGTGGAAAGCTCCTTTGGGGCCTTGGATAGAGGTGAGGGAGGAGGTGTGGGCGCAGGTTTTACAGTTCCTGCGGTGGCAGGGGAAAGTGCCAGGATGGGAGGGTGGGTCGTAGGGGGGGCGTGGACCTGACCAGGTAGTCACGGAGGGAACGGTCTTTGCGGAAGGCGGAGAGGGGTGGGGAGGGAAATATATCCCTGGTGGTGGGGTCTGTTTGGAGGTGGCGGAAATGTCGGCGGATGATTTGGTTTATGGTTTATAAATAATAAAGTGCCTGCATGTATGCATTCATATAAAAATAAATGCTTCTAAGTGCATCAAAATTTTGATTAAAGTCAAAAGATTTTATCTTGATCTGGAGGATAAAAGTTCATTATAGTTTGAGTCATAAATGATAGAATCAATGTAGAGAGGTTGGCCAACCAAAATATTTTAAATTCATGGGAATAAATATTAGCAATCATCTGAAGTGCGGACTGACACATTTTAATAATCAATTTAATATCCAATTGATTTCTTGTGAATAAATTTAAAGTATTTTTATTCAATTTGTAAGTACCAATGAGGCATAAATTTGCAACAGGAAATTGAAGGATCAAGTTGTTCACTCGGATAAACCAAGAAACCTCAACTGATATTGCATAGAAAACAATCTAGAAAACTGTACAAAAAGCTTTTGTGAATTTGTCTTTCAGTGTGATTTCTTTTCTGCCAGCTGAAAAGTTGTAACATACCTTGTGTGCCGAAAGCCCATTAAATTTACTAAAAAAAAATTTTTTATATATAAAAAGCTCATCTTTATTCATTCAGGTCTCATTCTTATGTATTCTGATCTAAAGAAGGGTCACTGGACCTGAAATGTTAACTCTGAATCCTCTCCACAGATACGACTAGACCTGCTGAGTTTATTCATGCAATTTCTCTTGTCTTTTTCTGATTTCCAGCATCTGCAGTTCTTTATTCTTATTATTTGTATTCTTTTTTACTCTTACTCATGTTTTGCTTTAAATTCATTCACAGAATTTGGGTGATCTGGACAGGCTAGCATTTGTTCCCTATCACCAGCTGCTGCTTTTGAGAAGATAGTGTTGATACCTTTTTTGAAATGTCGCCATCCATTTAAGGTATATGCACCCGCAATGCTGTTAGGAAGAGAGTTCCAGGAATTACAACCAGTGATAGTGAAGTAACAGCAACACAGTTTCTAGTCAGAATGGTTTATGGCAGGGAGGGCAACTTGCAGATAGTAGTGTTCTCATATATCTGTTTTTTTAGGTAGGAGCCATGGTTATTTCTTGAAGAGCATCTTGTAGATGGCATTTACTGCTGTCACTGTGGATTGGTGACAGAGGAATTGAATTTTGAAAGTGGTGGAAGGGGTGCCAATCAGGAGGGCTAATTTGTTCTGGAATTTTGTTGAGCTTCTTGAGTATTGTTGGAGCTGTGATAATCTGGGCAAATTGAGAGTGACTTGTGCCTGGTGGATAGTGAACAGACTTTGAGGATCAGGAGGTGAGTTATTAATTAAAGAACTCCCAGCTTCTGACCTGTACTTGTAGCCAGAATATTAAGCTGTATTCTGCAAAAGGATGTTTGGCTAAAATGTGCAAGAAGTCAGGGTTCTCAGAAAAAAAAAGTACAAGACAATTCCCCACAGAGGTTTTGAAGAAGAGCCAGACCAGGAACTAAGCCAAAGAAATTTGCAAACTCCCAATCATGGTTAGCAGGCATGTCAGCTGAGTCTAAGAGTTCGCTGAAGCATTACAGTCTGTAGATGCTGTCAGATCATATATGTGGTCAACTTACACACCATGTAGATGCCATCAAAAAATTTGAAGCTTGTTCCTCCATCCAAATTATATACCTCAATAGGATTAACAACTTGGCACTACGCCAAGATTGACACTGGTCCAAGTGCAAATATCATTGTTTTTAGCATCTTTTATATAAGATTCATAGAATCTCTACAAAGTGGAAGCAAATTGTTTGGCCCATCGAGTCAGCACCAATCCTCTAAAAGCACCCCACCTTATTGTGTAACCCCACATTTACTATGTCAATCCACCTAACCTGCACATCTTTGGATTGTAGGAGGAAACAAGCCCACCTGGAAGAAACCCACTCAGACATGGGGAGAATGTACAAACCTCACACAGACAGAGATGTACTCAGGAAACCGATACAGTGTAGGGCAGTCAACACACCAAAAGCTAATTGCTTTTAATGGCTCTGGTATTCCATGCATTGGCATTATTCGTCATTTATGTCACTATGGCTTCTCAGAATGGACAACTGAAAACTGATATAGCTGGACCTTCTGTCATTGGTCTACCATCAGATTTAAATATAATCACATCCATGAGGGGAACCAGTACTAGCATCAAAGTTAATTCTGGCATCAAAGATTCCAGTTGCAACATTGATCCAATCCTTAATCTGCCTAATGTCTATGCAGTCATTTTTGATTTTATTGGTAGTTTTAAAGATGCTGCAATATTACATCTGAAAGACGATGCCAAACCTAGCATTCACTGTTCTTTATAGATGTTCTTTAAGCTGAAATTTGATTCCATGGTACAAAACCGAAGTTAAGAGTTGTACTGATTTGTGCCATGTCATTACTTTTATTTTGAAGAAAAATGGCATCCTCTGTATATTTTTACATACAAGTACTAAACATTACACTGAAAGATGTCCAAACAAGATTCCTAACCTGGAAGAGCTTCAGATGCAAATCATTTTTTTCAAGCTTGATGCCGTAAATTGGTTCATTGGTTATTTTTCTTTCCCTAGAGTCAGAGAAACTGACAACCTTTGGAGCTCCTTATGGAAGAAACTATTTTACAGAAGAAAATTTGGATTAACCATTAACAGAATACAAAATATGGGTTGTATCATAGAGAATCTGTCTGGGTTGACTCTCTATTCCAGCTGAATGCAGTTCTTGGGAAAATTAAACATGCTGCAAACTTTCTTCAGCTCTTGATGGCAGCAAGAAAATGCAGCCTTGCTTTCAACAGTAATACATGTCAAATCAACATGAGCCGAATCAACTTCTTCAGATATTATTGGAACTGATCCTTCCAAAATGGAAGATCATAAAAAAGATGCCTGTACCCCATGACAGAGATGAACTACAAGGGTGCCTCAGTTTTCTTAAAGATTTATCCCTGTATATTCTGAATTTTGTCACAAATGTTCCTCAGAAAATGGTGTCCAACAACAGCCCATAATACACTAGCGCACCTTTCTAAGATCTGCAGGACGTGAATATTCAATACATGGCTGTTCACATAATAGATAGGAGCAACTATTGGGCACCTGAGAATCAGTTGGTGCTGCCTATATTCCCCACAAGCTGTGTTCCCTGCTGTCACTTGCCATTCTTGAGATGTTAAATGCAACTAGAAAATGACTTGGACAATGCCCAGTGTTGTGTCATTTCAATGAGTGAAAGTGTAAGATCTCCTAGGATACTAGCACATTGTTAGGGCAAAAACGTGAAGCATGCATTTGCAAACTCCAGCTTCATTTCATTTGTAATTATTTCTTCTCCCATTTGGAATGCATATGAAATGGACATACCTCAGACTTCAAATTTTGGTGAAAAGCAGATTGCAGCATCCCATTCATGCTTACGAATCAAATAATGTCATCTCACTGATGCAGAAGTTAGGGACAATGACTTAAAAGGAGGAGAATGCTGGCCAAAAGCGTAGATCACTTGTGAAACTTCCAAGGGTGCTGTAGGACGAGACAAATGACCTTGCATTTTATGTCATGTGAGTAATGTTGATCAACTGTGCTGAATTGAAGTTTTATGATCTGTGTGGATCTGGGTGGAAGAAGTATTGGAGTGTAGCAAGCAAACTCTTTTTGAAGCAAGAAACTCTTCTGTGTGTTGGCTATACACTCAGTGCAGTGCCTTCATCACGTTGGTGCACAGTCTGTGACCAGGGCTGTGTTGGAGCAGACTAAGGGCTGCTAAAGTGTGGTGTCAAGATCATATCATTTTGTTTTTTTAAAATTTTTAGTTATGGAATAAAATGGAAAAGGATAATTTCTGCAAACCCTGTGGACTGGTGTAAATGAACTGTGGTTTCCCAGATTGTTTTCCTCCACCCATTAAATTAATGTTTTGTTTGTCTCTGTGTGCAGGGCTTTGAAGAGCTAGTTACAGTTTGACTATGAGGACCATATGTTGATAACTCCTTGCTGTTTTATTTGATGAAATTTTGCTTGTAATAGTAGTTCTTGTTAAGTACTGGAACCTGTTTGGTGTTTTCTGTTAACTTGATTCTGGACAGGTAATTAATAATTACCTTTATTAATATTATTATACCCTTATATCTGAGAGTAATGGGATTTGAGAAGTAGCACACTCTCCCAAGTGAATTGAAATAACAGTTCCCCTGCTTGGTGCAGTCTCAGGGTCCCTCCAGAGTAGACTGGACCAAATGCACTGCATCATTTTGATATGGTATTGCACAACTGAAGCAGGCAATGAGGCGATGTGAGAGATGTTGAAGAGCTGGGGACACGAGCAATCTTTCAACGAGAAGGAGAGGATATTGAACTGGAGGAAGCTGACCTTATGCGTGATAGACCTTAGCTGAGTTAGGCACTACAAGCCAAGTAAGAAATATTGACACCCAGTTCTAGTAGAATAGTTATTGGTCATCATGCCAGTATTTGGTTGGCATTGTGGGTGGAACTACAGCCTCTACTGGTTTTACTTGTGTGTGCTTTTAGTGACTGTAAATAAAAGCTCATGTTTGGATTTGTCTGGTAGCTTACTGTATGTGATGTTCTTCTTTTGGACAACAACAATATGTGGGTAACCAGTGGTTATTGGGTCGGGGAAGTGGTTACTTAAAGAGGGTGTTTAGATGGGATGTAGCCAAGGACAGTTAAGCTTAATGGCTCGTAGCTAAACAGCAACTGCGATGAGAGAATGGACTTATATGTGCAAGGAGTGATAACCATGTGCTGTGAGTGGTGCGATTTATAGCTGCTGCAGCATTACATTGCCAATGAGGGGCAACACTAGATTGCTAGTGCTTGTCTGGATACAGAGCGCCCTTTTAAGAATGGTGCAGGTGCAAGGGATGCTGATTTTTCAGTGGATATCTGCTTAGTGATGAGTTTTTCTGTGATCTGTGTTTTGAAAGATGGTAATAACATCACACGTGAGTGCTGTCATAGGATGGATTAGGTAGTTAATGAGGTGAGCTTGGTAAGATAACATGAGAAATCTTGTTAGTCCTCGCAGCTGGAGAAAAGCCTGACACGACTTCTGCTTAGCAAAATAAATGTAAGATTCAATCCTATGTGTCTGTCTTTTCGGTAGAAGACTTAATAAACTTCTCAAACATCATTGAAAATCAATTGGTGATGGGTATGAATAAACTTCAAATGATCACATCACAAGGGAAAAGAAACTGGAAACATGTGGGATGAAAAGATGGAAGAGTCTCTCCAACCAGATAGTTTGCACCTTAGTGGCTTAGTGGCCTCATTCCGCGTCTAAATATATATACCACCTCACACTTACCAATATTCACAGTTCATTTTCCAATTACACCCATGTAAAGAAAGTTATTGATGTTTTTCTGCATTTTTTTTCATATTCCTCCTCTGTATTAACCCCATCCTCCAATTTAGTGTCATTTTGACTCGGTGTTTTCCTGAGATTATTAGCACTTGATGCTGATTTCCACAATTTCTGATCAATTTTATTAATACTTTTCATTATTGGAGGTATATTGTTTATATGCCACCTCAATTATATTTGTTTGGCCTGTACTTTAAAATATATATAGAGAGAGAGAGCTGTGCAACATGGAAACAGACCCTTCGGTCCAACTCATCCATGCCGACCAGATATCCCAACGCAATCTAGTCCCACCTGCCAGCACCCGGCCCATATCCCTCCAAACCCTTCCTATTCGTATACCCATTTAGATACTTTGTAAATGTTGCTACTGTACTAGCCTCCACCACTTGCTCTGGCAGCTCATTCCATGCTGTGTGAAAAAGTTGCCCCTTAGGTCTCTCTTATATCTTTCCCATCTCACCCTAAATCTATGCGCTCGAGTTCTGGACTTGCCCACAGGGAAAAGACTTTGTCTATTTATCCTATCCATGCCCCTCGTGATTTTATAAACCTCTATAAGGTCACCCCTCAGCTTCCGACGCTTCAGGGAAAACAGCCCCAGTCTATTCAACCTCTCTCTATAGCTCAAATTCCCCAATCCTGGCAACATCCTTGTCAATCTTTTCTGAACCCTTTCAAGTCTCACAACATGAAGATTCCAAAGAGTATCAACTATCAGAACTTAATCACAGCATGTTGATCTGTTATTTAGTTCTTAATCACATTTTTTTGCGATTCATCTGAAATAGTGCAATTTTGCAAACTGTTAAGCTCTTGCTGTAAATTGTAGATGACTATTTATTAATGTTAATACACATTTCAAGATCTTTTTTAACAATTGTGTAGCATTGCATTTATGGTATATTAATATTTAAAGCGGACTTGTGGCAACATTTGTTAGAGTTAAAGGCACTTTTGAATTGGCTGTTTCATTTAACGTTGGGAAGCACACATGCAAAATAGCACTTCCATTGCCATGTTCATTTATTCAAAATTATTTCCATAGATCTTTTGTAGTACAATTTGGGACGATTCATTTAATCATTTTCAGGAAAGCTAGCAAGATGATGAGATTCCCTGCTCAAGATACTATTAGTACTGAGCAGAATATTTTAGGTGATGTTCTGCTTTGGTGATGCTTTAAAATACATAGGGAAATTATACTTCAATTTGTGATTTTCAACTCTTTAAATTAATGGGCTCAATATGTGAGATTTCCATAATATGCTCAGATTAAGGATGTTTCTGCAGGAGGAGTGCAAATTGTAAAATTGCTAAATTATATTAAATTTTTTTTACAGAAACAGGATTTCAAAGTTTTGCTACCGCATGGTATTCACCAATGCGTTTGAATTTTTTGTTTACATGGCTATTCTACTTAACGTCTTTCCACTCATTCTGGAATATATTCCCAATGTGAATGTAGAGCTTGAGATAGAGCTGCGAACGATTAATTATGTTTTCTTTGTCGTGTACGTAGTACAGGCACTTATGAAGGTAGGTAAAATCGTATTATGTTGTACATTGTCTACATCTTTACAGAGAACAATGTGATCTAGTTTAATTCTTATATTGAATGTAATTTTCCAACTAGCTGTTTTGCACCTTTGTTCATGTGTTCTATTTCCTTATTGTCAAAATCAAAAAGTTACATTCACACAATGTTTTGATATATTTTTAAACTTCATGTTTTATGTACAGTGTTTGTTATTTAGGAAAATGAGCTGGTCATTTTATGTAATGTATTCTAATTTTAAATGGTGGTTGAGAAATTAATTGGGCAGAGCCTGGGAATACATTTTAAATAGTAAGATTGGAATTGGAGTAAAGGAAATGGGATAATTGCAGGTGATGGTAGATGGATGGGGCAGGTGACTTCTTCTATTGTTTCAAGATTAATGTTTCAATTTTGTGATAATAATTAATTACAAGAAACCCACACCGGCATTAATTTTGAATTGTCTCGTTATTTAGATAGTCAGCTTTGCTTTCAAAAATGGTTGAGGAGAAAGTGAGGACTGCAGATGCTGGAGTTCAGAGCTGAAAATGTGTTGCTGGAAAAGCGCAGCAGATCAGACAGCATCCAAGGAACAGGAGAATCGACGTTTCGGGCATAAGCTCTTCTTCAGGAATGAGGAAAGCGTGTCCAGCAGGCTAAGATAAAAGGTAGGGAGGAGGGATTTGGGGGAGGGGCGTTGGAAATGCGATAGGTGGAGGGAGGTCTAGGTGAGGATGATAGGCCGGAGTGAGGTGGGGGCGGAGAGGTAAGGAAGAAGATTGCAGGTTAGGAAGGCGGTGCTGAGTTTGAGGGATTTGACTGAGACAAGGTGGGGGGAGGGGAAATGAGGAACCTGGAGAAATCTGAGTTCATCCCTTGTGGTTGGAGGGTTCCCAGGCGGAAGATGAGGCGCTCTTCCTCCAACCGTCGTGTTGCCATGGTTTGGCGATGGAGGAGTCGAAGGACCAGGGGGCAGGGTGGGAGTGGCGTTTTTACAGGTGGCAGGGTGGGTGTGGCGTTTTTACATGGGGCCTGTAAAAACGCCACTCCCACCCTGCCCCCTGTAAAAACGCCATTCCCACCCTGCCCCTGGTCCTTCGACTCCTCCATCGCCAGACCATGGCAACACGACGGTTGGAGGAAGAGCGCCTCATCTTCCGCCTGGGAACCCTCCAACCACAAGGGATGAACCTCAGATTTCTCTAGTTTCCTCATTTCCCCTCCCCCCACCTTGTCTCAGTCAAATCCCTCGAACTCAGCACCGCCTTCCTAACCTGCAATTTTCTTCCTGACCTCTCCGCCCCCACCTCACTCCGGCCTATCACCCTCACCTTGACCTCCCTCCACCTATCGCATTTCCAGCGCCCCCCCCCCAAGTCCCTCCTTCCTACCTTTTATCTTAGCCTGCTGGACACGCTTTCCTCATTCCTGAAGAAGGGCTTATGCCCGAAACGTCGATTCTCCTGTTCCTTGGATGCTGCCTGACCTGTCAAAAATGGTTGACAACCACAGGGATATGTGTAAATTGTGATCTTATGAAAAATTTTGATGCAATTTTGGGCTTTGACTGTATGGAATATGCATTACCCAAACCATGTTCAATGGAACTGAATATAGGTTAGACAACTGAAGAGTTTACAATGAAACCGTACAGGATGGGTACTCCAGTTGGGGTGCAATTTATACCTGTTTCAAATGGTTCTGTGCTTCTCTGACATTCTCTCAATGTCAGAGAAGAAGCACATGAATTAAACAGATGTTTTAAATCTGTATTTTTCATTACAGAGGATTTATAAACAATATCCCAAAAATAATTCTGAATCAGAAGATGAAAATAAGCAAGGAACTTAAAGCAATCACGAACACCAGGGACTGGCTGCTGAGAAAGCTATTAGAACTAAAACCTGACATGTTCCCTGGTCCTGACTAGCTTCATCCCAGGATATAAGAAGAAATAACTGTGGATATAGTTTAGTTGGTTTTTCTTTAATTTTCCAAAATTCTTTAAATTTTTTAATGGTCCCATCAGGTTACATTAATAGTGAATATGATCCCTGTAATCAAGACAGGAGGGAAACAGGAAGAAAAATTTATGGGCCAGTTTGCTTAATAACATCATATACCAATCTATTATTAAAGAATTTATAGCAGAGCAGTTAGAAAATCGTAATGCAATTGGAATCAACATGATTTTGGATGGCTCAGTGATTGGCACTGCTGCCTGACAGTGCTGGGGACCCGGGTTCAACCCTTGGGCACCTACCTATACGGAGTTTGCACATTTTCCCCATGTCTGTCTCTGAGTGCTCTAGTTTCCTCCCGCAAAGCAAAGATGTGCAGGTTAGGTGGATTGGCAATTGGAAATGCAAGGTAACAGGAATAGGGTAGGGAGATAAGCCTGAATTAGTTGGTGTGGACTCAATGGTCCAAACGGCTTGCTTCCACACTGTGTAAGTTCTGTGATTCTATGGTTTTGTTAAAGGATCAGCATGGTTGATTAATTTCTTAATGTTCTTTGAGAAAGTAACAAGTATAGTAAATAAAGGAGAACCAGTTGGATGTTTAGATTTTCAGAAGGCATTTTGAAAATTCGACATCAAAGATTATTGTATAACATAAAAATTATCAGTGTGTGGGCAACATATAGGTTTAGATTGAGGCTTGTTTGGCTAATTGAATGCCGTGAGTAGGTATAAATGGTTCATGTTTGGGTTGGCAGGATGGTAGAGGGACGTTCCACAGAGATCAATGTTTTGACCTCCGTTGTTTACAATTCATATCTATTACTAAATGAATGGTTACCACATTTGCTGATAATAAGAATATAGATTGGAAAATAAGCTGTGAAAAGGACATAGAATCTGCAAAGGAATGTAGTTAGTTTGAGTGGGCAAAAATAACCTAGCTGGAGTATAATGTGAGAAGATGTGAACTTGCCCACTTGGACAGTGTGCACATGCTGTGTCTTTAAGAGATGAATTCTGTCCTGGGTTTTTTTGAAGAGTGGTTTGAAGGTGGAGGTGCCAACAGTCTGTGCAGAGCCACTAGATTAAATAGTTTTTGATGCCTTGGGGTTTTTTTAAGGAAGTTGGGACAATAGAAGCAGCCTGAATGGGTGTGGATTCTCTGACAAACCAGGATTTAAAGGTTTTTTTTCAGCTTTTCAGTGCAGCAATTGTTGCTGGGGTCTTAGCAGGATTTGGAGGTTGCAGTACATCTCTCCCTGCTACACTCTGATTTTTCTCTTGGTATTTTCCTGCTGCTGGAGTTGCATGTGAGAAAATATTTTTTTTTCTGAATTTGCCTTTGTCAAGACTGTGTTATTGGGATGTACTATATTGGAACAGTTAATTAGTAATATTTAGACATTTCAATAGAGTTACAGTTAAGCCATTTTTTTCTCTCTCTTACTATATTTTGCCTACAAGTATTTGAATAAAGTGTGTTTTGCTTAACATGAAATAGTTTGAGAAGTCGAACTGTATCTGGAACGCAACACCTTACACTTATCTTTAACTTGAAAGAAAAGGTCCAGGCTATCTTCTTAATATATTTTGAGGGGGTTTGGTCTGGTCCATAACAGAAGAAACAGAATAGCAGCTTATTTTCCAAATGGAGAAAGATTGCAGAACCCAAGTGTGAGAAGAAAAGAGAAATGTATTAATAAAAGGAGATAGTAAAGTTAGGTGAATAAATATAGTTCTCTGCAGGAAAGACAGAGTCCTGAAGGCTGTATCAGCTAACTGATGCTAAGGTTAAGATGTATCTTCTTGGCTGGAGAGGAACTTGAAGTGGGAGGGGAAGAATCCAGTTGTGCTACATGAAGATAACAAACCTAGGGAAAGGGACTCTGCTGAGAGGCTATGAACATCTCAGGGCTAAACTATAAAGTAGAACCACACAGATTAATAATCTCAGGGTTATTATCTGAAACAGGTGCAAATTGGCACAGAGTAGATAAGATTTGAGAGGTAAATGTGGGACTCAAAAATTGGTGTGAGACAAATAGGTTCCAATTTCAGGGGACACTGGCGTCAATACTTGGGAAAGAAAGTTATTCCATTGGGTCAGACTTCAATTGAATCATGCAGGTATCAGTGTCCAGGTGACTTAAATAGGGTTGTAGATAGGGCTTTAAACTAATTAAAGAGAGGCAAAACTTCATTTGAAAATTTGTTTAAGAAACAATAAGAAACTAGAAAGCAGAGGTGCAGCTTAGTGATGAAGCAAAGTATGATAGAAAAGCGTAGAAAATATAATTAGAAGAGTGCAGCAGAACTTAGAACCAGTGGTGAAATATTCTAGCGTGAGGCTCTTTATCTGGATGCACACAGGATTTGGAACAAGATTAATTGATTGCAAAATGGAAATAAACGAATATGACTTGATTGCTGTTAAGGATATGTGGTTGTAAGGTAATCAAGAACTCAATGTTAAGGGGTATTCAACATTCTGGAAGAGTAGGTATTCAGGAAAAGGTGGTGGGATAGCATTGTTAGTAAGTGAAGGTGTAATTGTGGTGGTGAATAGTGATATAGGTGTAATAGATCATTAAGTGGGATCTGTTTGGGTGGAAATAAGGCATAAGAAGGGAAAGAAGTCATGGTTGGGAATCATGTGTATGTCTAAAAAACGTTGGCTAACTGTGAGACAAAAGTTACATTGAGAAATAATCAAGGCCTTAAGAAGAGCCCTACAATTGACATAGGCGAAGGTAATCTGCATATTGACTAGACAAATCAGATTAGAAAGGATAACGTGAAAGATAAATTTGTAGAGTGCAAAAGGGATTGTTCCTCAGAGCAGTAATTACAGAAACTACTCAGAAACAAGCTATTTTTGATCTGGTAATGTATAATGAGGTAGGATTAATAAAAAATATTGTACAGTCAATTCTGCTATAATGCGGTAGCTCTGTTCTTGTGTAATGCTGTGTTATAAGAAAATCATGTAGTACCAGCACCATTTAAAATAATGGGGCCAAAATTGTGTTATAGCGAATTGGCTATAGCGATGCATGTGTTACAGCAGAACGACCTGTAGTTAAGGATCTTCCAGGGAATAGGGATCACCATATGGTGAAATTTCACACTCAATTTATCGATGAGCAACTCATGTCTCAAACCATGTTCTTCAACTTAAGGGGAATTATGGAGGCATGAAGAAATATTGCTGAAAGTGGACTGGTAGAACAATCTAAGGGATCAATGGATGAGCAATGGTCGACATTTAAGCAGATATTTCATAACTCTTAGTAAAAATTATTCCCAATCAAAAAGAAGGACTGATGAGAAGAATGAACCACTCATTAACAAAGTTCGTTTAGCACACTGCTCAATCAAACTCTAATGAATACAAACTGGCAAACACTTGTAGTAGAATAGAGGATTGGGAATTTTTTGTGGGAACCAGCAGCAGATAACTAAAAAGCTAATAGAAAGGGATTAAATTGATTATAAGGTAAATTGGCAAGCAATATAAAAACAAACTACAAGAACTTCTGCAGGTACATAAAAAGAAAGTAAATCAAGTGTGGAACTCTTGGAGAATGCAACTGGGAATTAATAATAGGAAACAAGGAAATAGTCAATGATTTAAACTAATATTATGCATTGCTTTTTCTGGTGGAAGTTTGATGAACATCCCAAAGACAACAGATAAGCAAGGTGCTAGTTGAAGGGTGATACCTATGAGTTGAAAATAAAAATATTTGTTGCAACTGACAAAAAAGAAGGGAGCCCCCGACCTCACCCGGTTTTAACAGTTGTTAATGCATTTCTTTTTAATCCTCTACCCTAGACCTCTGTGGGAAGCTAGGGAAGTGATTGCTGAACGCCTTGCTGAGATATTTGTATCGTCGATAGTCACAGGTGAGGTGACGGAAGGCTGGAGGTTGGCTAACATGGTGCCACTGTTTAAGAAGGGTGGTAAGGACAAGCCAGGGAACTGTAGACCAGTGAGCCTGACGTCGGCGGTGGGTAAGTTGTTGGAGGGAATCCTGAGGGACAGGATGTACATGTATTTGGAAAGGCAAGGACTGATTAGGGATAGTCAACATGGCTTTGTATGTGGGAAATCATGCCTCACAAACTTGATTGAGTTTTTTGAAGAAGTAACAAAGAGGAATGATGAGGGCAGAGCAGTGGACGTGATCTATATGGACTTCAGTAAGGCATTCAACAAGGTTTCCCATGGGAGACTGGTTAGCAAGGTTAGATCTCACGGAATACAGGGAGAACTAACCATTTGGGTACAGAACTGGCTTGAAGGTAGAAGACAGGGTGGTGGTGGAGGGTTGTTTTTCAGACTGGAGGTCTGTGACCAGTGGAGTGCCACAAGGATCGGTGTTGGGTCCTCTACTTTTCATCATGTATATAAATGATTTGGATGTAAGCATATGAGGTCTAATTAGTGAGTTTGCAGATGACACCAAAATTGGAGGTGTAGTGGACAGTGAAGAAGGTTACCTCAGATTACAATGGGCCAATGGGCTGAGAAGTGGCAGATGGATTTTAATTTAGATAAATGCAAGATGCTGCATTTTGGGAAAGCAAATCTTAGCAGGACTTATACACTTAGTGGTAAGGTCCTGGGGAGTGTTGCTGAACAAGAGACCTTGGAGTGCAGGTTCATAGCTCCTTGAAAGTGGAGTCGCAGGTAGGTAGGATAATGATGAAGGCATTTGGTATGCTTTCCTTTTTTGGTCAGAGTATTGAGTATAGGAGCTGAGAGGTCATGTTCCGGCTGTACAGGACATTGGTTTGGCCACTTTTGGAATATTATACTCAGTTCTGGTCTCCTGTTGTGAAACTTGAAAGGGTTCAGAAAAGATTTACAAGGAAACTGACAGGGTTGGAGGATTTGAGCTATAAGGAGGGGTGGAATAGGCAGGGGTTGTTTTCCCTTGAGTGTCTGAGTCTGAGGGGTGATCTCATAGAGGTTTATAAAATCATGAGAGGCATGGATAGGATAAATAGACAATGTATTTTTGCTGGGGTGGGTGAGTCCAGAACTAGCGGGCATAGGTTTAGGGTGAGAGAGGAAAGATATAAAAGAGATCTAAGGGGTAACGTTTTCATGCAGAGGGTGGTACGTGTATGGAGTGAGCTGCTAGAGGAAGTCGTGGAGGCTGGTACAATTGCAACATTTAAAGGGCATCTGGATTGGTAAATGAATATTAATAGGAAGGGTTTGGAGGGATATGGGCTGGGTGCTGGCAGGTGGGACTAGTTTGGGTTGGGATATCTGGTCGGCATGGACGAGTTGAACCAAAGGGTCTGTTTCCGTGCTGTACATCTCTATGACTTTGTGCTATTAGTTCAGTAGCTTGTACAGTCAATTCTGCTATAACACCGTTGTTCCGTTCTTGTCCAATCTTTCATTATAAGAAAATCACGTAATAGCAGCACCGTTTAAACTAAATAGGGTCGGAATTGCAGTATAACCAATAGACACTTTAAAAGTTTGCATTATAGAAACAGTGTCCCCAATTTGTCAATTGCGTTATAGTGAATTTGCATGAACGAAATGCGCGTTTATAGCAGAATAACCTGTTCAAGTGGAAACTTGGTTTGGTGATGGATTGGAACATTCATTTGAACTTGCCCCAGAAACATGAATTCAGTTGGTGAAGATAAACTTGCACTCATTTGTGTTGTCCTTAGAGGAAGCATTGCAACTGGTTTTCCCCAGATCTTAAAATTAAGAATTTAACACTAGAAATGATGTACTTTATTTTAATTGTTAATAATGTGTCAATGGTGTCATCTCGCAAAACTACCATATTTGCTCGTCTGCATACTGAGGACTGTTGTCAGTTTTTTTTGTGGCATCCCGAACAACCAAATTGGTACTCTGTATGACACTTGACCTATCATGTACTTATTATTGAATATTGGTAAAAATAACATGCCACCTAGAAAAAACTCATCAGACATCACATAAGTCTGTCACAATTTTGTTTCAATAGTGTGATACAAGCTTGTGGGGTATCAAAGGCTGCTTGTGGTGGCTTGTTTGTTGTGGCTGATATGGTTTACACATCTTCACAGCCTTCTCTTCATCACTATTGAACTCGAGTCATCATTTGGTTTCAGTTGGCAGATGCCTAGTATACTGAAAGGCAATATGATCATGGTGCAGTTTTGTTAGAATGTCTTCTTGGAGTGATCCGGATATTAAAATTTACCTACCATTGTGTGCTATACCTCTAGATACTTCTGTTTAAAAATCGGTGGTCCTAAACTGATCACAAGGATTCCTGGACGTCTTGAGGTACATTAGGTCAGCCTGCAATTATAGTTTTCCAAAGTGCCTGGAATACTAGATCTTTGTATGCCTCTTTGTGCAATTGTTGACATTTGTGTTGCTCAACACTAATCAAGTCAAATGGCAGCACATCTTTCACTTCTTTGCCCAATGAATCAGGTTGCAGATCCAGTCACATGCCTCAATTTCATTATATTTGGCAATCTGCTTCAACTATCTGAAGTAACCATCAAGTTGTTTGACTGGTAGCACTGTTTGCAATTGTATGCCTGAATTATGATCAGTAATCATTATAATCTAGGCTGTACACGTTAGAGATTTTCGACAAATCATTTCAAGGGCCTTGTGTGTTTCCACAATAAATTTCTTTCTGCATAGATATATATTAAATTGCATTATATAAAATACTAGAATGGTTTCTCCTGTTCTGTATCCAAATACTTACGCTAAAGACAACTGTTCATTCCAACTGCAGTGGATTTTTATATTGCAGAATGCAGGTTCCAAGCCCTTTATGCAATCAGTCTGCCTTAAATTAGTTTCTTTACATATTCGTAAAACTGCTTCCTCCGATAAAGCTTATTTTAATATCGCAAAAAACAAAGGTAACTGGGGAGTTTCCCATACCATCAACGAAAAGAGCAGTACTACGGTTTTTGAGATTGAGTGAATTTAATCGAAAATGTATACCAGACTTTAACAGTGTAGCTGCTTCACTCACTGAATTGCTGAAGAAAGACAAGGTTTCAGTGAACAGCAGAATGTCAGAAGGCATTTGACAGCCTGAAAGCTGTGTTAACCACTGCTTCAGTATTAGCCACACCTAATTATGCAAAGCCATTTTGGGTGGCTGTCGAAGCAAGTGATGCAGGTATCACTGCTGTGATCTTGCAGGAAGACGACGAGAAGATAGAAAGACCTATCAGGTATTTCTCCAGGAAATTGAACAGTCACGAGCAGAAATATTCTACAGTTGAGAAGGAAACTTTGAGCTAGATGTTTGCTTTATAACATTTCAATGTTTGCATTAGCAGTAACATGTCTGACCCAATCATATACACTGATCATAACCCATTGAAGTTTGTAGAGAAATTTAAGGACAGAAATGCCAGACTGTCTAGATGGAGCTTGTTGTTACAACCATTCAATTTGAAAATTGTGCATGTTGCAGGATGAGAAAATGTGATTGCTAAAGCATTGTCGAAACTTGAATGAGAAATGGAGGCATTTATGGCAGGAGTAAAACAGACTGAAACAAAATGTAGTCATGTGTATTTGCATGATTATTGTCAGTGTAATGTATATGTTTGTTGTGGAGCACTGACAGTTTAATATTATGGGGTTTTGAAATGAACCCATCTTTGGATATTGATGATTACTTTTTTTAAGCGGGGAAGATGTGATGATGCTGCTCTTTTAACAAGGTTATGTTGTCCTTGGCTGTTCTTCAGAGAGGTTGTAGAAGATACAGACACTGAAAAGTCTAAGGTTGAAATGTTTTACGATTAGTTTGATTATAGCTAACAGATACTGCCTCAGGCAAAAAGATTTCAAGGTTTAAAACATACACTTGCACAATGATAGGTGTGGCCAGTTCACCCAACTCAGTTTTTCTCCGGTTTGATTTGGTTTTTGGCAGACTGGCTATTCACTGAAAGCAGTCAGGCAGTTGTAAAAACTGCTAGACCCAGGTCCAGGCTGGGTCCAGGCAGGTCCAGGCTGATCCTCTCTTGTAATGTCCTATGTTTGATTTTACCTTTTGTGCCAGGGGGTATTTATGGGGATTGTTGCAAGTATTTCGAACAGCATCATTAAGTTGGGATGATCTGTTGGGTTTTCAGATTGGTTAAGTTATTCAGGGTTCTGTTCTCGTTTGTGTATCATTTGGTAATCTTGTAAATAAATTCTGTTTGGTTTAAAACTACGTGGTTTGGCTAACTGCATCCCTCCTGGAGTATCTGTTTAAAACAACTTGCAAAGTTAGGGTCTGGCTACTTTGTTGAAATGTTTTGAGGGGGTCTGGACTGGTCCATAACAGAATGGTTAGCACTGCTGTTTCATAGCATCAGGGAACCAGGTTCAGTTGCAGCCTTGGGTGACTTTGTTTGTGGAATTTGCACACTCTCCCTGCGTGTTCATGTGTTTCTGCCACGTTCTCCGGTTTCCTCCCACAGTCCAAAGGTTTGTAGGTTAGATAGATTGGCTATGCTAAATTGTCCTGTAGTGTCCAGGGATATGCATGCTATTTAGTTTAGCCATTGTAATGTGGCTTACAGTGATTGGGTGGGGGTGTACGTCTGGATGGGTTGCTGTTCAGAGAGTTGGTGCAGATTCGATAGATCAAGTGACCTTTCTGTGTACTGTAGGGATTCTGTGAATCCATGGAGCCAACATTCTCAGGACTTGTTATGTCATTTCATGAAATTTATATCCAGTATGTATTGTATGTGTAAACTTTTGTTTTGGACCCTGGCCTTACAAATGTTAAAAGGTGTTCCTTGAAACCAAAGGAATGTAGAAGATGATGTTGCAGTTTTTAAAAAAACACAAGTTTTTGGAACTCATTGTATGTTGTATCAGCTATGTTACTTTGGGGGAGGATGCGAGACACCTTGGCTCCCTGGAAAAGTGTTCAGGGACAATTCTGTCCAGTGACAGACTTTTGATTGGTTTTTCAACCAGGACTAATTGAATGTGTTCAGGATTGTAATAGTTTCTTTTTTCATTCCTAGTTAGTGGCTGCAGCTTTGTGTTTGAATAATACAATAGAAATAGTCAGACTGTGAAAAAGAAAATTTTATTTTTCCCTCTCGCTCTGGCTCTTGCTCTCTTTCTCTCTCGCTGTCATTCTCTCCCTCCCTCCTTCCCTCCCTCCCTCTTTGAAGCGTCTCTGCCTTCTAAGGTTGGAGAAGTAGAAGAAAATTCAAGCAGATAGTTACTTTCTTTCTCTGCAACTTTAAAGGAACTTCAGAAGTATTGTCAAGGTGAATCCTTGACTGGTGAATGAAAGATTGTGAATCTGTGTGTCCACAGCGATTTGTCCTCATCAAAGAACCAAAAGATCTGGATCGGAACTGAAGGGTAATGTCTTATTGAAGACTGTATTCTAGACTGGTGCCAGATCTGTGGATAACTGACTTTCCCACCTGTGATATATTTGAGTCCGGTGACTTCATCAATCGATAATTATTTATCAAAGCTGAAGACTCTTCATTTGATGAATAGTCGCCATTGATGCTGCCAGACGTGCTGAGTTTCTCCAGCAATTTCTGTTCAGATTCCCAGCATCTGCAGTTCTTTTTTTTTTGTAATATTTGTACCTTGTCTTTTCTCCATATATTCTTCAGTATTGAATGGATTTTCTTTTTATGGAAAGAATAGAGTTAGGTTGCAGAGAGTTATAATTTAGCGATTTGTGTTTCTTTTGTGCAGTTTTAAAAAAACAATTGTTTGCCACAGCTGGCTGTTGTTAAGTGCAGAAACCTGCTGAGTGTTTTCTTTGAACCTAGGTATGACAGTCATGTAAAGTGGGGACTTTGGATAATTATCTTTCATGTTCGTGATGAGTACAAGAATAGTGGCGGGGGGGGGGGGGGAGATGGTGAGGGTGCGAGTGGGGTGCACCTGCAGTGTACTACCCCAATGAGTTGTGACAAAAGTTGGTGGCTCATCTGAGATTTCAGAACACTAACAACATATGATTAGAAGTGGATTTAAAATTTATCCTGGGATAATTTAGTAAAGGACTTGAGTTTGCTTCTGTGAAACGATGAAAAGTATTTTTGAAATGTCATTTCATTGTTCCTAAAGATGGAAGCATGCAAAGAGCGCTATTATTTTTGTGAATTTAAAAAGACTCCTTTAAATCAAGGAACTGTGGAAGATGATGCTACAGTTTTTAAAAAACAAGATACTAGAACTCTTTTTGCATTGTATAAAAATGTTGTTTTGTTCAAGCAAACAGGGGACAGATGTTAGACCAGTGGGTGTTTGAATCAGGTTTCCTAGGGACAGACATTCTCATTTGTTGCTGAAAATATGTGATGTATTAGTGTTTAGAAAATTTGCTTTAGAAACAAGATATGTGCAACTCTTTAATTTTTCAAACTGCATTCGGCTTGAATATGAAATTTTCAATTTGTTTGGCCGAAGCTAGTGATGCCATTTCATCTCAGAATAATTCACGACAGTGAGTAGTAGTGAGATAGCACATTTGGATCCAAGTGTCAGCTGCCATTTGCTCTTGGTGTCATGGCACTTGTCAATGCTCTGCCGAGAAAATGAGTTTGTTACATGGATGCATGTATCAGAGAGCTAAATAACTACGCTGCCAGTCAGAGGTACAAAGAGCATTTTTTTGAGAAACCAGTACATGAATGAATTTAAGAGGGATAGAAGGAAATTGCACATTTTATAGTATATTATGTACAGAGTTTGCTCAACAGTGAGGATAAGACTGATTTGACCTTGTTAATGAATTTTCAATGAAATAAGATCCTAAGTGTTCATCAAGGTCATAATTTGGTTGATAGCTGAATATTTACAGGTATTTCCTTTATGAATTTCAGGCCCTTGCTGTGCGGAAAGCCTATATCTTTGATCACTGGAATCAGTTTGATGTATTCATTATCACATTAGCAGCAGCTGATATTATCATAGACCAGTTATTTGAGCGCAGTGTGCATAAGATCCGTACTGTCCGAATATTCAGATTGGTGCGACTTGCTAGAGTACTCCGACTTTTAAAGGTAAGGAAAATTCCATTGCATAGGTAAAATGGAGGCGATTGTTGTGAGATAAAGAGTTGTGGGGATCAAAAAGGAGAAGGTGTAGTTTTTATATTTGACAACTGATATCAGATGAGATTGGCCTTGGTGCTGTCACAGTCTGATTTGCTGAAATGCTTAATAGACTCATGACTAGCATAAAAAGGTCTATAGATATTATTCTTTTTTAATATTTGTTCACGAGATGTGTGGGCATCGCTAGCTAGGCTGTTATGTATTTCCCATTCCTAATTGCCCACAGGGCAGTTAAGAGTCAACCACATCGCTGTGGGTCTAGAGACACATGTAGGCCAGATTAGGGAAGGATGGTAATTTCCTTAACTAAAGGATATTAGGGAACCAGATAGGTTTTTCCCTGACAATACACAGTGGATTCACGGTCATCATTAGACTCTTAATTCCAGATTTTTTAAAATTGAATTCAAATTCCTCCATCCACTATGGCAAGATTTGAACCCAGGTCCCCAGAACATTATCTGGGTCTCTGGATTAAAAGTCCAACGATAATACCACCAGCCCATTGCCTCCCCATTAGGGCATTAAATTTTACTAAATCATGGGGTGGAGTTGGGTTGGGGGAGGTTCTGTTGCATGGTAAATTTTTAAAAATCGAAGTCTGAGGAGAAGGTAGGAATGTGGGTTAGTGAGGCTGATTGTTACCAGCAAATGAAAGGAATGTCACATTGCACTAATGAATCATACAACAGTAGGGAAAATGGATAATAGGACAAATTTAGAAGCTTTGTATCTGAATGTGTGTAGCAGTTGGAATAAAATTAAAGCGAATAGGGACAATTTGGTATGATCTAGTTGAGATTACTGAGATGCGGTTAGAAGGACACCATTTCTGGGAGTTCAATCTCCAAAGATATTCAATGTTTCAGAGGTATGGACAAAGAGGAAAAGGAGCTGGTGTAGCTGTGTGAGTAAAGAAAATGATCACTGCTGTAGTGAGCAATCATTTTGGCATTGGAAGTCATGACATAGAATCAGTTTGGGGAGAAATAAGAAACAGTAAGGGAAATAACTCCATGTTGGTCCTCGAATAGTAATTCCACAGTGGGGCATGATGTAAACTAGGAAATGCTGGGGTCTGGTAAGAAAGGTACAACAATATTCTTTGGCGATTTTAAAGTGCATACAGATAAGTAAATCAAATTTGCAAGGGTAGCCTTAAGGGAAAGTTCTTAGAGTGTATTAGAAAGTCTCCATAGGCTGAACTGCAGCTGGACATGGGTGACTGAAGGAGTAGCAGGGTTGGCTGATGTGTAGCAGTGACTCGAACATGGGCAGGCTTGCCGACTGCTTCGTGCTGGTGGACCATGGCGTGGGCACAGAGTTTAGCTCCAGGCCCATGGTTAGCTCTGGTTTGGGTGCAGTGGTTGCTCACTACAGCAGTGATCATTTTCTTTACTCACACAGCTACACCAGCTCCTTTTCCTCTTTGTCCATACCTCTGAAACATTGAATATCTTTGGAGATTGAACTCCCAGAAATGGTGTCCTTCTAACCGCATCTCAGTAATCTCAACTAGATCATACCAAATTGTCCCTATTCGCTTTAATTTTATTCCAACTGCTACACACATTAGCTCAGGGGTAGAGGAGCCTGAAGTCAAGCCCATGGCTCCAGCTTGGACGTGGCATTTGCAGAAAGCGCTAGCAGAAGTGAAGCTCGTAATCAAGACCTTGGAATCGGTTCCAGAGATCCCAGAGCCTATCATTAGAAGAGGGAGGACATCCTTTGAAGGAAATGTAAAGATGAGTGCTATTGCATTAATAACTTAGTTTATTTTCTGTGTTTCAAGATGGTGTGGGAGCATGGTGACACTAAATAGTTTTCAATATTTGTATTCCTGTGACAATAATTAATCTCATTTAAGATTGGTTCCCACACTGCTCCAAAAACAACCAGGGAGCAAGCTATTTTGGATTTAGTATTGTGTAATGAGATGGGATTAATTAATAATTTCATAGTGAAGTACCCTCGAGAAAAGTGTTTATAGCTTGCTGGAATTTCGTATTCTGTTTGAAGATAAGAATCTCAAGTCCCATATTAACGTTTTGTTGTTAAACAAAGACATGCACATAGGTGCACTGGACAGATAGGCAAAGAGAACGGACAGCTGATGAACAGTGGCAGACGTTTAAGGAGATATTCAGTTCCTCCCAACTCAAATATATTTCAGAACAGAAGAAAAATTCTAAGAGAGAAAATAGATTCCATAGCTAAGCAAGAAAGTTAAAGATAGCATAAAAGCTAAGGCATAACAAAATGCAAAGGTCAGTGGCAGGCTGGAGGATTGGGCAACTTTTAAAGACCAACAAAGAGTTACTAAAAAAAAGTAATAAAATGAGTTGAGATAAATTATGAATAAACTATTGTGATCTGTATGGACTTCAGTAAACCATTTGACAAGGTTCCTCATGGTCGACTGGTTAGCAAGGTTAGATCACATGGAATAGAAGAACAGCTAACCATTTGGATACAGAACTGGCTTGAATGTGGAATGCAGGTGGTGGAGGGTTTCTTTTCATCCTGGAGGCCTGTGACCAGTGATATGCCACAAAGCTTGGTGCTCAGTCCACTGCTTTTCATTATTTATATAAATGTTGTTGATGCGAACATCAGAGGTATAGCTCATAAGTTTGCAGATAACACCAAAATTGGAGGTGTAATGGACAGCGAACAAGCTTACCTCAGAGTACACCATGATCTTGATCAGATGAGCCAATGGGCCGAGGAGTGGCAGATGGAGTTTAATTTACTAAATTTGTGGTGCTGCATTTTGGAAAGGCAAATTAGGACAGGATGGTAAGGTCCTGGGGAGTGTTGCTGAACAAAGAGACCTTGGAGTGCAAGTTCATAGTTCCTTGAAAGTGGAGTCACAGGTAGATAGGATAGTGAAGAAGGTGTTTGGTATGCTTGCCTTTATTGGTCAGTACATTGAGTATAGGAGTTGGGAGGTCATGTTGCGGCTGTACAGGATATTGGTGAGGCCACTTTTGGAATATTGTGTGCAATTCTGGTCTTCATGCTATAGTAAAACACAGTGAAAAACAATCCGGTGCCATTTTGAGTACTTTAAGAATAAAAAGATATACCTGTGGTAGAGTCCATCTTTATTCAACCGCCTCCACCAAATTGTGTTTGGCTAATTTGCTAGTTTTCGTAGAATATCTAACAAGCAATGTATGTAATGGGAGTCTTGTAGATAAGGTATATCTGAACTTGCAGAATGAATTTGATAACATGCCGCACCAAAGGTACATAACATAAGACCACGTGGGGCTGGGGTGTTATATCAGCTCGGATAGAAGATTGGCTAACCAACAGAAAGCAGAAAGTTGGGCTAAGTGGGTCTTTTTCTGGTTGTCAAGATGTAACTAGTGAAGGGCTACAAGGTTTGGTCCTCAGGCCCAACTATTTACAAACTATGCTAATGACTTGGTCGCAGGGATAGAATGTCCTATAGCCACATTTACAGGTGATACTGTGTAGGAAAGTAAGTTACAATGAAGAAATAAGAAATTTGCAGGTGGATTATGGATAGGTCAGGTGAATCAGCAAAATTTGGTGAAGGAGTTTAATGTAGATAAGCGTGAGATTATATATTTTAATCAGAAAAATGAAAAAGCATCTTATTATCTAAATGGAGGGAAACCTCAGAATGCTTCAGTGCAGAGAGACCTGGGTGTCCTCAGGCATGAATCACAGAAAAATAGATATGATTTGGAGATGCTGGTGTTGGACTGGGGTGTACAAAGTTAAAAATCACACAACACCAGGTCATAGTCCAACAGGTTTAATTAGAAGCACACTAGCTTTCGGAGCGACGCTCCTTCATCAGGTGATTGTGGAGGGCTCGATCGTAACACAGAATTTATAGCAAAAATTTGCAGTGTGATGTAACTGAAATTATACATTGAAAAATTGATTGTCTGTTAAGCCTTTCATCTGTTAGAATACAGTGATAGTTTCACTTCTTTCATGTGTAAATCACAAAACCCTTTTTTTTAAAGTTGCATTCTCGGGTTAGCTATTAACAATGGTGATAGCTAGACAATATGTTGAAGGCGTTAGCCCCCTGTGTTCTCTGTCTATGACCTGATGTTTAGATTGATTCTAATCTAAAAAGTGAGATAGCAGAGTTTTACATAAATTCATGCAGTTTTTGAGCAAAGTGCAATGTAACTCTGCAAGTACAAATTCACCACACAAAATATGTGTGCATGTGGGTCTTTGTCTGTCTGTGTGTGTGTCTGTCTGGGGTGGGGGTTGTGAGTGTGAGAAAGTGTGTGTGTGTGTGTGAGTGCAGAGTGTCTTAAGTCTGTGAGGGGGTGCATGTGTGGGAGTGTGTGTGTCTATAAAGGTGTGTGTGGGTGTCTGTGTGTGCGTCTGTGTGTACCTGTGTCCGTGTGTATGTGTAGGTTAATACGGCAGGTAATAAGGAAGGCAAATGGAATTTTGGCATGTATTGCTAAAGGAATGGAGTATAAAAGTAGAGGTGTTGTTGCAACTGTACAAGCCATGGCGAGATCACTGTGTACAGTTTTGGCTCCCTTATTGTGGAAGAATGTAATTGCATTGCAGGCAGTTCAGAGGAGGTTTATTGGATTAATTCCAGAGATGAAAGACTTGTCTTACAAGGAGAGATTGATCAATTCAGACTTGTGCTCACTAGAGTTTAAAAGAATGAGTGGAGATATAATTGACATAAATAACTTGCGAAAGGGATTTGACAAAGTAAATGTATTGTGGGTGTTTCCCCTTGTGCGGCAATCTAGAATGAGAGGCTATAGTCTTTGGCTAAGGAGTGTCAGATCTAAAACAACTGAGGAGGAATTGCTTCTCTCAAAGGGTGGTGAAGCTGTGGAATTTACTACTCCGTAGTAGAAGCCTGGTCACAAAATAAGTTTGAAGAGGAAAATTTTTAAATTAGTAACAGGTTAAAGGGTTATGGAGAGTTGGCAGGAAAGCAGAGTTGAGGCTGAGATGAGATAAGTCATGATCGTATTAAGTCTTAGAGCAGGCTCAAAGGACTGAATTGCCTACTATATATTTTCTTCCTTTCGTAATACAGAACAGAAGTTGAATATTCCTGAAGGAGAGACATTTTGCTGAAGTTTTTTTGTCTTGCAATTATATGTACAACTATAAGATTCCCAAATAACAAACAAGAGCATCAGTTTATAGTGCAGATGAAAAGATTGTTGATTGGTTTATAAAATGGCTGGGCACAAATATCAATGGGTTCCTTTAGCAGTGAGTCATGAAAAGGAATCTTGTATAAGGCTGCTTGTTCTCTCAAACAAAATGCATTTTGTCAACCACGCAATTATGCACGTGTTTAAATTTCAGTGCTAGGTACATAGGCAGTATATGAACATTATTGGATGATGAAATCAAACGGAATGTTACTTTAGTTATTCATAATACAGTATAGATTGTACTCAACCAGTCTCAGCTTGTAGAACTCAAAACATCTACTGTTAGATGTGACTCTGTTATTGGGACAGCATTTGCTGAATAATTTTGAATACACTGAAAACCAGCAACCAATTTAAGATAACCAGCTGAGATTATAACATGGGTCATTTATGCTTGAAGCAACATACTTCAATAATCAGCGACCAATTCTCTGCAGTCAAAGGAATATGTTCAATCCTTGCAACTTTTCTGAATTACCAGGGAATTTCAGACATGGTTTACTCCTGCTTTCTACGTGACAATGACTGACCTGATCAGAACTGACTTGCCAACCAGTCAACACCTTTTTTCCTGCGATATATGTTATATTATTGTGTTGGTGGAAATGTACTGTGCTATAAGCAGTAAAATCTCTACAAGTCTAATGAAAAATATGACTTAATCCCAAACTCAGAAAAGTATCCTTGACTGCATTTTGTGTGCCAGAATGGAAATTAACATTTGGGGGATGAGCAGATTGTCTATTGTCCTATTGTCCCTGCTTCCTCAGCTGGAATTAACACAACACTGTTTTGTCCTGCTGCAGAATCAAATCTGATTTAAGTGGCACCTACCTTACCTTTAGTAAGTAGCAACAGTTTCAAATATGTGTAAAGATGACCAGCATCAGAGAGAATTCCATTTTAATATCCAAGGAAGGTTCAAGATAGAAGGTCTGTCGTTTACTGAAGTGCATACGCTATTCATCATTAGGCTGTGAAAGAAGTTCTCTCAAAACTGGATAATTCAGAGCTTTATTCCATTGTCTTGTAGATCTCAACATTGTGATAGGATTCTGGCTAACAGGGTACTAAATGAGGCAGGTCATATTTCTAGCAAGATAATCTAAATTTCTGTACTCAAGTCCAAGTATATTGAAGGAAGACTACCTGCCTAATACCATCTATGTCTTATTAAACTATCTGATGGGGGAGGGGAGGAGGATGTGGGATGCGAGACATGCTAATTTTGTTCTTGGATTTCCAGTGTTTGTAGTAGTATTTTGCCCATATTATGTTTCATTCATTGACTCATAATAGTGCTGCCCAGTAATAGTGAATCAACAAGAAAAATGACCCAGGGATTATACATAAATTCTTAAAATGACATTTATTTCTGATGTAGATAAGATAAAGGAGCATGTAATTGAGGGCAATGCCAGCATATTTTTGGCTGCAAAGTCTCTGTGTATATCGATAGCAAATGTTAACCTGAAGCCAAGTCATTGAAATATTTAGATAATGCTGTAGATATGTGGTACATAAATGCTGGCACTATCTTGAGAACTGGATGGAAATGAATAGGCATTTCTGTCAAACCAGGAGGCATTTTTCTTGATATACTGTGGCATAAATTTTCATTGATTAATTGTCTATTCAAAGATTCCTGAAATATGGATATTTAAGGATGGTCCAATAATGAGGGCTACTCCATTGTAAAATGAGATTTTATTTTAAAGTGGACATTCCTTTGAAATGTGTGTTTAGTAATTATTCAGCTGTTTGTGCTCTCGAGCTGTATTATTGGTAAACACCTTAAATTACATGAACCATAAGCATGTTTGATATGCAGCTCGAAGCACTTTACGCTGGCATTGCTTGGTTAATGCGTCAATAAGGAGTAAGCCCAAACCTCTACACCTGAGTATAATGTTGTGATGAACTGCAATTCATCAGGCATCATAGGACATATTATTCACCCCAGAAAGTATCTATCATGCACGATTTATGTGTTTGCTTTACAGATTATGATACCAACCTTCATACATCTTCTCAATAAGCAGATTAACAAACAACTAAGCTTTGGATATGATATTGGAAAAGGATATGTAGTAGGCGAAGAGGATGTTAGTAATCTTATTGATCACATTTCTGACCAAAAAGTGATCTCTGAGGTAATGCAGTATGGAAAAACAAAGATGTGACATTACTTTGAAGTATTGGGTCAAAAAACTAACAAAAATGCAATAGTCTTACACAATATCTACCTTGTATGATATTATCTTGCACAGTTAAGAATTGCTGACAAAGAGATATCCTAGATTGAGTGCTGGAGTTGGATTGACAGACATTAAAATATCAGTTTCATATTCATAACTCAAGATGAAAGGATATGACTGAGCACTCAAGATGCGAAGGTTATAAAGTAAAATAGGGTAAACTTGGAAGTAGCAAATTGGTGATTCCAAGACTAGTACTTAAACCTTTTGATTGTAGAAGGAAGAAACTACCAAGGCAAGTAAAATACAGTGCTCTGATTTCCTTTTGTCTTTCTCTTCTACTAGAATTGTTAGAACCCAGGAACTTGAGAAGGTCATTCAGCCCCTCAATTATATTTCAGCATTCTGTAGTATAATGGTTCATCTATATTCTAACTTCATGCATCAGTCTTGGTTCCAGATCCCTTCTTACTCTTTTTGTTCTATCTGTTGATCTTAGATTTTAAATTATTGATGGAGCAAGGAGCTACTGCTGTTTTGTGGCCGCTTCTACCATTTTTAACATGAATGACTTTTGCCTAACTTTTTTGTCCCCTGGTCCTAGATTCCCCCACCAGCAGAAAACATTGATGGAGAAACTGTTCCCATTGGTGGAAGGATCAAGAACCAGAGGGCACATATTTAAGGTAATTGGCAAAAGAAGCAAGAGCAGCATTGGGAAAAACAAGACTTTTCCCACATAGCAAGTGTTTAGCATCTGGAAAACACTGCCTGAGAGAGTGGTGGAGGCAGGGACTTTGACATTATTTGAAAAGGAAAATGCACAGGGCTACAGGAAGAAGAAAGGCAAATGGTGCTTTGTGAATTGTTCCTGTGGAGAGCCAGCATAATAGTCATGAAGGGCTGAATAGCTCATTTATGTGCTATAACCACACATTACCCTATGACTTATTTCTATTTAGCCTATCAATTATTTCCAAAATTCCAAAAAACCTCCGTTAAATAATCCCTTAACCTTCTATATTCCAAAAAATAAAAGTCGAGCTTATGTAATCGCTTCTCAGTTTAAAATCTTGGTGTCCTGGTACTATACAGTGAAACTGCACAGCACTGCTTCCAAGGTTGGAGTATCCCTTCTCGGATGCATGCATTGTTATCAGGACTTCTTATATCTATCGCAAAACCTCCTTTTCTTTATTTTTCAGTTATCTCATTATAAAAGCCAATGTTCCATAGGCCTTTTTGATGGTTTTTACATTTGAATACTATATTTTAGTGATTTGTGTACATGGACCTCAAATCTCTTGGACATCTGCTATTCCTAGCTATGGGCCAGAATTGATGTCCAGATTCCCAGCTTTGTTGAAATCTGTCTGCCACGTGCCAATTTTACTCGACTGCATTGAGGAATTTTATACCCCAATCCACATGACTTCTTATCCCACTAACTTCTGTTATCAGCAAGCTTGGAAATAGGATTTCAGTTGTGTTTGCCAAGCTATTCCTCTACTGTGAGGATTAATACAAAGTAATTATTCAATAGGTCTGACATTTCCTTAATTTCATTTGGAATATTACCTGTATTTCATTTTTAAAATCCTACACTACGACTTCAAACATATTTGTAAATACTTCATGGTGAAATCTGGTGATTGTAGAAGCTGCAAACTTACAGGCAGGAATGGCACTTAATTAGACGAAGTGCATGTTGTACCCAAACCCCACTGCCTTCCTGTTCTTGCCAAAATTCAGTTTTGGATTGAAAGGTCCATAGCCAATCTTACTTCCCTATTGCAAGGTGAAGCCCTTAAGTGGCCAATTAAGGACCGCTTAAGGGCATCAACTGGACGGCTGGGATTAACCCAGCTGTAGACCAGCCTCTTGCCACATGGTGTGCACAGTTGTTGCTATCTACATTCCTGCAGCTAGTTGCCTTGTGAAGGGAAGTCCTTCAATTAAGGTATTCTGTTTCTGATTGTGAGACTGGACATCAGGCAAGGATTCCATAACACCTTCACTCCACAACCATTAACCTGGGAAAACCTGGACATCACTAACCATTATCCTAGGTCTTCCACAATCATGGGACTTTGGGGGTATCCTTCTGGCAGCAACTACTGCCCCTTATGTTAGTACAAGAGCTTCCAGACTATGATTGGATGAAAACTCACACTGGGCAAGATTTTGCTCCAAATGTCTTGACTCTTGGGAAAGACCTGCTGAAGGCCTTGCCACTGTAATGAACGCATGTGATTCAGCAAACCTTCCTTGGAAGAGTCAGTGTGGGTCTCCTGCCAGACCTCATCTCAGTAGGCAAAATCCACAATGCTTCAACTTTTTCTGCCCCCTTGAAATTTGACCTTTTTCTTGATCAATTTGTCATCAAAGTCAGAACATAAACTTTACCAACCTCTGACTTTAAATATAGTTTTGCCTAACCCCTCCCTACTCTCCATGTATTTCAAACCTGTTATTTTGATCAAATGGGGACCAAGCCACTTATGTAGCTTTTTTTTAGTCTTTTTTCCTGCATATCTTGGCTGTTGTATATCTGAGCCCAGCACTTCTGTTTTACCTTTTCTCATTTTCTTTTTCTCTCCTGCCATTGCACCTTTTCTCTACTTCTGCCATTACACCTTTTCCCATTGCCCACAGGAAAACTACCCAACAGCTCAAATTCTCAGTTCTCATAATCTTTTCTCTTCTGACCCTATTATCCCAGGCTTCACTTGCTCTTAAAGGTTTGTAGGGCTACCTTCTGCGACTGTTTTGAAATTATCATAAAGGCCCACCTAAGTATTTATGCTCTCTCTCAATAAGTAGCAACTCCTGTTGACCTTCCTAAGCTCCACATATAAGTGCAACTGATCTTCCTGCATCCACCTCATTCTTCTCATTGTGCACAGTTGTGATTCCAGTAGATTGGCTTTAACTGCTCCTTTCCACATCATCCTCCAGTATGTACATTCACTTGAGAATATAACCCCTGCTAGCCATGAGATTTTTGTGGATGACCACATTGACATTATATCTTTGATGGAGAAATGATTAATGACATTACACTTCATGAAGCTTCCTCTACCTTTCACCAGTTGCCATTCTCTAACCATGGTGGTGATGTAATCCTTATCTCTAAAGGTAAATCCTTGATGTGGAATCTTATCAAGCTCTGAGCAATGTGCCGAGATGAGTGGTAAAATCGGATTAGATGTTTGACAAGGCTGATCTTGACATTGAGATTGTCTTGCTGCATCTTGTTCGCTTTTCTCACATGGCGTGATGAGCTTCTCCCCAGACAGTAGAGAGTTCCCAACTGACATTTGTCATTGCTTGCTAAACAGCATGGTTATCTCACCATGGGTTGCAATCTTACCAACAATAAAAAGTAATTATTGGGAAAACTCAACATGGAAACCAGAACTGGTTCTTGGCAACGTCAATGCACTGCTTGCTCCAAAACATCATCATGTTGGACACCAAACACCAAAATCTGAGGAAGTTTCTATATCACTGTTCATACACAACCCACATTCACAGACATTGGCATCTGACATATGTTAGCCTCTATACACCCTTATGGCACAGCTCCAATCCATTTGCAGGACATTTCTGCACTGCACTGTTGAATCTTGGGCTGCAATGCAAGCTAGCATCTTAATGTTGCAGCAAGGATACTTTATGCTCAGAGACATGCACCCAGCCTTTAGTCCTGAACCAGGCTGCATCTCCGGGGTTCCTCACTCGCTGTCACAGCTCTCGCTCACTCTGAACCAAACTGGTTGCATGCAGCATTCCTGAATTGAATTGCCTTGCCTTTTTGCGCAATGTCCACTCTATCAGAGATACCTGGTTAATATTATTATTGTCATGCCATGTCATCCCACTACTAAGTCAAGAGCAGCTTCTGATACTGGTCCAGTGCCTGTTTGGAATAGTCATAGTCAGAAACCTTTGTTCATAAGTGGTGAGGAGCTGAATGAGGAACTGTACCTCACTGTCTTAACTTTTTCTGTCCTGATCCTGGAATGAGAGAGGACAGGTATTACAGAAGATAAAAGTGGGTGGCACAGCTATTACTGTTAGTGCAGGTGGGAAGATGTCCTGAGTGAGTAAACGGGCAGTTCAGAGTGTGCAGTTTTAATGATTTTGCAGTTTTGTGTGGATGAGGTGGGTTTGGAAGGGCAGGATTACTGAGAATAGTAGACCATGAGCCTTAGTGGGAGTTGTATCATCAATGAAACAATGAGTGTGCAGTATTGGAGAGAAATGGTAGCACTTAGGCTGGTAGAATGTAGAAGAACATTGACCTCCCTCTCACAAATCTGGGCATTCCTCCAGGCTGTTGTGGCTGCTTCAGTCCAGGGGGCAAACTTGGAATAGGCTGACATGGTTTGGTGTCCTGGCATCCACTGCTTGGCCTCGAAGAAGAGGGAGTAATGCTGGAAATGCACAGCAGGTCAGGCAGCATTTGAGGAGTAGGAAAATCAACGTTTCAGGCAAAAGCCTTCATCAGGAATCAGGAATTTCTGATGAAGGGCTTTTGCCCGAAATGTCGATTTTCTTGCTTCTTGGATGTTGCCTGACCGGCTGTGCTTTTCCAGCACGGCTCTAATCTAGACTCTGATCTCCTGCATCTGCAGTCCTCACTTTCGTCTGGGAGAAGAGGGAGTCTGGTCTATGCACTGCCTTGTCTGGCACGAGTTCTGTGGATAGCTCAGAGGTTAGTACTGTTGCCTCACAACACCAGGGACCAGAGTTCAATTCCATCCTTGGGTGACTGTACATTCTTGCTGCATCTGCATGGATTTCCGCTGGATGCTCTGGATTTCTTCGACAGTCAAAAGATGGGCAGGTTTGGAGGCTTGACCATAGTGTCCAGACATGGGCAGGCTCAATGGATGTGCTCTGGTAAATGTTGAAGTATGGAATAGATATATGGGAAGTGCTGAATCTCAGTGGAATGCTCTTCAGAAGGAGCTCCAGGACCATGTTTGTGAAACAGGGTACCGATTTTGGATGTAGGTTTGCTCGCTGAGTTGGAAGGTTCGTTTCCAGACGTTTCACCCTACTAGGTAACATCTTCAGTAAGCCTCAGGTGAAGCAATGCTGATTATTCCTGCTTTCTATTTATATGTTTGGGTTTCTTTGGGTTGGTGATGTCATTTTCTGTGGTGAAGTCACTTCCTGTTCCTTTTCTCAGGAGGTGGTAGATGGGGTCTAACCTGATGTGTTTGTTGATAGAGTTCCAGTTGGAATGCCATGCTTCTGGGAATTCTTGTGCGTGTCTTTGTTTGGTTTGTCCTATGATGGATGTGTTCTCCCAGTCGAAGTGGTGTCTTTCCTCATCCGTATGTAAGGATACCAGTGAGAGAGGGTTATGTCTTTTTGTGTCTAGTTGATGTTCATGTATCCTGGTGGCTAGTTTTCTGCCTGTTTGTCCAATGTAGTGTTTGTTACAGTCCTTGCACGATATTTGTAAATGACATTAGTTTAGTTTGTGGTCTGTATAGGGTCTTTCAAGTTCAGTTGCTGCTGTTTTAGTATGTTGGTGGGTTTGTGGGCTACCATGATGCTAAGGGGTCTGAGTTGTCTGGCATTCCTGGAAGCATGACATTCCAACCGGAACTCTATCAACAAACACATCGAGTTAGACCCCCATCGACCATCCCCTGAGAAAAGGAACAGGAAGTGACTTCACAGGAAATGACATCACCACAGGAAATGACATCACTAACCCAAAGAAACCCAAACATATAAATAGAAAGCAAGAATTATCAGCAGTGCTTCGCCTGAGGCCCACTGAAGATGTTATCTAGTAGGGTGATGAAACGTCTGGAAATGAACCTTCAGTGAGCAAATCTTCATCCAAAACCTCAACCTGAGCTACAAATCTTCTCAAAACGCGCTAGGGTACCGATGTTTCTCTGCCTCATCCAGGGCAGATGTCTGGAAACGTGCAGGGTAACACCCAGACTGACAGTGCTTATCTAGATATACAACAGCCATCCCTAGAAAAATGTCTCTCACTCGTCACTTACCATTTATGTTTTAAACACCCAACCATCTAATCTGTTTCCCACTCGCCATCTTGACTTGGAAATATATCACCTTTCCTTCGATGTTGTTGAGATAAAATCATGGAACAACCATCCCACTAGAAGCATTGACTTACACTAAAAAGACTAAAGCAGTTTAAGGATGCAGCTTACCCCACCTTCTCACTGACAGCTAGGGATGGATAATAAACACTTGTCCAGCCAGCAATGCTGCACCCCATGAATTAATATATTGAAAACAAGTTGATAAACTTCCATTCATCACAGATTGTAAATTGTAATTTACAAAATTATGGTCTTTCTGCCACTGTTATTGCCATAGTCTGAAGTAGAACTAATACTCTTTATTGCCCAAAATCATTACCTGGACACCTCTGTTTTCTTAAGGGCAAGGGATGTGGACCAGAATATTTTGGCAAACAATTGGTTTATTGGCAGATGTGGCTAGACCATTAGAAGCATTATTGGACAATGTTATACTTCACTAAAATGGATCACCATTCAGAAGTAAGCAAAGAATGCAATAATACTCACCTTTTTTCTTCTTCAGACTATCTTATTGGGCTACCCTTCCTTGCTTCTAACTTGATTCCATAAGAGTCATAGAGATGTACAGCATGGAAATCAATCCTTCTGTTCAACTCGTCCATGCCGACCAGGTATCCTAAATTAAGCTAGTCCCATTTTCCAGCACTTGGCCCATATACCTCTAAACCCGACCTCTTCGTGCAGCCATCCAGATGCCTTTTAAATGTTGTCATTGTACCAGCCTCCACCATTTCCTCTAGCACCTCATCACATACACACACCATGAAAAGGTAGCCTCTTTAGTGCCCTTTAAATCTTTCCCCTCTCACCCTAAACCTATGCCGTCTTGTTCTGGACTCCCCCACCCCAGGGAAAAGATCTTGTCTATTTACCCTATCCATGCCCCTCAGCCTCTGATGCTCCAGGGAAAACCGCCCCAGAGTATTCAGCCTCTCCCTATAGCTCAAACCCTTCAACCTTTCATTCTTCTTGATGTAATCATAGTCAGAGAACCACCCGTGATGGCTTCTCTTCCCAATTTGTGCATTTGTTGAGTTCCCCAAGGAATTATTATCGGCTCCTTGCTATTTCTCAATGACATGCAGCTACTCAGCAATACTATTGAAAACAGAATATTAGATTGGACATCTGCGTTGATTACATTCATCACTATCTCATCATGACCTCCTTGAACCCCTCAACTATCTCTGGTCACAGCTTGCCTGATGTTCAATACCAGGTAAGCAAACATTTCCTCTAAACATTGGAAGCACCAAAGCCATTGTCTCTGGTACCCACAGCAGACCATTTTATCTGAAAATGATGATTGTTGGAAATCACAGTGGGTTAGGTAGCATCCATAGAGAGAGAGTGAGCGAACACTCTGTCTGCTGTTTCCATCCTTCTTACACTGATCAAGACTCTGCAGTTTTGCTTTTGTTTATCCCCGAGTTGCGTTTTTAGTTACATATCTGCACCATCACTAAGACTGCCTACTTCCACCTCTATAATTACTTGCCTCTGATCTCATCTTATCTATTTTTAAATTCTTACCGATACTTTTATGACTGACTATTGAGGGACTACTCTCCAGATGACCTCTCAGCTTCTAATCTGTTTATCCAAGTGTCTACTACTCCTTTATTTTGCTCTGAACATATCATCCCATGTTTGCTAATCACCACTGGCTAATATTTGACAAGGCTTCATCCTTGTATTCAGATCCCTTCCGAGCATTGGGCATTTTCAGCTTATTTGTCTTCTCCAGCCCAATAACGTTCTGAAGTCTCTGCGCTCCTCTAATTTTGCCCCCCTCCACATCCCTGGTTGTAATCACTGCATCATTGTTGTGCTTTGCTTTGGCTTTAAACAGTGGAACTTCTTTGTAAAACCTCTATGCCTTTTATATTAGAACAAAAAAAATTTGGGAAAACTCAGTGTATTCAACAACGATTATAAAAGCCATAATGTTCTCTATTCCTGCGGGATTAGCAAACACAAACTTTCATTGCTCAGACCTTTGTCTATAAGAGTTGTGATGTCATGTTGAGGTTGTACAGGATGTTGTGAGGCCTCTTTTGGAGTACTATATGCAGTTCTGGTCACCCTGCTATGGGAAGGATGATATTAAATTGGAGAGGGTTCAAAAAAGATTTATTAGGATATTGCCAGGAATGGAGTGTTTGAGTTATAAAAATACACTGAATAGGCTGGGACTTTTTTCACTGGAGTATAGGGGTCGAGGAGTGAACTTAGAGAGATTTATAAAATTGTGAGAGGTATACATAAGATGAAAAGCAAGCGTTAGTTACCTAGGTTGGGGGAGTTCAAAACTAGGGGACATGTTTTTAAGCTGAGAGGAGAAAGATATAAAAGGACATGATAGGGTGATAGGTTTACACAGAGTGGTTAGTATGTGGAATGAACTGCCAGTGGAAGTGATGGATGCAGTGTTTAAAAGACATTGGCTAAATGCATGAATAGGAAAGGTTTGGAAGGATATTGACCAAGTGCAGGCAAGTGGGCTAGTTTAGTTTGGAAACATGTTCGGCATGTACTAGTTGGACAGAAGGGGGTGTTTCCATGCTGTATGGCTCTGTGGCTAAATAAGAAATAGTGCAGCCTGTTTTGAAATCAAGCTACTTCCATCAGTAGTGAGATTATGTAAAGAGAAGAAATACATAGCATGCAACTCCTTCATATCTCAGTCATCTGCGAAATCTTGTCATATAAACCTCTGGTCTCAGGTCAATTTCAGTGGTCACCTACATGCCCATTGAAACCTTTTCAACACTCCAGATGATGAAAATGGCTTCAAAGGATGAACAACAGTATGATCTGGATAACCTCCCGGCTTTTGCACTAACAAGTCACGAGTACTCAAACATACTTATTTTCCAGTTCTAATTGTCTTCAATCTGTCATAGGCACTTTGTGTGTAGGTGACAGTCTGGTAGTATTATTGCTAGACTATTAATCCAGAAACCTGGGTTTGATTCCCACCACAGGAGCTGTTGGCAATTGAATTCGATAATAATCTGGAAATCAAAGTTTAATGATGACCATGGATATATTAGTGGGCGGCACGGTGGCACAGTGGTTAGCACTGCTGCCTCACAGCGCCAGAGACCCGGGTTCAATTCCCGCCTCAGGCGACTGACTGTGTGGAGTTTGCACGTTCTCCCCGTGTCTGCGTGGGTTTCCTCCGGGTGCTCCGATTTCCTCCCACAGTCCAAAGATGTGCAGGGTCAGGTGAATTGGCCATACTAAATTGCCCATAGTGTTAGGTAAGGGGTAAATGTAGGGGTATGGGTGGGTTTCGCTTCGGCGGGTCGGTGTGGACTTGTTGGGCCGAAGGGCCTGTTTCCACACTCTAATCTAATCTAATCTAATCTAATCTAATCTAATCTAATCTATTGTTGATTGTGGGAAAAACCCATCTGCTTCACTAATGACTTTTAAGGAAGACAATCTGCTATGCTCGCCTGGTTTGGCCTGCATGTGACTCCAGATCCACAGCAATATGGTCAACCCTCAACAGCCCTCTGCACAATAAATACTAGTCCAACAGTGCCACCCACATCCCATGAATGAATAAAAAAAAGTAATGTTTTGAAGGCAGCAGTCCAGGAAAACAACCGTGTCTCCTCAGTTAAGACCATTTACGCTGAGGGTGCACCACAGTGCAGATATTATTATCAGCTCAGATGATAGATGATAGTACTTTACTGGTCCAGTAAGGCAATGGATTGACCTGGTGACTCATATGTAAAAAGCGAGCAAGAGCAGCTGCCAGACTCAGGAAAAGCAGTAAAGGGTCCACAAAGGCCACAAAATGTTTCAGCCTCAGACAGCGCACACTTGATGGCTCAGATGCAAACTTATACCTCTGGGTATAATGGCAGAATGTGTTTAGATTAGCAACAAAGGTTTACTGAGATATTCGTATGCATTCCAGTTCCACTGATTCCAATTGTGGAAATTAGTGGAGACCATCTCAAATGTGAGTGACACAATGTTGCATATGTTTACAACATTGGGATTGTCCATCAAAAGAATGACCACCTCCATGAAACATCCAGTACAATAAAATGAGTCATGCAGGGCTTCCCCAATAGCCTCTATATTAAAGAATGAATTTTAAGGGGACTGGGGAAGTGGGATAGGAAGCTGTATGGTGAAGCGGAGTTTGCCTTTCAGCTGTCCTGGCATTCTCCCAGCAACGGGGAACGTGGAGGACAGCCCATCTGCTCAGCAGACAATTGTAATTAATTTAAATGCATCTGCTCAGCTGCTGCTGGCATCAACAACCATTTCCATCCTTGTGTCCCCAAGGTAATGTAGCAGGCCCGTAACTTCCAGCTGGCTGTAGTTGACAATAGCCTGCACGTGTACAAAACAGAATGAAATACATGAAAACCCAAGTACTCACCAGTTCTGATTGGCATTCTTGATGAAACAATTGACACAATTCTCTCTCTATTCCTCAAAGCCATAGTCATTTGTCTTATGCCAAGTGCTTTTCAATTTTTTTTCCGACTATGAGAGCAGAATTGGAGGGGAGAAGATCTATGAGAGCATGGTTTAGAGGCAAAGGGACAAAGTCGGTGGTAGTTGCTCCCTCAGAGTTCATGACCCCAAAATTTCAGTCCCCAACTTGGTGTCCCAGCGTAACTCCAGAAAGTCCTGTCTTATGCATAGGCTGCTCAGTGTGTTATCCTTCAAGTGTCCATAGCAGAACTGTGGAAGGATCTAGAGGCAAAGAAGTTGAGGATGGTGGTGACATTTGACAGCCATTATTAAAGTACTCTATTGGCAACAATTCTTCCAGCAGGCTACAAATCACTGCTCCCTATTGACTTAAGACTTCTGAACCTTTGAGATATGTCAAGTTGAAGAAGTTTATCCTCTGCTTGTACACCATGTATTGGTAACAGCTTCCTGATGAATTTATCTGTGCCCATTTGAGATGCAGGTTACTGTTGTTGCTGCTTCAGCTTTTTCTGATGCACTTTCTGGTGTTGTAGCTGCTGAATATTTTGGTTTTCATCTGAAGTTTAAAGTAAAATCGCATATATGACACTTATGCTGATATGCTAGATCAGAGCTCTCAAATGCATGTCATACTTGGAAATCTCCACGGTGTCAAAACAATCTGTGAACGATATCTTTAACACAAGCAGGCAAGAAAGCAGCTCTGAAATTTTCTTCCAATATTTTCCTTTCATGACTTTACACACCTCAGTTGCTCCAGTGTCCACACATTACTTTGGCAAGTTCTAGAAAGTCTTAGAAACCTATGGATCCAAAGATAAATTGTAAAAGTTTTATTCTTGGTGTAAATCTGAATTAACACATTGAAACTGACATCCTGAATCTTCCAAAATGTTCGCTTCTATGCATCATAATGCCCTGCAGTTACATGTGGAAGTAAGTTTTCCAACATGCTGTCAATTCCTAGATTTTAACCGGCTCACAAACCCATATATAGCTGCACATCAAAATTCAGCTCATGGTATCTGCTTAGCACCTTACAAAGTCTAAAAATTTGATACTAAGAATGAAACATATTAGGAAAAGAGATTCGAAAGCCTGTAGACCAAGCAGTTAAATAGCAAATAAAATTCAGCATAGAATCATGTGTGGTGATACACTGAGAGGAAAAATATGTCATCTGCATCCTAGAAAATAAACTGAACGAGGTAGAAGGGCAAACGTATCTAGATATATAGATTTTAAAGAAAACAGTAAAGTCACATAGTGATCATCCTCATGATGCAGTAGGAACATCAGCATTCTCAAAGTTGTAGGAATTGTGGCAGCTCCCAGTGTATTAAGAACGTACTAAATCTTTAAGAAATGAATCTGGTGATCACAGATCACTTGCACTTAAAGGAATAGGATCTTTTTTTATTGATGAACTGAGTTGCATTATGGTATGGCTTTCTCAGCATAATAGGCATGCACCCAGATATGTTGTCAAAATGATGAGAGATCCCCTGTAGGTCCTTGGAATGAGTCAGTCATATGAAAATTAAACACAGCTGTCACCTTGGTGGCCACTGGGTTAAGGTACTCCTTTAGGTTGCACATCTTGCTTCAACAGCAAGGCATGGTTCAACGTGGGATATTCTCAGCCTGTGTTGATACATGCCTTGCTCATCTAGACGACATGATATTAAAGATGAAAGACTCTGGCCCTACATGTCTCTGATACATCCTTTCGCAGTGAGCTCTTCATGTGGAGGCTGTTCAGGTTCCACTGAAGGTTGCTGCTGCTGCTCTTCAGCTTCCTGGCACATCTATTCCTCTTTCATTTCATAGAATCGCTACAGTTTTGAAGCAGGCCATTCGAGTCCACACCAACCCTCCGAGGAACATTCCACCCAGACCCACCCCATCCGTGCAAACCTTTCATTTACCATGGCTAACCCACCTGGCCTGCACCTCCCTGGACAATTTAGCACGGCCATTCCACGCAATCTGCACATCTTTTGCCTGTGGGAGGAAATCAGAGCACCCACAGACACTGGGAGAATGTGCACACTCACACAGACAGTTGCCCAAGGGTGGAATTGGACCTGGGTCCTTGACGCTGTGTGGCAGCAGTGCTAACCACTGAGCCACCATGCCACCCTATTTTTTTGCACAATTTTTGTGTTGCAGCAACAGCAATGATCACATCTGCTGTGGTTGAATCCAACAGCCACATTGGCAGTGTCCCTGTATGGGATGTGGAAGAAACAAAACAATGAGAACAGTCAGCAGTTGCATCCCTTAAGACCGAAGGCAGAACATACTCCTTCATTCAGTGGCACATGGTGCATTTTGACAGGGAGGACTATCTGTTGATTCACTTTGACACTTTGATGATGATGAATTCATCGCTGGTAAAGCAGCAGCTAAAAACAAGAATAATTGTTGCATCAACGCTGATCCTTCCAAGCCCCACATTACAGATGCAAGACATCATTGCATATAAGGATCTTTACATTATACTAACAGTTCAGGTGGACAATCGGTTCCATGCCCCTGAGCACCCTATGATGTCTTGCATTAGCTATCTGCATAGTGTCAGTTCTACTGAACTTTCCACATCCAACTGAGACCCATATTTTCTTCCATACCATTTGAGCCCCTTTGCTGCAGCTTGGTCACATGCATCGTCACATGCACCCCATTGAGGTAATCCTTGGTAGTGGCTGTCTATCATCATTCCCCCCCCCCCCCCCTCCTCCCCATCCCCCGCCATTAGCACTTCATGTCAACTCATGCTTCTCTCCTTGTATATCAGATTTACCCCCTTCACTGTCCTTGTACCCTCTATATTCCAAGCAGCTGCCTGCAATTCTCAGTATTGTGTGCCCCCAACCTTCCTACTGCTGAAGCATCTCTGGTACCTACCTATGACATTAATTCACTAACCCATAGGATTGACCATGCACTACCCCGTTAACCAACATAGAGAGAGCCGTGACTGACAACTGACCAGACCCCTGACCAATCTTCCTGCATCTGAATGATGATGTGGAAATCCATGAGTGTTTTGCACTGAAGGACTGACCTTGCTCCACTCTCTGGACTGAGATTGGACACTGCCCACCACTAACTGTACCAGCACTCCCTGACTAACAGTAACCCTCCTTGACTAAATTGAGGGCCCCTTCTACTTTCAGACACAGCCATTTGATGATGCACATGTAGTCTGTTTGTCATACAGGCAACAGGTTTGTGCCAATGGTGTGAGATTAATGTGATACTCATCTATCTTTTGGATCTTTTGCCAGTGATCTGTTTTGTTAAATCTATGGTGATCTTGTGTTAATTAATGAACTTTCCAAAAGGAATAGCCTTTATCTACTCAATCAAAATCTTGTATTGTAAAAAACCTTTTATTAGGTTACCACTGGGCTTTCCTCCTCTGTTTGAAGAAAAAGTCAGAACTTTTCCAAACTCTCCTCATAACCAAAGCTCCCCCATCACATTAACGTCTTTGTTTATCTCCAGTGTACCCTTCGTAAGACATCTGCCTCTTTTCAGAGTGCCCAGAATTATTGACCAGAGTGCATGCAGCAAAATTGCAACTTTTTTTTAAGATACCATGCTTCTGTTTATATGTACAAGTAATCCATATGTTTTAACCACCATATTAACTAACTTTTCTAATTAAGGATTGTGCAGATGGACAGAAAGGGGAAAATGCTTTTTCCAGCTGGTGTAGGTGCGTTCAGATAAATTCCTGGAAAAGGACGGCAGGTCAGGACTCTGATGTGATTCTCAGAAGTAGATTGTTAATGCAGTGAGAAACCCCATGGTGACAAGTTGAAATAGTTTTTAAAAAGTAGTAAGGAGCAGGAAATCTCTCTTTCCGAAAAGCTCACATTGTGGAATAAACAAAACTAATACACTGCAAATATAAACCCTGAAACTTTTTCAAAGATGTGCTCTGTATGAAACTCAACAAGTTAGAGAAGGCTAATATATAGCAGAAATGCATTAAAGGTTGAAACTATCTTGATGTCAGATATACAGTGAGTTAAAATAGCAAGTCTATGGCCTGACACAGTGAAAATTGCATTGACAGCAACAGTTCTTTCAGTCTGAACTCACTGATTTTAACAGCAATGTTGTGATAAATGTTTCAAGTACCTCAGACACTATTTGGGCCAGTTTACCTTACTGCCAGTGAGATTTACATGTGCCACAGGATCCACATATTTAGAAGTTGCTTGGACCTCTGAGGACACTATACTTCATCTAAGCAGCCATTGTAACAGAGACTGCTTCTTTGCTGCTGCTTTTGCATTCTCCACAACCACTTGCTTTTCAGTGAAAAGAGGGGGTTTATTCAGGCCAGACTTTTGAAGTTGTCAATACTTGACACAAAGTCTGTAGTCTCCAGGTCAGCTTCCTGGACTAGTGTGAACAGCATTTTCTCCAAAGCTTGAAGTAATCTGGCAGATGGTCATGTACTTTCAACTCTCTTAGAAGAAGACCTATACCATTAGAGGAAGACTGCTAACTTATTCCTGTGGTATTAGGGTGACCATGGCCCTCAATTTCTTTGTGTCTAGGTAATTCCACACTTAGCTGCTGAGATGCGTAGGGGAGACACAGGATCTTGTCATGCCCAGCACATCACTTTATCAGTTAGGTATTGAGACCTCATTGCCAGGGCTTCAAACACATTAACTTTGAGACACATGTGGGTGATTAAGTCCAAATAGCTGTTTTCCCTCTCTTGCAGGATTTCAACAGGCACAGGGAATTATACGCATCACTTGGAACAATTAGGTGCCATCAGAACAACATGGAAGAGCTTCTACTCCTTCATTATTCAGATAGTATTGCAAGAGGATATTGCAAAGACAGTCAAATCACCTAGGGAACAATTGTGACCTGTTCACACTTTGGCTTACCTCATCTTCTGCAACAATTTTCTTCAGCTAGCTTCAGAATGTGGATTCTGGAATACAGCTTGGCTGATATCCTCAGTGAGGTAGCCTGCGACAGAGACATTGATGAGGTACAATTGAGCAAACTATAAGAGAGCAAACTGTTGATAGCTTAAATTTTAATATCAGTTGCCTTGACTGATCTGAAGGCTACCTTCAAGGTAGTCTATGTTCTCAGTTTAGTGCATGCCGCACATCCTAACACTACAGAGAAAATTGAAGCTGATGGCAGAAGAAAGCTTGCTCATTGTAGGAAGGGGAATATCCGAAAGTGCATTGCTGCCTTTAGCTGTAGAGATGTGTGCAGTACAATCATTCAGACACACTTCAATTGAATTTGTTGCTAACCACATTATAGTTATGAGTCTAATCCCTTCTACCCCTTAGAACAAGCCTTTTGGCTACAGACGAGTACCAATCTATGGAATAAATACAATACCATGAAATTATTGGCTCAAATAAAATCATTCCTTCATTAAAATAAAAGTCACCAATGTGATTTCAGCAGTGTAATAAACACATAAGTGATTCACGTTATGCCAAAACTATTTCTGCATCTTTTTTCGTACTTCTACCTTGTGTATTCCTATTGTTCATATGGAGGTGGTGGTTCTTTCCCCTGCTCTGAAACATGGGATATTCATTGTGGACTTCCACTGGATTTCCTATTGTTCAGATGGAGGTGGTGGTTCCTTCTCCTGCTCTGAAACATGAGATATCCATTGTGGACTTCCACCAGATTTTGGAGTTTTTGAAGTGTCTGTGTGGGGCAGACTCAATCTTGGGAGCAGGAAGGAAATATATGGCTGTACCAGAGGGTCTAAAGCTATGGTAAAGCTGCCGTTAAATACTGAAACTAAAGATGGAGACATGCTTCATAAAGGGGTTTATACTGCTGTCCCAGTCTCTAGCCCTTGTTCATGTAATGTGTTCCTCACCATGTAAACCCTATCTCGTTGCGAATTTGGACCTACTAAGCTGGGTATTTATGCTGGTAGAGTGTGTTTGGAAGAACTTCAGGACCCTGGAAAAACATTGTGATGAAGACACAGCTGCACATCACTAAGCATAAATAGAACAGTGTGGAGTGACAATACTCTAGAATGAGAAAGTCTTAACAACGTGTTGAAATGAACACACAGAAGATAAATTCTTTCTTGCCTAATATAACTAAGGAATCAGTGGCTGGTGTATCTATGACTATCACATTTAGCAGTATTTAGTATGTAAAATCAATAGTTTTACTTTGAAGTCTAAGTTTGAAGGCATTGTTTTAAACTCATATTGTAAGAGGTCCTGCTCCCTTCTCCCCAATGGATGGTTTTCAACTTCAGGATTGTATGAAGGTCCAAGTTACATTGACACAAACTACATAACACCTTGATACAAACGCCTCTAAGTTTGTATAAATGACACCACACATCATCTTGATTGGTTTGACTGATTTAAGTCCCTGCATGAATAACTGTGGTTCTCGCCCAAACCATACACAATCTATGATTTATGATGAAAACCTTTATTGAAAAAAAACAAGCAAAAGGCCAAATTTCTGCCTCAAACCTGACTCAATTCAGGTCTAACCATCTTTGCCAGATTTAGTTGTTATACTTTAAATCACTTTAAGCTCTCAGTGCTCATACCCCTCTGATTTGGCTGATAATAATTCTGTGTGCTTTGTATGTGGGAGCTGTAGGTCTGCAAGCCAGGCTGACCACTTCTGACCTCTCCCTCCTTGACTGCAATGAGAAACCCTTCAATCTTATCCCATTTATGACAGTGCTTACTGAAGTACCCCAAACATTTCCTGAGGCCATCCTACCCTTTTCAGTGCTTTTAGTCTGTTTCTCAGTCCTTTTAATCCATTACATGCCCAGCTCCAGACATACCCGCTTAGTGTTGATGTTATTTCCCCAGTGGAATACAAGCCCACAGGCAAGGAACAATAGCTCCAAAGCTGATACGTGTGCCTCCTTAATTTTCTAATTGGATTATATGACAGCAATTATTCTGTATCACTGCTATGATAATGTCCCATATTTCAGTCCTTTTAATGGTATTAGTTCTGTTGTGATGTTGCAATGTTTGAAATTAAGTCCTTGCTCTGTTGCCTCCCTCTTTATGTTTTGTGTTGAGGCTTGGCTGTTATTGTCTGTAGGATTTGTTTTATTTTACTTTCTTCAGAAAGTCCAGCTTGAGGGATTCCTATCACACAACCAATCTGCATTGAATCCACACTCTGTGTGGTATCAGATCGTACGACAGTGCCTCTACAGAAAGATGCACCCCTTGAGGACTTCTTTTCATGCATGAAATGTGGGCATCCCTGTCCAGCATTTATTACCAACCTGATTGCCTAGAGGGCACTTATGTGTCAAAAATACATTGCTGTGGGTTTGGAGTCACATGTGGACTTGACCAAGTAAAGATGGCAGTTTCCTTCCCGAAAGGACATTAGTGAACCAGAGGGTTTTTCCTGACAATTGTTTCATGGTTATTGAATTCACATTACACTGTCATCGCAGGATTTGAACCTGGGTCCCCAGAACATTACCTGGGACTCCAGACTAAGAGTCTAGCAATAATACCATTAGTCCATCACCTCCCCTTTAACTCTGGACAACTCCCACTCTGCATTGACACTGACCTATAATGGTGACATTCTGCCACTCTAAAACCCCCTCCTCCATAATGGTCAATTACAGCACAAACATGCTGTCTCCCTTTTTTTGCATTATCTCTCTTTCCATATTGAGAGAGGGCAGAGCATTAGTGTGAGGAATTGACTGATTGCTGAAGCTGTAGGGAAGGTCTCTAAAGGAAGGGTGACTGACAAAGGGGATCCGAAAGGATCTAGACTGCTGGTGAGTGTTATTGCTGTTGGAATGATGAATACTTGAAAATGAGGCTGGGAAAAAAAAGAATATGTGTAGCAAGATACTGAGGAGAATACTGAGCTGAGGGCTCCTAGACTAGGTGGGATTGAGGTTCACAAGGAAGAAGTATTAGAAATCCTGCAGAGTGTGAAAATAGATTAGTCCCCTGGGCCGGATGGGATTTATCTCTGGGAAGTCAGGGAGGAGATTGCCGAGCCTTTGGCATTGATCTTTAAATCGTCATTGTCTACAGGAATAGTGCCAGAAGACTGGAGGATAGCAAATGTGATTCCCCTGTTCAAGAAGGGGAGTAGAGACAATCCTGGTAATTCTAGAACAGTGAGCCTTACTTCAGTTGTTGGTAAAGTGTTGGAAAAGATTATAAGAGGTAGGATTTATAATCATTTAGAAAAGAATAATTTGATTAGGGATAGTCAGCACGGTTTTGTGAAGGGTAGGTCGTGCTTCACAAACCTTATTGAGTTCTTTGAGAAGGTGACCAAACAGGTAGATGAGAGTAAACTGGTTGATGTGGTGTATATGGATTTCAGCAAGGCGTTCAATAAGGTTCCCCACAGTAGGCTATTGTACAAAATGTGGAGGAATGGGATTGTGGGAGATATAGCGGTTTGGATCAGTAATTGGCTTGCTGAAAGAAGACAGAGGGTGGTGGTTGATGGGAAATGTTCATCCTGGAGTCCAGTTATTAGTGGTGTACTCCAAGGGTCGGTGTTGGGTCCACTGCTGTTCGTCATTTTTATAAACGATCTGGATGAGGGTGTAGAAGGGTGCGGCAGTAAATTTGCAGACGACACTAAGGTCAGTGGAGTTGTGGATAGTAACAAAGGATGTTGTAGGTTACAGAGAGACATAGATAAGCTGCAGAGCTGGGCTGAGAGGTGACAAATGGAGTTTAATGCGGACAAGTGTGAGGTGATTCACTTTGGTCAGAGTAACCGAAATGCAAAGTACTGGGCTAATGGTAAGATTCTTGGTAGTGTAGATGAGCAGAGGGATCTCGGTGTCCATGTACACAGATCCTTGAAAGTTGCCACACAGGTTGACAGGGCTGTTAAGAAGGCATACAGTGTTTTAGCTTTATTAATAGAGGGATTGAGTTCTGGAATCATGAGGTTATGCTGCAGCTGTACAAAACTCTGGTGAGGCTGCACATGGGGTATTGTGTACAGTTCTGGTCACTGCATTATAAGAAGGATGTATAAACCTTGGAAAGGGTGCAGAGGAGATTTACTAGGAGGGAAGGTCTTACGAGGAAAGGCTGAGGGACTTGAGGCTGTTTTCGTTAGAGAGAAGAAGGTTGAGAGGTGACTTAATAGAGACATATAAGATAATCAGAGGGTTATGTAGGGTGGGCAGGGAGAGCCTTTTTCCAAGAATGGTGACGGCGAGCACGAGGGGGCAGAGCTTTAAATTGAGGGGTGATAGATATAGGACATATGTCAGAGGTAGTTTCTTTACTCAGTGAGTAGTAAGGATATGGAATGCTTTGCCTGCAATGGTAGTAGATTCGCCAACTTTAAGTACATTTAAATCATCATTGGGCAAGCATATGGACGTACATGGAATAATGTAGGTTAGATGGGCTTCAGATTGGTATGACAGGTCGGCGCAACATCGAGGGCCAAAGGGCCTGTACTGCGCTGTAATGTTAAAGAAATCTAAAGAAAGAAAGAAAGATACGACTGTCAGAGGAGTATTGTGCAGAAGACTGCCAAAGAGGTGAAATTTATGATTTCCATTCGAGAATGCAGGTCTCATCTAGCCATGCCTCAGGAAATGAGTAAACAATAATGACTGGCTGTTAACTCACACTGGAACTGTTCACAACCTCTGCAACCTCAACCAATGCACTTTGGCCATCTCCTGCTATTTTCCAGGCAGAAAACATCTCCCATGCCCTGACAACTGTCACCATAGATACATCCATGAACCTTAGGATAACCTTTCCTATCCTTTAACTCATTTTTCTTCTCTTTCCTTCCTAAGGGTGATAGATTCTACCTGGTGTTTCAATTTGAGTACATCCAGTGTCCCTTTAAATAGAGGCCCATCTTTGCTGAACTAGAAGTATTATCCCTACTGTTCTCCATAGTTGCTGGGGAATTCAGAGTCAATATGCTAATTTGTTTTCTTTGAAAAAGAGCATCGAGGAGTCAGGTTCAGAACTTGGAAATATAACTGTCACCGTTTCAGGACATAAGGTGGCATATTCCATCTCAAGTTTTTCTATTCTAATGCATTTTTCAAGGTGAGATATAGTTTACTGTCTTTCCGTATTGGTCACCTCAAAGTGCATGACTTCACACTTCTATGTATTGTCTCCTTCAGTTATACTTCTGCTCATTTCACTACCATTATCTAATCTCATGAATACAGCAATGCTCATCACTATCTACTGCATTACTAAATTTCATGTAAACTTCAAATTTTAAAATGCAGCTTCCTATAACCAACTTTAGATCTTTTATAAAACTTGAAGTACAAAGGACACAGAACCTGCTCTTGAGAAACACCACCACAAATTACCCTCCCAAGTCTACCAATAACTGTACTTGATATTCAGTGGCATTACCTCTCAACATTCTGGGGGTTACCTTTGACCAGAAACTGAACTGGACCTGCCATATAAATACTGTGGCTACAAGAGCAGGTCAGGGGCTGGGAACCTGGCAATGGGTAACTCACATCCTGGCAACCCAGAGTCTGTCCACCATTCTCAAGGCACAAGTCTGTAATGTGACTTAAAACTTTGCATTTAACTGGATGAGTACAGCTCCAACAACACTCAAGAAGCTCAACACCATCCTGGACAAAGTAGTCTGCTTGTTTGGCACCACATCCATAAACATTTATTCCCTTCACCACTGACGCTAAGTAGCAGCAGTGTGTCCCATTTACAAAAGACTGCAAAAATTCACCAAGCCTCTTTAGACAGCACCTTCCAAATCCATAACCACTCCCATTAAGAAGGATGAGGCAGCAGATACATGGGAACACACTCACTTTCAAGTTCCCCTCCAAGCCACTCACTCAATATCAAGTGGTGAAGGTTAAATTATCTGTTGTTGGAAATCGTCATTACCTGGAACTTAGGTGGTGAAAATATTGTTTAGTATTTGTCACTCTAAATCTGGATATTGACCAGGTTTTGCTGTATTTGAACATGGACTGTTAAAGGAGCTTCTTAATAATAAGTGCATTAAAATGTGACCTTCATTCTTAATTGAACCAGCTATTACTGGAAGGTTATTCTGTATCTTCCATCGTGAAGACAGCAAAATATTTGTTCATTTTATGCATTATCTCTTTTTTATCGACTAGTTATTCCTCATTTTGACCCTAGAGGTCAAATGCTGACTTTGTACACACTTTTTCTTTTTAAATACCTGTAGAAATTCTTGTTGTCTGTTTTTCCATGTATAACTAGCTTCTTCTCAAACCCTAATTCTCTGCCATTCTTTAGATTCTGTCCAATCATCCAATCCATAAGTTATCCTTGCATCATTTTAGGGTTTTCATTGTTGGATGCTTTTCTAAACTACTTTGTAAACTGCAAATGGTGGTGCTCCCCTCAATATACTCAATGCATTTATTTTGAGTGTTCTGAAATGTTCCCTTAAATATCTGCCACTACTTCTGTATTCATCAATTCTTTGGCTGAGTATTCTAGTTCATATTTGCTAGTTTAGCTTTTCTGCTGATATAGTTGTCTTTATGTCATTTTAAAAAACTAGTCCTAGATCCATTTTTCTCCTTTTCTAAACTGGATGTAAAATTCACTAATATTATGGTTGTTGATAGCTAGGGGAGCCTTTGTTCAGAGCTCATTATTTAATCCTGTCACTTTACACAATACCAAGTCTTGTGAAATCTGCTTCCTGAGTGGTTCCTGAGTTAATCCAGCCATTGCTATAAGAAGCTATCTCAAAAACATTCTGGGTTATCATTGCCAATCTGAGCTATCATCTGGGCTATCATTGCCAATCTGATTTTCTTAAGTTTATATTTGATTAAAGTCACCCATGATTATTGCAGTCCTTTTATCACAAACATCCAGTATTTCATTTTGTCTTCTTCCTACATTGTCATTCCTGTTAAGGAGCCTGTGGACCACTCTTCCAGTAGCTTCTTTTCCCTATTATTCCTAAACTCAACTCAAATTAATTGATGTCTACATCCTGATTTCCTGAATTAAGAGCGTTTCTAGCTATTGCACTAATGCCATACCTAATTAATATATTACCCTTTCATTTCACCTATTGTCCTATTTGTTTTTGACTGTCACATACTTCTCAGTATTCAGGACCCAATCAGTGTAAATTTATATCATTGTCTCTAAGATGGCTATCATTTATGTATTTTAATGTACACTGTCAATTTATTCTCTTTGTTATTTCATTCAATTGTTTTGTTGTCTTTGTAACATCTAGTTTTCACTTAGTGTATTATTATTATCATCACCTCTGTCCCTTCCTGCCATTCCCTGACTTTCATTTCTTGCATTACTATTTTGCTTTCTTGTGAAAAATTAAGGGCACTGTCCTTGGCAGGTTAAGAGGGTACCAAGACACTTAGGAGTGCCTGAAAGTTAAAAATATTAAAAATTGCAAAATATGTTGTGATATTTCCAGAGCTGGAGACTAAGGACAGTGAAATAAATAAACCAACATTGTAGGAGTAGAAATTAGAATTGAATCCCGTGCAAGAAAGGAAAGACCATTCCTGGAACAGAAGGAAAGGAGGAAGAGCTAAGAAAGGCAACAGAGAAAAGGACAGGGAAAGAAAAAGGAAATTCCAGTTGAGACAGCTTGAACCGAGGAGGGAGAAGTGAACCAATCCTAATTTAGACTTGTGGGCTGAAGTATTCAATTTTTTAAATTATTCACTTGTTAGGCATGGCGAACATTTATTGCCCATCTCTAGTTGCCCTTGAGAAGGTGGTAGTAAGCTGCCTGCTTGAACCTCTATTGTCCATAGGTGTAGGTAGAGCTATAGGTTGAGCTATAGCCACAATGTCATTAGGAAGGGAGTTCCAGCATTTTGAACCAGCAACAGTGAAAGAATGGCATATTTCCAAGTCAGGATGTTGAGGGGAACTTACAAGTGGTGGATTTCCCAAATATCTGCTGCCTTTGTCCTTTTATATGGAGTGTTTGTGAGTTGAGAAGGTGCTGTCGAAGAACCTTGGGTGAATTTCTGCAAAGCATCGTGGAGATTGTAGCAGCAGTGTTGTACTGAGTGTTGGTAGTGACAGGAGTGGATGCTTGTAGATGTGCCAGGCAAGCGGGCTGTTTTGTCCTGGATGGTGTCAAACTTTTTGAGTGTATTGAAGCTGTACCCATCCAGGCAAGTGGGGAGTATTTCATCACACTCCTAACATGCCTAGTAGGCAATGGACAAGCTTTGGGGATTCAGGAAGCGACATACTTGCCACAGTGTTCCTAGTCTCTGACCTGCTCTTGTAGCCACTGCATTAGTATGTGCAAGTCCAGTTGAGTTTCTGGTCAATGGTAGCCCCCAAGATGTTGATAGTGAGGGATTCACCGATGGGAACACTGTTGAATGTCAAGGGACAGTGGTTAGATTATCTATATTGGAGATGGTCATTACCTGCCATTTTCTTGTATGAATGTTACTTGCCTCTTGTCAGTCCAAGCTGGATATTGCCCACGTTCAAGCCCACCTGCACCATAGCATTGTAATAACATACCTGAGCAGGTTGATTAAGATAACAATGTAGACCCAAGGAGTTTTCACAGTGCAGTGATAGTATCCCTACCTCTAAACAAGAAGATGTGGGTTCAAGCCCTACCTGCTCTTGAGATGTGTAATAATGTCTTTGAACAGATTGATGTAAAAAAAATAGGTTAACAGTCAGAGAGCGGTCCTGTTGTGGCGCAGAATCAAAACAGAACCCAAAGAGTTTAAAACGAATTCTGGAGTTGGACCAATAGCCATATAACATGGCAAGAAAAACCAGGAAGTGACGACAGATAACAGGTAGAGCTAGAAATCTACTTACCAGTGAATTTGAAGAAGGACCAGCGGCCTTCTCACACAGCCCTGTAAGACTGAAACTGCATACTCACTGAGTGGAAATGCTACAGAAGCTGAATATCCACCTGAGGACTATAATGTTCCAGGAAAAGTGGAACAGGTTTGGGGAAAGCCCCTTTTTATAGCTAAGAAAGTAAACATATCCCACACCCCTCTTGGAAACCACTAGGGGCACATCAGTAAGATCAAAGCAGAGTTACTCACTGGAATGTCAAAGGCTCAGAAGCAAACTTCTACCCTTAACCAATCCCTTTGGGCTGATGTAAAGCTAGGTGGTGTAAAGAGAGTGAGGTGCCAGTCCAGACAATCTGTGGGAGATTGGGACTTGAGGAAATTACCAAGATAGGGAGTGTTTAGGATTGAAGGATTCTGCAGAAAACCTTTTCAGAGTTAAAGGCAGGATTCTTGGCAATGTGGAGGAAGAGGGGGATCTTGGGGTCCATGTCCATAGACACCTCAAAGTTGCCACCCAAGTTGATCAGGTTGTTAAGAAGGTGGATGATATTTTGGCTTTTATTAGCAGGGTAATTGAGTTTAAGAGCTGTGAAGCTATGCTGCAGCTCCACAGGGGCCTGGTTAGACCACACTTGGAATATTGTGTCTTCAAAAGCTGGTGCTTCCAAGTAAACCTGTTGGAATATAACCTGGTGTTGTGTGATTTTTAACTTTGCCAACCCCTGTCCAACACCGGCTCCTCCAAATCATGACTACCATTGATTGGGTGAGTCTGTTTGAAGGAAAATAAATGACTGGCAAATGGGAGACTTTTAAAAGTGCGATATCAAGAATCCAAGCCATATGTCTCTATTAGGGTGAAGGGAAAAGCAAGAAGGCTTTATGTTATTCATATCTACGTAACCTCTTCCAGCCCAAAAGACATGATCAATCCTTTGAGATCCGAAAATCCTCTCAAGTCTCTGCAGCACTCCCGATCTATGGAACCCACTAAATGCCGATCCAGTTCCTACTAGACTCACTATCTGTATAACATCTTCCTGTCACTATCAACCACTCTGTCAGTGTAAGCTTCTCCAGTCTCTCTGTCCATCTACTCACCTCCATAACCTTCTCCAGCTCTTACATCCCTATCTGTGTAAACGTCACCCTCCCCTACAGCCCTTCCCACTTTGACCAAACTGGAGGAGGTTACGAATGCTCCCTTATCTGTGAAACTGTCTCCAACCAAAATTGCTGTCCTTATTTCCTGGAAAATCTGTCAGATTCCACACTCTCCATATCAAAATAACCTACAGAACCTAAGCCTTCCTATATCTATAAACAACTTCAGTCACAACTACCCTCCATATATCTGTTTGTTCTTCCAGTCTATTCAACCCACTTTATCTCTGTAATCTGCTCCATTCATCTAAAACACTCCCTGTCTGTGTAAACCACCCCATCCTACGATCATCTTTATCCCTGTAAACTGCTCCATCCCTCTCAACCTCCCCATCTCCATGAACTCCTGTAGGCCCTACAGCTCTCCATATTTCTGCAACCTCCTGTGGCTCTCTGGTCCTCCCTCCCTGTGAAACACATAAGACACAGAATTTATAGCAACAGGAATGCAGTGTCATGGAATGTAGTATTAAACAAATTTAGAATAAGTCTTTCAACTTTTGGAGTGATCACCAGCGCTTCCAAATAAACCTGTTGGACTACAACTTTGTGATTTTTGACTTCATCCAATCGAACTCTGCTCGATCCTGCCTAATGGCCCCAAAATTGGCCCTGCTCCAGTTCAGCGCCTTAACCTGTGGACTTGTCTGATTTTTATCTATAGTTATGTTAAAACCAAGACAGGTATGGTCACTGGACCCAAAGTGCTCTCTGACTGACACTTAAGTCACTTGCCCGACCTTGTTTTTTTACGGGGATGTCCAGTGTTGCACCCACCTGAGTAGAATAGGGCCCTCTACGTATTGATTGAGGAAACCTTCTTGGACACATTTGACAAATCCCATCCCGTAAGGGCCTTTTACGCTCTGGGTGGCCCAGTCAATAAAGGGAAAATTGAAATTTCCAATCCGTACCACTTTATTATTCCTATAGGTATCTGCAATCTCGCTACACATCAGCTCTCTTGTACCTGTTGGCTATTTGGAGGCCTATAATACAGTTCCAAAGTGACCATCCCCTTTTTGTTTCTATGGCCTCATTTGATGACCCCTTAAGAGTATCCTTTCTAAGCACTGTTATGTCCTCTCTGATCAAAAAGACAACTCCCTCTCCTCACTTACTTGTCCTTCTGTCACACCTGTACGTTCTGTATCCTGGAACGCTGAGCTATGTTTCTCAGCCATGTTTCTGTTATGGCTATAGTATCCCAGTCCCCAGAGCCAATCCATGCTCTGAGCTCATCTGTCTTACCAGTCAGGCCTCATGCGTTGAAATAAATGCACTTTAAACCAGAGGCCTTTTCCCCTCCTTTACTGTGATCCTGGATATCCTGAATAGTAAACTTGGTCTCAATGGTAGATGTATTTTCCCCTGATTGGTCCATGGTCCCTCTCTTATTCAGAGTCACAGCCCCCTGCCAAACTAGTTGAAACCCTCCTGGGTAACATCAGAAAATCTCCTCTACATGGATACTGATACCCCTCTGGTTCAAGTCCAACCCGTCCCCTTTGTGTAGGTCACCTGTACCCCAGAAGAGATCCCAATGATCAAAGAACTGAAAATCCTGCCCCCTACACCAGCTCCTCAGCCATGTACCCGTCTGGCCTATCTTGCTATTTCTATTCTCACTGGCGCAAGGCACTGGTAATAATCTGGAGATCACTACCCTTGAAGTCCTGCTTTTTAATTGTTACCAAACTCGCTCTACGCATTTCACAGGATCCCATCCCTTTGCCTACCTATGTGAATTATGCACAATGACCTCTGGCTGTTCACCCTGCCCCTTCAAAATGTTCTGCAACTGCTCAGAGACATCCTTGACCCTGGCATCCGGGAGGCAGCACACCATCCTGGGGTCACTTCTGCAGCCACAGACTCTCCTGTCTGTCCCCCTCACAACTAAGTCTCATATCAGTACTGCTACCATGAGACAGGATCTGGCAAACATAGACTGGGAGGAACTACCTGCAGTTGTGTATGTATTTGGAAAGTGGGAGTATTTTAAATACAGTGAGAATTCAAGGCCGGTATGTTTATGACAAGGGAATAGGAAAGGCAGCATGCTAGCGATGAAATCAAACAATATCATGAGTTTGATAAAGAAACTACAGTGCAATAGAACCAGGCAAAGCCCTTCAAAAGTATAGAGTGCGCGGGTAAACAATGACCATGAAATATCCTTGGCGAATGTGAGATATCCTTGGCAGATACTGTTAAGAAAAAGACAAAAGGTATTTTATAAGTATAGTTAGAGTAAGAGGATTCCCAGCTAAAGTATGGGGCCTGTTAGAAACCAAAGGGACAATCTGTGCATGGAGCCAGAGGAAGTAGGTGAGGTCTTAAATGAATACTTCTTGTCTGTATTCCCACAGGAGAAAGACATTGTAGCTGGGGATTTCAGTTGGGATGGTGAGGTTCGAGGTCATGTTAAGATCAATAAGGAGGAGGTATTAAATGTTTTTACAAGCATAAAGGTGGAGAAATCCCCAGTGCCCAGTAAAATGTATCCCAGGCTGCTATGGGAGGTAAGGGAGGAGATTGCTGGGGCCCTCTGGATATATTTAATACTTTGCTGGCCACAAGTGAAGTGCTGAATGACTGGAGGATAGCTAATGTGGTTCCTTTGTTCAAGAAGGGCAGGAGCGATAGGCCAGGTAATTACAGAGCAGATAGTCTGACAGCAGTGAGAGGGAAATTATTGAAAACAATTCTGAGGGACAGGATGAATCAACATTTGGAAAGGCAGGAAACAAATAGGGATTTGGTGGAGGAAGATCCTGTCTGATGAATTCATTTGAGTTTTTGAAATGTCTAAAAATATTGATGATGGCAGTGCAGATGATGTGGGTTACATGGACTTTATTTTTTTTTATAGATATTTTTATTAGAAATTTAACATTTTTACAAGTTTACAAAAATAAACAAAACTCTCAGATATAAACATTGATATACAATTAGCTCAAATATACAATAGCCAAAATTTGACAAAAAAAAACAAAACAACAACAAAAAAACCGAAAAGAAAAAAAAACAAACAAACAAAACTCAACTATCTACTAATCTAACCTACAACTAACCAGGGTGTATATTTAAGTCTCTTACATGCTCGGGATGTGTTAGCATCAGATATGATAAAACCCGTATTCGTGCGGGATTCCTCCCCCGAGGGGCCAGCCAGGTCTGTAGTCTCAATTATATAAAAGCCCTTGTTAGGATAGCCGAAATATCTGTATTTATGTAATTCAAAAAGGGCTGCCATATTTTATAAAATAATTCGGTCTTTCGGTGCACCATATTTGTAAGGAAATCAAGGGGAATACATTCCATAATTAGTCTGTGCCAATTTGAAAGTCCAGGGGGGCCCTCCGCCACCCAGTTCATCAAAATATTTTTCCTTGCACAGAAAGAAAGAATAGAAAATAGTCTCTTCCCGTACGTGTCCAGGGAGGGAAAGTTCGAAAAGCCCAAGAGGAGAGATACGGGGTCCACTTTTATTTCCGTTCCTAAAATTTCTGTCAGGGTACTTGCTACTTTAGTCCAATATCTACGGATCTTATGACAGGTCCATAAGCAATGTACAAGAGTGCCCACCTCTATTTTGCATTTAGGACACATTGGAGATGCTCCTGCCTTAAATTTTGTCAATCGAACCGGTGCTATATGGGCCCTATGAAGTACCTTCAGCTGGATAGCCTGGGTTCTGTTACAAATAGTAATTCTTCTAGCATTTTCCAAGATATCATTCCACGTTTCTGTGGAGATTTCTAGTCCCAGATCCTGATCCCATGTTTTAAGCAGATTATCCATATCTCCCGATACTTCATCATGTAGTAAATGATAAATATTACTGACGGAAGATACCCCCACTGGTCGTAGGACACTACATTCTCTATCGGATTTATAAAAACTATCTAATAACGTAGTCTTCTTCTGTATATAATCTCGAATTTGGAAGTATCGAAAGAGGTCTCCATTGGGTAATCCGAATTTCTGACGCAGCTGTCCGAAAGACATCAGGACCCCATCTTTAAATAAATCCCCGAGACATGAGATACCCCTGGATCTCCAGAGTTTAAAAGTGGCATCTGTTAACCCCGGTTGGAATCCCCATGCTCCCACTATCGGTGCATAGGGGGATGTTTTATGTGAATTACCCTCATTTTGCCGCATTATATTCCAAGCCTTGATTGTATTCAGTATCATAGGGTTTTTACAGTGATCTGTAATGATTTTCCTCTTGTCTGAGAATAAAAGGTTAATAAGTGGGTATTTTACTTGAGAAGCCTCGATGTCCAACCAGATTGATTGTGGATCAGACAAGACCCAATCAGCTATGTAACTTAATAGGGAACTTAATTGATATTTCCTAAAATCTGGGAAGTCCAATCCACCCCTTGCCTGTGGAAGCTGTAGCTTCTTCAGCTTAATGAGGGGCCGCCTATGATTCCAGATAAAGGAACTCAGCCAGCCGTATAATTTACATAAAGCCGTCCTCGGCAGCATCACCGGAAGCATTCTCATAGGATATAGGAGACGGGGCAGGATATTCATTTTGATTAATGCTATTCTACCCAACCAGGAAATTGGCAGGTCTCCCCATCGCTGGAGGTCCTGCCTTATCCTTTCCAATAAATACACAAAATTAGTCTTATACAACTGACCAAATACTGGAGTAATAAAAATGCCTAAATATAAGAAACCCTCCAGGGACCAGCGAAAGGGAAAAAGGGAACCGTCCGCTAAGCGGGGTATCACAGCAAGGCCACCCATTGGCATAGCCTCCGATTTTGAAAAATTAATTTTATAGCCTGAGAATGCACTAAATGTATTAATAACTTGGATTAAGCGAGGTATGGACATCAAAGGGTTACTGAGGAATAGAAGAACATCATCTGCATAAAGGGTAATTTTATGTTTACCTGTACCAATCCTTGGGGCCACTATATTAGGATCAGCTCGTATAGCTTCTGCTAGTGGTTCAATTATTAGCGTGAATAACAATGGCGAGAGGGGACATCCCTGACGGCAGCCCCTACCCACACTGAAGCTATCCGAGCCTAATCCATTGGTAACCACAACTGCTTTGGGATCACTATACAATGTTGAGATCCATTTGGTAAACACCTGTCCAACACCAAACCTCTCCAATGTGTAAAACAAATATGACCATTCGACCCTATCAAATGCCTTTTCCGCATCTAATGAAACCACTACTCCTGGTATCTTTCCCTGATGACAAGCTTGAATCATATTCAGAGCCCTTCTAACATTATTGGATGATCTACGGCCCTGAATAAACCCCGTCTGATCCTCCTTTATAATATGTGGCAGTATCCTTTCTAATCTCAGTGCTAACGTTTTAGAGAGGATTTTAAAATCTACATTTAGCAAGGATATTGGTCTGTATGATGTACAATCTTCTGGGTCCTTTCCTTTTTTAAGGATAAGAGAGATATTTGCCTCTTTCAGCGAAGGCGGGAGACAGCCCTGACTATATGCATAGTTATACATGTCCATAAGTGGACCAACCAGTATTTCTGTAAATTCTTTATAGAATTCAGCTTGAAAGCCATCTGGGCCCAGCGCCTTACCATTTTGAAGGTGCCTAATTGCATCAACTATTTCTTGGGGTGTAAGAGGAGCATTTAGGACCGATACTTGTTCCGGAGTTAGGTCTGGAAAAGTCAAATTTTTAAAAAATGACTGCATCCTCTTCGTCCTATCTTCACAATCCTGTGATTTATATAACTCAGAATAGAATTCTCTAAAGGTCGCATTAATCTTTTTATGGTCATGAGTCAAAATACCCGTACTTTCCTTGATAGACATAATAGTCTGAGGGGCCTTTTTTTTCTTTGCAAGAAATGCTAAGTATCTACCTGGTTTGTCGCCATATTCATATAACCTTTGCTTTGCAAATAATATTTCCCTCTTAGCCGTTTGAGTAAGTGTAGTATTTAGAGCTGTCCTAAGAGCTGTAATCCTTTGCAATTTAATAATAGAAGGTCTATCAGTGTATGCTGTTTCAGCCGCTTTTAAGTGGGCTTCAAGCAGACGCTGTTGTTCTCCCTTTAATTTCTTCTGGGTCGCTGAGTAGGAGATGGTCAAGCCTCGCGTGTAAGCTTTGATGGTCTCCCACATCATTGACGGGTTGCTAGCTGTACCTGAATTAATTTCTAAAAAAGTTTTAAATTCTTGAGAGAAGTACTTTACAAATTTACTATCTTTCATTAAGAAGGGGTCCATACGCCAATGCCGAGGGGATGTCCCACTGTTCCTCGCCTTAGTTTCCATATATACAGCAGCGTGGTCAGAAATTGCTATATTACCTATTTTACAGGATGATATGGAATTTAAAAAAATCGAGGGGGCAAAAAACATATCAATTCTGGTATGACATTTATGTGGATTAGAGTAGAAAGAAAAATCTCTACCCTGTGGATGAAGACATCTCCATACATCTACTAATCCTAATTCTTTGTTCAGATCCATCAATTGTCTAGATCTGGGAGATACTCCTGCAGTACTCTTGGGAATCCTGTCTATTTCCGGATCCATAATACAATTAAAGTCTCCCCCTATAATTATATGACGGGCATCAAAAGCCATCAATTTTGAAAAGGCTTCCGTTATAAATTTAAAGGGGTGTGCCGGGGGGCAGTACAAATTTAAAATCCCATATTCCTCTCCATTTATGAGGGCTTTAATCAAGATATATCGTCCAGATTCGTCTTTTATCTGCTTTAGGATTTTGAAAGGGAAATTCTTCCGAACAAGAATAACAACTCCCCTGCTTTTTGAGCTAAAAGAAGAAAAAAAGGCCTGATCAAATCCGCCCTGTCGTAATTTCAAGTGTTCTTTATCTGACAGGTGTGTCTCCTGTAGGAGAGCTATATCAACTCTTTCCTTCTTAAGATTTGATAATATTTTCTTCCTTTTAAGTGGCGAATTACTCCCCTTGACATTCCAGGTGCACCACTTAACCGATTGATCAACCATAATCCTCTGGGCCAATCCGAGACCCCTCGGGAGGGGGAACCCTATCCAGAACATCCCGAGCATGGAACATGTAAAATTTACAAAAATAAAGCCTCTTTAATACACCCACAACAATACAGTAAAAAACTATTTCTAAATAAAAAAAATATAAAATGTATCTAAGTGGAGACTTTCCCCCTTGTTCCCAGGGGGCGTCATATCCTCTCCCAACCAATGCCCCACCCTTGACCCAGGCACTCCTCAATAAAATGAGGAAAATTCAAATATAATACAAAGCTAGAGTTAACAGTGAGCACCCCACCCCCACCCATACCAACACCTGGGTATATTTGGTAATGTTAATACCATATATAAACATATAACTATAAAATTACCAGTTCAACAAATAATAATTAAATATGATAATACAAAATAACGAAGGGAAAAACAACCCCGCTCCTAAAGACAGAGGTAAAATCGAATAAGGTAACCACCTCCCCCCACCAACATTAACCAAATCCCCCAGCTTATATATATATATATACATATATATACATACACATACACACATATATATATATATATATATATATATACATACATACACACACACACACATATACATACATCCCTCATATATACATAAAATAATAACAGAAAACAACTCCAAGGGGGGGGGAAGAAAATCAAATCCCTCTCCCCACCCCCTATGATAATATTAAGAGTAAGGTAAGAAAAAAAAAGGGAGGGGATATAAACCAAAGCGGGGGGGGGGGAAAGGCAGACCAACATCCATTATGTCCTACAGTTTATCTAAGAGAGTCCAAGAATTCCTTAGCCTTTTCTGGTGATCCAAAGTTATATTCGTAAAACGTAACATCGCTGGGTAGCGTAAGGAGTACTGAACATTTAAGTCCCTTAAACGCTTCTTCGCCTCGTCGAATGCCTTCCTCTTTCGAACCAGAGCCGGGGAAAAGTCCTGAAATAGCATGATCTTGGATCCTTTGTAGATCATAGCTTGGGGGTCTTTTCCGAGATTTCTAGAGGCTTCTAGGAGTATCTGCCTCTCCCTGTAGCTCTGCAGCCGGAACAGGACCGGGCGTGGGCGCTGGTTCGAGCCAGGCCCGCGTATTGCTACCCGGTAGGCCCATTCCACCCTTACCTGGCCTGATCCAGCTTGCAGATTTAAAAGTTGTGGCAGCCACTGCTCCAGGAATGCTATAAGCTGGCCTTCCTCTTCCCGTTCGGGAAGGCCCAGCAAACGAATATTTTTTCGACGACCTCGATTATCGAGGTCGTCAATATGATTTTCCAAGGTCCGGACTCGCTGCTCGAGAGTCCGGACCTGATCCACGGCCGATTGAGCGGTTGTCTCCGAGGTCGCGGCCTTTAACTCCGCCCCTCCGACTTGGCGTTGAATTTCTTCAATTTCACGGTCGTGCTTCTGCAGCGCGGCCGAGAGCGACTCCCAACGATTTCTGGATTCGACGATAAAGGCATCGATCTTCGAGTCAAGCTTGGAAAGCATTTCTGCAAGGCTTGCTACTGTTGGTAAGTCCCCCGGGGCGGCTGTGGACGCCTCTGCTGCAGCTGGAGAGTGTGGGGGAGGGGTTCCTGCTTGCTGAGAGCTGCGGGCTCCCTTCCCTTTAGTCATTTTAACTTAGGATAAAGTTGCTTAAATGTAATATTACACAACTAATTGAGTTACTAAACTATTATAAATGATTTATAAATGATTTGGTGAGCTTGGTAGGGGGTAGGTGACCCACTGTGCCCAAGTCTTGGGAGGAGCACTATAGACTCAGTCTTACTGGGTCGCCGCCATCTTGGATCCCCACATGGACTTTATTAAGGCCTTTGACAAGGTCCCACATGGAAGGCTGGTCTAGAAGGGAAGAACCCATGGGATCCAAGGCAAGTTGGTAAATTGGATCCACAGTTGGTGGAGGGTTGTTTTTATGATTGAAAGTCTGTCACCAGCGGGTGTACCACAGGGATCTGTGCAGGAACCATTGTTGTTTATTGTGTATATTAATGTCTAGGATGTGAAAGCAGATGGTATCATTAGTAGATTTGCAGATGACGTGAAAGGTGAAGATGTTGTCCACAGTGAGGTGGATGGTCTCAGGCTACAGTCTGATCGTTGAGGGTGGGACAGAATTTCAAGAAAGTAATTTAAATAGACAAGGCAGGCAAGAGCAAAAGCAGGCAATGAGGGAAAACTGATCAATTAAGTTATATTTATTTCCATGTAAAAGGCCTGACAGGTAAGGCAGATGAACTCATGGCAGAGGATGGGAACATGGGACTGGAATACAATAGGTATTACAGAAACACAGCTGAGAGAGGGACAAGACTGGCAGCTCAATGTTCCAGAGTACAGAGGCTATAGGAAAGATGGAAGGGGAGGTGAGAGAGGAGGGGAAGTGGAGTTTTTGATTCGTGAAAACATTGCTGCAGCACTTAGAGAGGGTATTCCTGGAGATCGCCCAGTGAAGCTGTATTAATAGAACTGAGAAATTAGGATGGTCACCACTTTGATATCGTATCTCAATATCTGTAAGAATGATAGGGATGTAATGGTCGGGGATTTTAACTTTCCAAACCTAGGCTGGGATTGCCATAGTGTTCAGAGCTTGGATGGGAGGAATTTGTTAAGTGTGTTCAAGAAAACTGCCTCAATCAATATGTAAATGGCCCCACTGGAGAAAGGGGCAAAACCTGACCTCCTCTTGGGAAACAAGGTAGGGAAAGGGACTGAGGTGTTAGTGGGGGAACACTTTTGCAAAGTGACCACAATGCTATTAGTTTGAAAATAGCTATGGAAAAGGATAGGCCTGGTCCACAAGTTAAAGATCAAAATTGGCCTTGCCCCAATCCAGAAGGTATTAGTCAAGACCTTTCAAAAGTTGATTTGTGGAAGCCAGCTGCAGGTAAACGGACATCTGACATGAGGGAAGCTTTCAAAAGAGAGATAATATGAGTGTTCAGGGCCAGCATAATTTGTGTTATTGTGAAGGACAATGCTGACACAAATAGGAAACACTGGATGACGGGGGGCATTGAGGTTCTAGTCAAGGAAAAGGGGGCACATGTCATTTATAGCCAGCTGGATTAAGTCAATCACTTGAAGAACATTGCGGGTGTCGTAATACACTGAAGAGCGAAATCAGGAGGGCAAACCGGGGGACCTGAGAAAGCTTTGGCAGATAAGGTTCAGGAAAATCCAAAGAGATTCTACAAGTATATTAACAACAAAAGATTAACTCGTGACACAATGTGGCTCCTTAAAGATCAATGGGGCCATCCATGTGTGGAACCACAGGAGATGGGTGAGATCCTAAATGAAAATTTCACTTCAGAACTTACTGTGGAGAAACTCTGGGGAAGTCAGGAAAATAAACAGTGATGTCTTCAAAAGAGACCACATTACAGAACAGGAGGTGCTGGAGGTTTTAAAATGTATAAAAGATAGACAAACCCCTGGGAACTAATCGAGTATCTCCCAGGACATTGGGGGAAGTTAGTAAAGAAATTGCAGGGTCCCTTAAAGAGATATTTATATCACTGACAGCCACGGGTGATGAGCTAGGAGCATGGAAGGTGGTTAATGTTGTGCCAGTATTTAAGAGAGGCTGCGAGGGAAAGCCAGAGACCTAAAAACTAATTAGCTTGATGTCAGTGGTGGTTATGTTGTTGGAAGTGATTCTGCGGGACAGGAGTTACATGCAATTGGAAAGGCAAGGGTTGATTAGGGATAGTCAGCACAGCTTTGTGCGTACAAAGTAGTGTCTCTCAAACTTGATTTGAGTTTGTTGAAGAGGTGACCAAGAAGACAGATGAAGGCAGAGCAGTAGACGTTGACTATACTGACTTCAGCAAGGCCTTTGACGTTTGTTTAGCAGGGTACACTGGTTAGTAAGGTTAGATCACATGGGATCAGGGAGAGCTAGCCAAATGGATACAAAATTGGCTTGACAGTAGAGACAGAGGGAGTGGTAGAAGTGCTCTTCAGACTGGAGGCCTGTGGCCAGTGATGGATCCATTGTTGCACATCATTTATATGAACGATTTGGTTCAGAATACAGGCGTCATTGTTAGTAAGTTTGTGGATACCAAAATTAATGTAATAGTGGGCAGTGAATTCAGTTATCGAATGGGATCTCGACCAACTGGGCCAGTGGGCCAAGGAATGACAGATGGAGTTTAATTCAGGTGTTGGATTTTGTGAAGCCAAACCAGGGAGGACTAACACAGTTAATGGTAGGGCCCTGGGCAGTGTTGTTGAATAGAGAGAGACCAAGGGGTGAGTTACATTGTTCCTTGGAAGTGGCATCACAGGTGGACAGGGTAGTGAAAGCAGCATTTGGCATACTTGCCTTCATGGGTCAGAGCACTGAGTACATGAGTTGGTACATCATGTTATGGCTATACAAGACATTGCTGGGTCTGCGTAGAATTCTGATCATCATGCTTTAGGAAGCATTTTCTGAAACTGTAAATGGAGCAAAGATTAACAAAGACGTTACCGATACTGGAGAGCTTGACTTACAAGGAGGGGCTGGATGAGCTGGAAAGCAAAATGGGGGGGAATAGATAGCTTTGACAGAGAAATTTAAGGAGAATCCAAAGAGATTCTATCATATACAAGTACAAAAATAGGGACAAAATAGGGCCCCTTAAAAATCAATGAGGCCATCCTCATGTGTGGAACCACAGGAGATGGGCGAGACCCTAAATTAATATTTCATGTCAGAATGCACTGTGGACAAGTAAGGGAAATAAACAGTGATGACTTGAAAAAGAGTCCCCATTACAGAAGAGTTGGTTCTGGAGGTCTTAAAACACAAAGGTAGAGAAATCCCTAGGACCTGAGCAAGTGTATCCCAGAACATTGTGGCAAAGTAGTGGTAGGGACCCTAGCAGAAATATTTGTATCATTGTCCTTCATATTTCCATTGAGCATAGGTGGCTGAGGGCTGACCTTATAAAGGTTTATAAAACCATGAGAGGTACAGGTAAGGTGAACAGCCAAGGTCTCTACCCCAGGATAGGGAAATCCATAACTCCAAGTGAGAGACGAAATACTTAAAAGGGATTGCAAGAGAACATTTTTCACACAGAGGATGGTGCCCGTATTGTGTGTGAATAATCCTGCAGCCTGAGTATGGTCAATACTGTGTCTGAATAATCCTTTGGTGCTTCCGAGATAAGGCATGTTGTAGACACTGAAGAAAGTTACAGCAATAGGAATGGTAGCCTGGAATGCAGTACGTTGCAAATATGTGGAGGGACTATAGAGAAGGGTGGAGGTTACGGAGATAGGAACTGTTATCGGAGTTAAAAATTATTGAAGACACTGGTCCATGAGACATGACATTGATACAGTGCTGGAGGGAGGGCACAGCACAGAAAGATCCCTGGCAGTATTACTATCCTCTCATTGGAGGCCTGCCTTCACCTCTGTTGTACTGATGCCACAGTAAGACAGCCCATACCTGGATTGACCAATATTTTATGCAACACTCTTTTGAGGACATTTCAAACCATTGATGGCAATGCTGTAGTTCTGCTGTAGGAGTTTGGCTAGAGGTGTGATTCAATTTTGGAATTGAAATCCAAAGGACTAAAACTGGGATGTTATTCTGTGTCCAGTGCACTTAATGCGTCCTTTATTTCAGCAGCTAAGGACTGGCTTCTGGTGTGTTTGTGGGGAACTTGGGAGGAGATTGAGCAGGTTCATTTACTCAGCTCCTCTGAAACAAATAAGCATCCCACATCCACATTCTTGGGGCCTTCATAAGCCAAACCAAAGACTGAATGGTTTGTGACTTGGAGTAATTTGCATATTTTAACTGAAGTGTAGAAAATCCTGCATTTGTTACATTTAGTGCATTGAGGGTGGTTAGCTCATTTAGCTGGATGGTTGGAGATTAATACCAATAATATGGGTTCAATTTCTGCTCCTGCTGAAGCTACCATGAAGGACTTGCCTTCTCAATCTGACCACGTGCCTACAAGTGTTGTGACTTTCAGGTTAAAACACAACTGTTGTCTTTCTGCAACGCAAGTGTGGGTCGATGGTGATTTTATCTTTTATATTTAAACCTCATAGAATATAGTGTACTTATTTTAACTTGGTGTAAAACTAACCAGAGGAAAATTTTATAGCGAATAATGTTTAGTTAGAGATAACATTCAAGTAAAAAATCTACAATTTGTCAAACTCCAATGGCACCATCCATAGTTCTGTGTCTAAGCAGTCTGATATTTGTGGCGGTTATGTAGAAAATGAGACTTTTTTTCTCTTAAGAAGGGCACTATTGCTTTGCAAAGACAACTTTCTCATTCAGAATCCTGATTTAATTTAATTTATATCTTGACTACATGGATTAAGTCTGTTGCATATAGAGGATGTTTCAATTTTTAGACTGGAATGTTACTTTTCTTCATTTTCTCCACTTTTATTAAGCTTTCCAAAACCATACATTGGCTGCTTTCGTTTGCAACTCTGATTCTGTTATGTCCTTGATCAGTCTTGGACTGAAACAGTGCATACAGCCTTTTCTGCTATTTTACTGTGTTTCTTTTCCTATGCTTCTTTACTCATGATCTCTCAATCCTTAAGACTGCATTTTTCAGACTTCGTATTTTCATTCTTTTCCGCTTCTGCTTTAGCCCATCTATGACTGAATTTATCATCCATGCTTTTGTGATTTCCAGACTCCTCCCATGGCCTCCTGTATTTTATATAGCAGGCTATAACCACTGCCCTCTTTTGTTTCCTTTTCTCCACCTGTTGATTTTATTTCTCTTTTGGTCATAGGTACATGTGCTCCATCCCTTTTTTTTCTTTAATTTCTTTAATCATCATTTGCATTGGCCTCGGAAACTAACTCTTCTGTCATTCAATCTCTTCTGATTTTCACCTTATCACTTGTCCTATCCACCCTTTGCTCAAAACATTTCATTTCTATTTTGTTCCAGTTGTGATGAAAGGATTGATACAAATCTTCCATGGGTGAAAATCCCTATTTTTGAATTAAATCAGACAAAACATTACCTACTTACTTTCCTATGACCTTTTGTGTCTGAATTCTGATATAGAATTCACTGCAAAAGATGCAGTTTGGCAAATCATGTAGGGAGCATCAGAGTAAATTTTCACAGCAGCCACATGCCCTTTTTATGATGCGATCTGCCATTTTTCAGTAATAAACTTAATTTGAAGGTCCTAAAGTCTCTTGACAAATAATGAGAGAAGGTAAATATGTACAGTAAGTGGGGTAGTTTGGCAGATTGGTAAAGGACACAAGGTATGAGGTGGGTAATGGGGCACTCCAGCTACCTATGTCCAAATACTTGTACCTCAGCTAGAGTGTTTACCGTGAAGAGAGATGTGAGAAAATTGAAGAAAACATCATGAAGTCATTAACTATGACATACTGAATCCACAATTTTTTTTTAAGCAACTGAGGAGTATTGTCGAGCGGAATCATCAAGAAGCGATTAAGGAACTGGGTGAGTAAGCAGTCGTAAAGTTATAATGGTAATGGATAAAATGCATTACGATAGATTACGATCAGTTAATATTCAATAAGACAGAGTCACATAAAGTAAAAGAAGAAACTGAAAGGAAATTAAACAGTAATTTACTAAGTTAGGAAAAGGTTAATTTAATACATTTGAACTTGGCCATTTTTACTAGTACTAGGTGTGAAAACGTACCACTGGCAAAATTAGATCTTATATCTTTAACCAAAATTTTCAATTGGATTAGCTACTTACCGCTTAATTATTCACCTGATCTATCTCCTTATGTTAAGAGCCATACATTATCCAATTGCACAAACATTATCCAATTTCTCCTTTTTTTCCCAGTGGAAACTAGGATATTGTAAAATTTGTGTTTAGATTAGATTGCCGACAGGTTGGAAACAGGCTATATGGTCCAACAAGACTACGCCGACCCTCCAACCCATCCAGACCCATTCCCCTTCCCTAAAAGTACCCCTGACTAATGCACCAAACACTATGGGCAATTTAGCATGGCCAATTCACCTGACGTGCACATCTTTGGCCTATGGGAGGAAACCCACACAGACACAGAGAGAATGCGCAAACTCCACCAGGTCCCCGGCACTGAGGCAGCAGTACTAACCACTGAGCCAACGTGTTTACTGAGTAGTTTGATAATATTGAATGTCAGGCCACAAATTCACAATAGTTCTTACTGTTGAGTTGAACCCAAAAATTGGGAAGGGAAGTTTAGGGAGAGCAAAGTCTTTCAATCACAATCGTTGGAATTTTTTGATAGTGAATTGGGGCAAAATTATTTTGCATTTTGCTATGTTTTTTTGTCTGTGTGCGCAGACTCCCAAGTTACGTACACAATACAATAATCATTGGAATATGAGATGCTACTGAGTTATTAACTAACAGATATGTTCCAGTTCTAAATGATTATGATTATGAGTAAGTTCTGAATGAACAAAAACACTGAAATTTCTGAGAAATCTCTGCAGATGATAGACAGAGCTTAGCGATCCCACAACCAATGGATCCGATTCAAGCTCTGCAGTCCTGCCACATCTTGTGAATGGTGGTGGAAGATTAAACAACTCACTGAAGGAAGAGGCTCCACAATGATGGAAGAGCCCAGCACATCAGTGCAAAAGATAGGGCTGAAACTTTTGCAAAAATCTTCCGGCAGAAGTGCCGACTAGATGATCCATTTCGGCTTCCTCCACTGGACCCCAGCATTACAGCCTTCAGGCAACTTGATTCACTTCATGTGATATCAGGAAATAGTTGGAAGCACTGGATACTGCAAAGACTATGGCCCTGACAACATTCCGGCAATAGTACTGAAGACTTGAGCTCCAGAACTTGTCGATTCCCTAGCCAAGCTGTTCCTATACAGTTATTATGCTGGCATTTACCCATCAATGTAAAGAATGGCCCAAGTATGTCCCATATGTAAAAAGCAGGGCAAATCCAACCCAGCCAATTACCACCCTGTCAGTGTACTCTAGAACATCAGTAAAGTGATGGAACATGTCATCAACAATGCTGTCAAGCAGCACTTGCTCAGCAGTAACCTGGTCAGTGATGGCTGTTTGGGTTCCTTCAGGGCCACTCAGTTTCTGACCTCATTACAGCCTTGGCTCAAACATGAACAAATTCCAGAGGCAAGATGAGAGTGACAGCCTTTGACATCAAGGCTGCGTTCGACCAAGTGTGACTTCAAGGAGCCCTAGCAAAATTGGAATCAATGGGTATAAGGGGTAAACTCTCCATTGGTTAGATATTCTACCTGATACATATGAAGATGGTCGTAGTTGTTGGAGGTCAGTCCTCTCAGCTCCAGGACATCTCTACAAGAGTTCTTCAGGGTAGTATCCTAGGCCCAACCATCTTCAGCTGCTTCAACAATGACCTTCCCTCCATTATAAGGTCAGAAGTGAGGATGTTCGCTGATGATTGCATAATGTTCAGCCCATTCGCGATTCTTCAGACACCGAGGCAGTCCGTGTCCAAATGCAACAAGATCTGGACAGTATCCAGGCTTGGGCTGACAAAAGGCAAGTAACATTTGTGGCACACAAATGCCAGGCAATGACCATCAAACAAGATATAATCTAGTCACCGCCCATTGACATTCAATGGCGTTACCATCACTGAATCCCCCACTACCAACATTCTGGAAGTCATCATTAATAAGAAACTCAACTGGACTCACCATATATATTCAGTGGCTACGAGAGAATGTCAGAAGCTTGGAATACTAAGCAAGTAACTCACCTCCTGACTCCCCAGAGGCTATCCCCTCTTTAGAAGGCACGTCGGGAATGTGATGAAATTCTCCCCACTTGTCTGGATGAGTACAGCACTCAAGAAGCTTGACAGCAGCCAAGACAAAGCACCCCCTTGGCACCACATCTGTAAGCATCCACTCCCTCCACCATCATTTCTCAGTAGCAGCAATATGTACTGTCTACAAGATGCCTTGCAGAAATTCACCAAAGGTCCTCAGAGAGCACCTTCCAAACCCATGACCACTTCCATCTAGAAGGACATATGGGAACACCTTCACCTCCAAGGCACTCCCCATCCTAACTTGGAAAAATATTGCCATTCCTTCATTGTCACTGGGTCAAAATCCTGGTATTCTCTCCCGAATGGCATCGTAGGTCTACCCCACCTTCTTAAAGACAACGAGGGATGGGCAATAAATCTTGGCCAGCGAGTGACACCCACATCCCACAAAATAAATAAATGATTGAATAAATGTGGTCTGGCAGCATCTGTGAAGAGAAATCATAGGTAACATTTCAGGTCCATAAGACATAGGAGTGGAAGTAAGGCCATTCGGCCCACCAAGTCCACTCCGCGATTTAATCGTGGCTGATGGGCATTTCAACTCCACTTACCTGCACTCTCCCCGTAGCCCTTAATTCCTTGTGAGATCAGGAATTTGTCAATTTCTGCCTTGAAGACATTTCACGTCCCGGCTTTCATTGCGTCTGTGGCAATGAATTCCACAGGCCCACCACTCTCTGGCTGAAGAAATGTCTCCTCATTTCTGTTCTAAATTGTCTCCCTCTAATTTTAAGGCTGTGCCCACGGGCCCTAGTCTCCCCGCCTAACAGAAACAACTTCTCAGCGTCCATCCTTTCTAAGCCATGCATTATTTTGTAAGTTTCTATTAGATCTCTCCTCAACCTTCTAAACTTTAATGAATGCAAACCCAAGATCCTCAGCTGTTCATCGTATGTTAGATCTATCATTCCAGGGATCATCTGTGTGAATTTCCACTGGACACACTCCAGTTCCAGTATGTCCTTCCTGAGGTATGGACACAGTATTCTAAATGGGGCCTAACGAGAGCTGTATAAAGTCTCAGAAGCACATCGCTGCTTTTATATTCCAACCCTCTTGAGATAAATGAAACATTACATTCACTTTCTTAATCACAGAGTCAACCTGCAAGTTAACCTTTAAAGAACCCTGGACTAGCACTCCCAGATCCCTTTGTACTTTGGCTTTATGAATTTTCTTCTCGTTTAGAAAATAATCCATGCCTGTATTCTTTTTTCCAAAGTGCAACACCTCACATTTGCTCACATTGAATTTCATCAGCCATTTTCTGGACCACTCTCCTAAACTGTCTGAATCTTTCTGCAGCCTCCCCACCTCCTCGGTACTATCTGCCTGTCCACCTAACTTCATATCATCAGCAAACTTTGCCAGAATGCCCCCAGTCCCTTCATCCAGATCATTAATACATAAAGTGATCAGCAGACCCAACACTGAACCCTGTGGGATACCACTTGTCATCAGCTGCCATTCCAAAAAAGAACCTTTTATCCCAAATCTCTGCCTTCTATTGGACAGCCAATCCTCAATCCATGCCAGTAGCTCACCTCGAACACCATGATCCTCACCTTACTCAGCAGCCTCCCTTCCTTTGTTACGAATACCATGAGCATTCAGGTAAAGCGCCTTATTAAAGGCCTTTTGTAAGTCTAGATAGATGACATCCACTGGGTTTCCTGGTCTAATCTACTTATTACCTCTTGAAATAATTCTAATAGGTTTGTCAGGCATGACCTCCTTTTACTAAATCCACGCTAACTTGCTCTCATCTGACCCTGCACTTCCAAGAATTTAGAAATCTCATCATGAACAATGGATTCTAGAATTTTACCAACAACTGAGGTTAGGCTAATCAGCCTATAATTTTCCATCATTTGTCTTGATCCTTTCTTGAACAAGGGCGTTACAACAGCGATTTTCCAATCATCTTGGACTTTCCCTGACTCCAGTGACCTTTGAAAGATCACAACCAACACCTCTGCTATTTCCTCAGCCACCTCCCTCAGAACTCTAGGATGTAACCCATCGGGGCCAGGAGATTTATCAATTTTTAGACCTTTTAGCTTTTCTCGCACTTTCCTTTTTGTAATGGCTACCATACTCAACTCTGCCCCATGACTCTCCTTAATTGTTGGGATATTACTCATGTCTTCTACTGTGAAGACTGATGCAAAGTATTTATTAAGTTCTTCAGCTGTTTCCTTATCTCCCATCACTAGCCTTCCAGCATCAGTTTTGAACGGCCCACTGTCTACTTTTGCCTCTTATTTGTTTCTTATGTATTGAAAGAAATTTTTACTATCATTTCTAATATTACTGACTAATGTACCTTCATATTTGATCCTCTCCTTCCTTATTTCTCTCTTTGTTGTCCTCTGTTTGTTTTTGTAGCCTTCCCAATCTTCTGATTTCCCAGTGCTCTTGGCCACTTTACAGGCTCTCTCTTTTTCTTTGATACATTTCCTGACTTCCTTTGTCAGCCATGAATGTCTACTTCCCCCTACCGGATAATCTTTCTTTTCTTTGGGATGAACCTCTGTACTGTCTCCTCAATTACACCCAGAAACTCCTGCCATTGTTGCTCTACTGTCTTCCCTGCTTGGCTCTGTTTCCAGTTGATTTATGTCAGTTCCTCTCTCATGCCCCTGTAATTACCTTTATTTAACTGTAACACCATTACATCTAATTTTGCCTCTCTCTTTCAAACTGCAGACTGAACTCTACCATATTAAGATTGCTGCCTCCTAAGTGTTCCCTTACTTTAAGATCATTTATAAAGTTTGGCTCAATACATAACACTAAGTCCAGAATAGCCTGCTCCCTTGTGGGCTCCATCACAAGCTGTTCCAAAAAGCCATCCTGTAAGCATTCCATGAATTCCTTTCTTTGGATCCATCGACAACATTATTCACCCAATCCACCTGCATACTGAAGTCCCCCATGATTACCGTGACCTTGCCTTTGACATGCCCTATCTATTTCTCGATACATCTTGCATTTCTGGTCCTGACCACTGTTAGGAGGTCTGTACATAACTCCCATTATGGTTTTATTAGTCTTTGTGTTTCCTCTGCTGCACCCACATAGACTCCACATCCTCTGACCCTATGTCGTTCAGTGACATAGATTTAATTTCATTCTTAACTAACAAGGTTACCCCACCTCCTCTGCCCACCTCCCTGTCTTTTTGATAAGTTGTAAATCCTTGATTGTTTAACTGCCAGTCCTGAACCCCCTGCAACCATGTCTCTGTGATGCTTACCACATCATAGTCATTCACAATGATTTGTGCCGTTAATTCATCTACTTTGTTACGAATACTATGAGCATTCAGGTAAAGCACCTTAATGCTAATTTTCTTATCTTCATTATTTCCAACATCTCTAGTGATATATCCCAAATTATCCTTCCTTTTTGCTTCATTCCTAGTATGCCTTGAACTTAAATCCTGCACAAATGCTATCCTGTTGCTTATCTTTCTACTTGACTCCATATTCCCTGTTGCTTTCCGTTTCCCTTCCCCTCGACTCATAAGTTTAAAGTCCTAGTGACCAACCTATTTATCCTTTTCACTAGAACTGTGGTTCCAGATCGGTTCAGGTGGATACCGTCCCATTGGTACGGATCCCCACCCCGGCTCCAAAACTGATGCCAATGTCCCATGAAATGGAATCCCTCTTTCTCACACCAATCTCTTAGCCACATGTTTATTTCCCTAATTTTCTTATCCCTCTACCAATTAGCACGTGTCTCTGGCAGTAATCCAGAGATTATGACCCTTGAGGACCTGTTCTTCAATTTCCTTTCTAGTGCTTGATAATCCCCAAACAGGTCTTCCTCCCTAGCCTTGCCTATGTTGTTAGTGCCAACGTGGACAACAACAACTGGATCTTCTCCCTCCTGCTCCAATATCCTTTCAAGCCGGTACGAGATCTCCTGCACCCTGGCACCGGGACTCCCAATCCAGCTCGCAAAGGATACTATCTGTCCCCCTAACTATAGAATCCCCTATAACAACTACTAATCTTTTTGCTCCCCCCTCTTGAATGGCCTTCTGCACCATGGTGCCGTGGTCTGCTGACTCATCCCCTCTACAGACCTTTCCCTCATCCGTACAGGGAACAAGCATCTCACATGTGTTGGACCAGTGGTCATACCTGAAGGTTCAGTGACCCTTCCTCAGAACTGTTCTGAGGAAGTTCTGAGTGACCTTAGGTTACATTTATTTTTACAATAACACTTCCTGGTCATAAAGACAACATAGGAGTAGTAATAGACCATCAGTTGTACCTTTGAGTTTGCTCTGCCATTCCCGATAGTAGCTAATCATCCACTCAGTGCTATTTTCCTAGACATAGGATATGGGACATAGGACATTCATGCACTATTTCCAAATATCTTCAAGTCATTTATGTCTAGAAATCTATTGATCTCTCTCTTGAACATAATGACTGAGCTTCCATTGCCTTCAGGTAGAGATTTCTAAAGACTCCCAAGTGAATAAATTCTTATACCAATCCAGAATGGCATGCCTCTTATTCTGAGAATGTGTCCCCCAAGTACTAGATCCTCAATCAGAGGGAACATGTTTTCTGCATCCATCCTGTCTAACCTTCTTACATTGTTATAATTATCAAAAATATCACCTATTCTTCTTCTTAACTCCAGAGAATGCCTGCCCAGTCTCATCAGTCCCAACTTATAAGACAGTCCTGCCATCCCAGGAATTAGCCTTGTGAACTTCCACAGAAGTTTGTTTTTGACAAGTTTGTTGGTGCTGAGGGAAGCAGATCAAAATTGCACACATTATTCCAATTCAGTATAATTGCAGCAAGGCATCTTAATTACTGTATTCAAATCCTCTTACAATCAAGTCTGACATAAAATTATACTTCCTAGTTCCTTGCTGCACCTGCATGCTACTTTCAGTTACTTATGAAAAAAAGGGACCTAAGTCCCGTTGCAGTAAATACTTCTCAATCTCTCAACATTTAAATATACTCTGTAGCTCTGTTCCTCCTACAAAAGTGAATACCACCCTCTGTTATGGACTAGGGCAGACCCCCTCAAAACGTTTCAAGAAGGTAGCCGAGACCCTAACTTTTCTGGTTATTGCAGGCAGGTATAAGGCGGGTATTCCAAGAGTCATGCATCTGGCCCCTTATTTAAAAATAACAGGATTTATTAACAGACTACTGAATGAAACACGAACAAAAGAGAACCGAGTTTAGAATAACACAATGTATCTGAAAACCAAATCAGCTCTATCGCAACTTAATGATGCTGTTCCAAATACTTTGCAACATTCACATAAACACCCAGTTGGCAAAAAAAGGTAAAATCAAACACAGGTTCTTACAGGAGAGATGTCACAGAGAGAGAGGATCATCTTGGAACTGTTTTATTGGGTCCCCAGTAGCTTCTCTGGGTTCCCAGCTAAAACCTTGACCAGCAGCTGTAAATAAAACAGCTTGGTAAAACCAAACCAAACCAAGCCTTGAACTGGGAGAACTGGCCACTCCCCTTTCATTATGCAAGTGTTTTTAAAAACAAAACCCTTACAAGCTTTTACTAGTGGATATTTCCAGACGGATCAAAACCTTTGCCTTTAAGACCCCCCCCCCCCCCCGAAAGAAAACTAAGGACAGAGAAATCTGGTTAAAGGAGCAGCATCATCACACCTCGCAGTTATACATATTAGATTCCATTTCCCAAGTTCTTGCTCACCTAGTGACTCCCCACTCACCACAATTTGCCAAATTGAAAATTATCCATTTCTTCCTAATTGCTGCTTTCTTTGCGTTAATCATTGCTCATTTCATGGCAGTATATTATCCCCTACCTAAGTTTATTTTCTAACTGCCTGGGTGGAACCCTATCGATCACTTTCTAAAAATCCAATGCACCAAATCCACTATTTTACCTCATTTACTCTGCTAGTACCATCTTCAAAAAGCTCCACAAGTTTGTCAAACATGATCTCCCTTTCATGAAAGCATGCAGGCTCTCTCTAGTCAATCATTTTTAAAAATCTCATTATCACATGCTTTATAATACTGGTATTTTTCCTACCACCAACATTAGATTAACAAGTGTATAGTCCTATGTTTTCCTCTAACCTTTAATCCGCAGATGTTTTTCCAGGATCTATGAAATTTTGAAAGATGATCTGCTACATCTATAGCTATCTCTTTCAAATTTCTGGGATGTATTGTTCCTGGGATTTTTTAACTTTCAGTCCCTTTAATTTCTCCAAAACATTTTTTTTACTAATTTCTTTCAGTTCCTTGTTTTCACTAGAAGTTAGATTGCTCGTATTTCTGGCAGATTTCTTGGATCCTCCTCCATGAAGGCAGACGCAATGTAATTGTTTAGCCAATTTTTTACACAGTATCCCACTTTACTTTGGTCTATCCCTGCAATTGTCCTGTTTGTCTTTGCAAATCCTTTTCTTTTTATATATCTACAGAAGCTTTTATTTTCCTTGCTATTTTACACTCATATTCTCTCTTTACCAGTATCTTGGTCCTCCTTTGCTGAATTCAAAAATGCTTTCAATTCTCTGGCTTACTACTTTTATTTGGAAATTTTATTAAACCTCCTCTGTTGATCTAATACTACTCTTAACTTCCTTTTGTTAGCCTGGTTGATTCACTTTACCTGCTGAGCTTTTGTACCTTTTAAGAAAAGAAGGTTCAAGTGACTCAAACAGACTTCCAAATTGAAAGAAAAAGAAAGCTGTCTTTACTGTATTATAAGTGCATATATGGCACATCATCTAAGTTACTATGGATAATTTCATTGGACGTTTTCTAGTGAGTAAAGCTATTCTACTATGAAAGAGATCTCCCAATCTAGATGTCACAGTTTATTAGATGCAGAAAGATCTTAATATGTTGAGTGCTCCTGAGTTAACCTAAAATTAACAAGCAGAGTCCAACTTGCAAGTTACCTAAAGAAAATCCAGCCCTGAATGTCCTTACACATACTTACTTGCAGTAGAAAAGCTTTCCGACCTTAAAGTGACTGACAAGCTTAAACACAGTTCTACTTTTCAGCTGAATAATATATTGCATATTACGCAGTATAACAGTTCTATGCTTGTAAAACAATGGGGAGAAATTCAACTAGCGCAGGAAGGGGCAGAATGGACAGTGTAATTGGGAGTTGCATCACTAATGTCAGCACATGCCAAATTGGTAGTTATATACTTTTGATTAAGATTGGCAAGTTGCATATATTACCTATATAATTTATTGGGATGTAGACTTTGGAGTGCAGGTTCATAGCTCCTTGAAAGTAGAGTTGCAGGTGGATAGGATGGTGAAGAAAGTGTTTGATATGCTTTCCTTTATTGGTCAGAGTATTGAGTACAGAGTTGAGGTACAATTGCAACATTTAGAAGGCATCTGAATGGGTAAATAGGAAAGGTTTGGACGGATATGGGCCGGTGGGACTAGATTGGGTTGGGATATCTGGTCGGCATGGATGAGTTGGACTAAAGGGTCTGTTTCTGTGTTGGACATCTCTATGACTCTATTTGGCAGGTTGATGTAGAAAGTCAAAAATTTGTGATGTCTTTTAAAGGCAGGATACACTTTATTAAGTGTCAATGGAGTAATGCATTGGAAATCAAGTTTCACTTTTTCCAGATTTATCACAAAAGTTAAAGAGTTTGCAGATGACACCAACATTGGAGTTGTTAGTGGGCAGCAAAGAAAGTCACTTCAGAGTACAACAGGATCTTGATCAGATGGGCCAATAGCCTGAGGTGTGGCAGATGGAGTTTAATTTAGATAAATGAGGTACTACATTTTGGAAATGCAAATCAGGGCAGGACTTACTTAAATGGTAAGGTCCTGGGGATGTTGCTGAGTAAAGAGAACATGGAGTACAGATTCATAGTTCCTTGAAAGTGGAGTCGCAGGTAGATAGGATAGTGAAGAATGTGCTTGGTATGCTTTCCTTTAATGGTCAGAGTATTGAGTACAGACGTTGGGAGGTCATGTTACGGCTGTTTGGGACATTGGTTAGGCCATTTTTGGAATATTGTGTGCAATTCTGGTCTCCCTCCTATAGGAAAGATGCTGTGAAACCTGAAAGGGTTCAGAAAATATTTACAAAGATCTTGCCAGGGTTGGAGGGTTTGAGCTATAGAGACAGGCTGAATAGGCTGGGGCTCTTATTCCAGGAGCATCAGAGGCTGAGGCGGTGACTTTAATGAGGTTTATAAAATCATGAAGGGCATAGATAGGATAAATAGGCAAGGTTTTTTCTCTACGGTGGGGGAGTCCAGAACGAGAGGGCAGTCCAGAACGAGAGGGCATAGGTTTAGGGTGAGAGGGGAAAGATTTAAAAGAGGCCTAAGAGGCAATTTTTTCATGCAAATAATGGTGGGTGTATGGAATGAGCTGCCAGAAGAAGTGATGGAGTCTGGTACAATTATAACATTTAAAAGGCATCTGGATGGGTATATGAATAGGAAGAGTTTAGAAGGATATGGCCTAAATTATGGCAATTGAGACTAGATTAATTTGTGATATCTGGTCAGCATGGACCGAAGGGTTTGTTTCTATGCTGGATATCTCTGTGACTCTATGATGTTAGTTAAAAATCACACAGTCCAACAGGTTTATTTCAAAGCACTAGCTTTTGGAGCGCAGCTCTTTTATAAGATGGTTGTAGAGGAAAACTAGTGCTTTCAAATAAACCTTTTGGATTATAATCTGGTGTTATGTGATTTTTAACTTTGCCAACCCTAGACAACACTGGCACCTCCAAGTCATGATTCTATGATTTATAAAAGTACATGGAATTCTCCAGTTTATTTATCTTTTAGACCCAGTTTAGCAGAAAACTTGAACCAGGTATCTGTAGTTAACAAGAATTACTATTTATTATGAATGTATTCTAGCTACAGGTAAATAATTACTCTACGAGTCCTGCTCTAACCTTTTTGTAGAACTTGCCCCACACACAGACACACACACGCAGACAGATACAACATAGAACAGTGCAGTGCAGAACAGGCCCTTCAGCCCTCTATGTTGCCCCAACCTGTGAACTAATTTAAGCCCATCCCCCTACACTATCTCATCATCATCCATATGCTTATCCAAGGACTGTTTAAATGCCCCTAATGTGGCTGAGTTAACTAAATTGGTAAGGGCGTGGAATGCCCCGCCTGCCACTCTCTGAGTAAGAACCTGCCTCCGACATCTGTTTTAAATCTATCACCCCTCAACTTGCAGCTATGCCCCCTCACACAAGCCAACATCATCATCCTAAGAAAAAGACTCTCACTGTCCACCCTATCTAATCCTATGATCATCTTGTATGTCTCCATTAAATCCCCTCAGCCTTCTTCTCTCCAACAAGAACAGCCAGTCCCTCAGCCTTTCCTCATAAGACCTTCGCTCCAGACCAGGCAACATCATGGTAAATCTCCTCAGCACCTTTTCCAAAGCTTCCACATCCTTCCTGTAATGGGGCAACCAGAACTATACGCAGTATTCTAAGTGTGGTTGCACAAGTGTTTTCTACAGTTGCAGCATGACATGACAGCTCCAGAACTCAATCCCTCTACCAATAAAACCTAACACACCGTATGCCTTCTTAACAGCACTATTAACCTGGGTGCCAACTTTCAGGGATCTCTGTATGTGGACACCAAGATCCCTCTGTACATCCACACTACCAAGAAGTTTTCCAATGACCCAGTATTCTGCCTTCCTGTTATTCTTCCCAAAGTGAATCACCTTACATTTAGCTGCATTGATCACCATTTGCCACTTCTCAGCCGAATTCTGCAGTTTATCCAAGTCCCCCTGCAACATTCTTCTACACTGTCCACCACTCCACCAACTTTAATGTCTTCTGCAAACTTACTAACCTATCCATCTATGCCTGCATCCAAGTTGTTTATAAAAATGACAAACAGCAGTGGTCCCAAAACAGATTCTTGTCGTACACCACTAGTAACCAGACTCAACCACCACTCTCTGCCTTCTTACAGAAAGCCAGTTTCAAATCCAAACTGCTAAATCACCCTCAATCCCATACCTCCGCATTCTCTCCAAAAGCCTACTATGTGGAACCTTATCAAAGGCTTTATTGAAGTCCATGTACATCATGTCAACTGCCCTACCCTCATCAACATGCTTGGTCACCTTCTCAAAAAACGCAATGAGGTTTGTGAGACATGACCTGCCCTTGACGAAACCATATTGAATATCTCCAATCAAGTTTTTGCTTGCTAGATGATTATAAATCCTCTCTCTTATAATCCTTTGCAAAACTTTTCCTTCAACAGATGTGAGGCTCACTGGTCTATAATTACCTGGGTCATCTCTACTGCCCTTGTTGAACAAGGGCATAACATTTGCAATCCTCCAGTCCTCTGGTACTAAACCTGTGGACAAGATCAAGGCCAAAGGCTCTGCCATCTCCTCCCTAGCTTCCTAGAGAATCCTCGGATAAATCCCATCCAGCCCAGGGGACTTGTCGACTTTCACACCTTCTAGATTTGATAATACCTCTTACTTACTAACCTCGATCCCCGTATCTCAGTCTTTTTCTCTCCAATATTCTCCTTTTCCTGAGTGCAAACCGATGAGAAATATTCGTTTAGCACCTCTCCGATTTCCACCGAGTCCACACACAACTTCCCACTTCTGTCTTTGACTGGTCCTATTTCTACCCTAATTATCATTTTATTCCTCACATACCTCTAGAAAGCTTTAGGGTTCTCCTTTATTCTACCTGCTGAAGACTGCTCATGTCTCTCTTCTTCACTCTCTCTTTAAATCCTTCCTAGCTAATCTCTAACTTTCCATTGACTCATCTGAACTATCTCGTCTCAAATTCATATAAGCCTTCCTCTTCCGCTTCACAAGAGATGCACTTTATTTAGTAAACCACAGTTCCCTTACCTTATCACTTCCTTCCTACCTGACAGGGACATACCTCTCAAGGACACATAATACCCATTCCTTAAACCAGCTCCACATTTCGATTGTCCCCATCCCCAGCATTTTGCTACCACATTCTATGCCTTCTAAGTCTTGCCTAATCGCATTATAATTGCCCTTCCTCCATCTATGACTCTTGCCCTGTGGCATGTACCTATCCTTTTCCATCGCTAAACAAAACTGTGTCCGGAAACCCTCCTGCACACATTGGACAAAATCTGATCCACCTGACGTACTAGAGTTATATCATTTCCAGTCAATGTTGGGGAAATTAAAGTCCCCCATAATGACCACCCTGTTCCTTTCACTCCTTCACTCCTATCCAGAATTGTTCTACTAGTCCTCTCCTTCACGACCCTGGAAATTTGCAGAGGCATATAAAAAACTTCCAGCAGTGTGACCTCTCCTCTCCTGTTTCTAACCTCAGCCCATACCACCTCAGTAGACGAATCCTTGTCAAAAGTTCTTTCAGCCACTGTTATACTGTCCTTGACTGACAAAGTCCCACCTCCCCCTCTTTTTCAACCTTCCCTGATCTTAATGAAAGATCTCAACCTTGGAACCTGCAACATCCATTCCTGACCCTGCTCTACCATGTTTCCGAAATGGCCACAACATCGAAGTCCCTGGTACCTATCCATGCTGTAAGCTCACCTACCTTATTCTGCATACACCTGGCATTGAAGTAAACACACATCAAACCAGCTTGCTGTCTACCAGCATACTCCTGTGACTGTGAAATCTGTCTATGTCCTCGCTACTCACATCCTCCTGTGCACTGGAACGACACCACAGGTTCCCATATCCCTGCTGAGCTGTTTAAATCCACCCGAATAGCACCAGCAAATTTCCCACCCAGGATATTAGTAGTACTCTGGTTCAAGTGAAGATCGTCCTGTTGTAGACGTCGCACCTTCCCCAGAATGATGTAAAAAATTGGTGATGGTGGAGGGAAAATGAAGAAGACAGTTCAATGGTCCCTGTTCACAATGGTTGCCAATAAAATACTTAACTGATCAGAAGCCTGCTTGATCTTCCTTCTCCAGATACCTTTACTTATTTGAAAGAGGCACTGGATGACTCATTTACACTTACAAAAGTCTCTGACTTACTGCTTACAAGTCACAGCTTACAATTAGCTGGTGAGGGCAAATAAGCTGGCTAACTTCAGGATTGAATTGCCTTTTGTTGCATCTCTTTCAGAGATCTAATATCTTTGGGCCTGAACATTCACACCCCCAGTTTGTTTAGCTAACTGGGAGTCAATCATATCGTTAATTGCAGAAAGGAAGTCTTAATCATCAAAACTAGTCATCACTTCACAGACCAGCAAAATGTAAAATTCAGCGTTCATACAGTCTTCTTGACACCAGCTCGTACGTAACAAGACTCCCCTTACTGTTTGAACAAACAGTTATGTAAACTGCACTTAGAATGACTTTGTAAGTGTCAGGCAACTTAATTTTTTAGAAGTGCAGCAGTCCTTCAACCATCCCTGGCTTTGAAAACAGTCATTTTCCCTTTTTCTTATCTCAGTCAAATACAGAAAAATGAAAAGATACAAACTTTAGAACGTTTAAAGAGATATACTTCATGTTTATTCAATTGTATCAATACGAAGAGTACAAGTGGAAGCTAAAGCAAGTGTAGCAAGCCCTCTCCCTAGTTATTGGATAATGCTGTCATGGTTCTAATTTGAGATGAAAAGGAAGAAATAGGTACTGTTTCCAATGGGTGGCAGAAGGGTGTTGAAGTGGCTGAATCTGTCAATGAAAGATGTATCACGTGTGGAACTGACTGAAGGTTGTGGCTTAGCTGTATGATTAAAATTGTCAATCACAACGTCATTGTTTGCTTTGCTCTTTGCCTTTGCAACTACTGATTCATAATATTTCATTTCTTGGTGCACAACAATCTGCTCCATTCACAGCGACAAACACTTGTGGGCGGCACGGTGACACAGTGGTTAGCACTGCTGCCTCGCAGCGCCAGAGACCCGGGTTCAATTCCCGACTCAGGCGACTGACTGTGTGGAGTTTGCACGTTCTCCCCGTGTCTGCGTAGGTTTCCTCCGGGTGCTCCGGTTTCCTCCCACAGTCCAAAGATGTGCAGGTTAGGTGAATTGGCCATACTAAATTGCCCGTAGTGTTAGGTAAGGGGTAAATGTAGGGGTATGGGTGGGTTTCGCTTCGGCGGGTCGGTGTGGACTTGTTGGGCCGAAGGGCCTGTTTCCACACTGTAATCTAATCTGTAATCTGTAATTTACTTGAACCTTCTAACATTGTTACTGATAAATTCTCCATGTATTGTTCATTAATTCAAATTTGTGCCATCTATCACACTGCATCAACGCTGTCCTATCTTGATGCATCATCAATCCTGAGGGAATCAACAGGAGGGAAAAAAAACCTATTTCATCTCACTCTTACTGGACCATTGAGCACATGTGCATCTATCTATGGCAGTATGGGTGAGAGGAGAGAAAGAAGAATGACCAACTAGACTGTTTCATCCTTTTGTGCTGTTCTCCCCAACTGAAGACTGAAACAAACTCAATTCAAAGAGCCAGTTCGATGCTGAGAGTTCTACAGCTAGTAAATCTCCGTTTCGGGCAAAAGCCCTTCATCAGGAATAAAGCCCTTTATTCCTGATGAAGGGCTTTTGCCCAAAACGTCGATTTCGCTGCTCCTTGGATGTTCCCTGAACTGCTGTGCTCTTCCAGCACCACTAATCCAGAATCTGGTTTCCAGCATCTGCAGTCATTGTTTTTACCTCGTTTTTAGCTAGTAAATCTCGCCTGACTCCCTAGATTCTGCCTGCCATCTACAGCACTCAGCTGTAGATGGATGTTGCTCCTACAACATTCATGGAGCTAAACAGGACATGTTACACAAAGTGCATTCCAGACCTAAACCATTGTTGTGAGAAACTCAAAATAGGAGGAGAAAAAGACCATTCACCCTTTGAGTCTGCTTTGCCATCAATATGATCATGGCAGATCATCCAACTCAGTAACCTGTTTAAAAGTATCTGTATGAAAAGGTTTTTTTTCAGCTATTTTCTTCTTTTGCAAATCGCTTGAAGTTTGTGCCCTCTTAGACTTGATCCTTTAGATAGGATAGTTTCTCCCTATCTAGTCCATCAATGAGATCATAAGAAATAGGAACAGTAGTAAGCAATTTAGCTTCTCGAGCCTGTTGATCCATTCATTAGGATTATGGCTGATTTTCTTACATTTTCCCCCTACCCTTGATTCCCCAACTGATCAAGTAAGTAACTGTCTCATCCTTAAATAAACACAAGGATGCGTCATCTGTAGCTCCCTTGGTATAATTTCCAAACACTATCAACCCCCTGAAAGAAGAGTGTTAAATTGATGCCTCTTAATTCTGTGATTATGTACTCAGGTCCTAGACTGTTCAATGAAGGGAAACATCCGCCGAGCATTTACCCTGTCAAGCCCCTAAAGAATCCTATCTGTTCCTATAAACCTATAATGAAATCACCTCTTGTTCTTCTAAGCTCCAGTGAGTCGAGACCATATATAGTCTCACCAACGTCTTATTCAGCTGCAGTCAGATGTCCGTACTCTTATTACTCCAATAAGGGCCAACATTCCATTGGCTTTCCTGATTACCTGCTGCATCTGTGTGCTAGCTTTCTGTTTTTTGTGCGCAAGTACCCCAAAGTCCCTGTGTTTCAGTTTTCTGCAACTTTTCTCCATTTAAATAATATTCTGTTCTGTGGTTCGCCCAACTTCACACTTTACCACATTATACTCCATTTGCCAGTTTTTTGCCGACTTATCAATATTTCTCTAACCTGTTTATATCCCTCTCAAAACTTATCTTTCTCCCTATGTTTGTATTCTTTGCAAATTTGGCAACATACATTTGCTAGGAGAAAGCAGAATTGCAGATACTGGAGAATCAGTGTCAAAAAAGCACAGCAGCTCAGGCAGCATCTGAGGAGCAGGAGAGTTAATGTTTCAGGCATAAGCCCTTCATCAGGAATGTGGAAGGGGAAGAGGGCTGAGAAGTAAATAGGGGCGTGAGGATGGGACTGCGGGGTGTGGTGGGGGGGTGGGGAAGGTAGGTGGTAAGGCGATAGGTGGATGCAGGTGGGAGGTAATTGTGATAGATCGGTGGGGAGAGTGGAGCGGATAGGTGGGAAAGAAGATGGACAGTAGGGCGGATCAAGAAGATGGTGTCGACTTGAAGGGTTGGATCTGGGATGAGTTGTGGGAAGGGGAGCTTTGGAAACTGGTGAAGGTGAAGTTGATGCCGTGTGATTGGAGGGTCACGAGGCGGAAGTTGGAGCGTTTGTCTTCCAGTGGCGGATGGCTTTGATTTGCCAGCGGAGGCAGCCAAAGACTTGCATGCCTTTGGGGGAATAGGATGGGAAGTTGAAGTGATTGACAGTACCTTTGCTTCCTTCCTCCAAGCCATTGATATATATATTGTAAACATTTAAAGTCCCAGCACTGATTCCTGTGAAACCCCATTGGTCAGAAGTCGCCAACTTGAAAAAGAACCCTTTATCCCCACTCACTATTTCCTACCCATTATCCAACTCTCTACCCATGCCAATATACTATCTTCAATATTGTGGTCTGTTATGACTTAACCTTTTATGAGGTATTTTATTTAATTTTTTGTGAAAGTCCAACACAACACATCTACTAGTTGCCCTCTATCCACTCTGGTTGAGACTTGCTCAAAAACCTTTAACGTATTAGTCAAATTTGATTTCCCTTTCATGAAGCAATACTGACTCTGTTTGATTAAATTATGATTTTCCAAACGTTCATTATTCCCTTGATAATTTGGGGCTGTCATTGACTTTGGCCTCCTTATATGCTTTTTCTTTCCACTTAATAATCATCCTTAGTCACGGTACACAGAGTATTTTTTTAGCTTGCTTCCATTGCTCAGACCTTTGAGTACTGTACAGAAGTTGGGATATCATGTTGAGGTTGTACATGAAGTTGGTGATTCCACTTCTGGGGAGTACTGTGTATAGTTCTGATCCCCCTGTTTAGACAGGATATTACTAAACTGGAGAGAGTTCAGAAAAGATTTCCCAAGATGTTGCTGGGAATGGAGGATTTGAGTTATAAAAATAGGCTGGATAGACTGGGACTTTTTTCACTGGAATGTAGGAGGTTGAGGGTGACCTTATTAAAATCATGAAATGCATAGATAAGGTGAATAGCAATAATCTTTCCCCTAAGGTGGGGGAGTTCAAAACTCGTGGGCATATTTTTAAGGTGAGAGGAGAAATATTTATAAAGGACATGAGTGGCAACTTTTTCACGGAGAGAATGGTTAGTGTTCAGAATGAACTGCTTGAGGAAGTGATGAATACAAGCACAGTTACAATGTTTAAAAGACATTTAAATAAGTACATGAATAGGAAAGGTTTGAAGGGATATGGGCCAAGCAGAGGCAGATGGTATTAGTTTAGTTTGAGAACATAGTCAGCATGAACTAGCTGGATGAAAGGTTTGTTTCCATGCTGTATGATTCTATAACTTCCTTGGATAGCTGTGGTTCGTCTGTCCCTTTCAGAATCTTGTCTCCTAACTGGGATGCATTTTTGCTTGGAGTTACGAATTACCTCCTTAAATGTCTGCCACTGCTTGCCTATTGCCTTTCCTACTAACCTGTCCATTTCACTTCAGCTAAGCCTAGCCTTATTTCATTATAATTCCCTTATTTAACTTAAACACAATTATTTTTGACTCAAGGTTCTTAATCTCAAAGCAAGTATTATATTCTGTCATGTTCTGATAGCTAACTCAGAGGGGATCTTTTACTCAGATGATTTATTAAACTTGCCTCATTATCTATTACCAGATCGAAGATAGCCTGCTCCCTGGTTACCTCCATGCCATATGCCATATTGCACTAGCAAACTATCCCTAATGCACTCTTATGTATTTATTGTTGTAGTTACCCTTTCCAATCTGATTAACCGAATCAACAAGGAGATGAAAGTCAGCCATAATGAATGATGCATTCTATTTAAATGCTCCTATCATTTGTAGATTTATAGCTTTTCCTGCTTGGCTTCTGTTTGGGGATCTTTACACTATTCGTACCAATGTCCCTGTTCCCTTGCTTTTTCTTACCTCTGTCCAAATGGACTCTACATCATCCGAGCCTAGGTGATCTCTCACAACTGTTCTCATTTTATTTCTCATTCAGTGATAGCCCACCACCTTTTCCATCCCTCTAGTCTCTCCAAAAGATCAAAAAAACCATGAATGTTAAGTTCCAGTTTTGAACTCCTTGTAACTATGTTTCTGTAATGGCTATGAGATCATATTCATATATCTTAATTTGTGCCATCAATTTATCTACCTTATTCTCAATGGTTCATGCATTAAGATACAAAACCTTTGAGTTATTCTGTTATTAAATTTTCCTACATTTATGATTCCTTGGTAAAATACGTCATTCTTACATGCTGACCCTTTTATTTTCTGGTAACAATCAATCCCATACTAACCTGCAGTCCCACCCGCTTCTTTACCTTTGATTTTGTAATTTTCCAAGCAGAGAAACCGTATTCCTGTTAAGGTGAAAGGAAAGGCTGGTAGGTGTAGGGAATGCTGGATGACTAAAGAAATTGAGGGTTTGGTTAAGAAAAAGAAGGAAACGTGTCAAGTATTGACAGGATAGATCGAGTGAATCCTTAGAAGAGTATAAAGGCAGTAGGAGTATACTTTAAAGGGAAATCAGGAGGGCAAAAAGGGGAAATGAGATAGCTTTGGCAAATAGAATTAAGGAGAATCCAAAGGGTTTTTACAAATACATTAACGACAAAAGGGAATCTAGGGAGAGAATAGGCCCCTCAAAGATCAGCAAATGCATTCTTTATGTGGAACCGCAGAAAATGGGGGAGATACTAAATGAGTATTTTGCATCAGTATTTACTGTGGAAAGGGACATGGAAGATAAAGAATGTGGGGAAATAGATGGCGACATCTTGAAAAAGTCCATATTACAAAGAAGGAGGTGCTGGATGTCTTGAAACACATAACAGTGAATAAATCCCCAGAACCTGATCAGGTGTACCCTAGAACTCTGTGGGAAGCTAGGGAAGTGACTGCTGGGCCTCTTGCTGAGATATTTGTATCATCAATAGTCACCGGTGAGGTCCAGAAGACTGGAGGTTGGCTAACGTGGTGCCACTGTTTAAGAATGGTGGTAAGGACAAGCCAGGGAACTATAGACCAGTGAGCCTGACGTCGGTGGTGGGCAAGTTTAGATTAGATTAGATTACTTACAGTGTGGAAACAGGCACTTCGGCCCAACAAGTCAATACCGCCCCGCCGAAGCACAACCCACCCATACATTTACCCCTTACCTAACACTACGGGCCATTTAGCATGGCCAATTCACCTGACCTGCACATCTTTGGACTATGGGAGGAAACCGGAGCACCTGGAGGAAGCCCACGCAGACATGGGGAGAACGTGCAAACTCCACACAGACAGTCACCTGAGACTGGAAGTGAACCTGGTATCCTGGTGCTGTGAGGCAGCAGTGCTAACCACTGTGCCACCGTTTTGAAGAAGTAACAAAGAGGATTGATGAGGGCAGAGCAGTAGATGTGATCTATATGGACTTCACTAAGGTGTTCAACAAGGTTCTCCATGGGATACTGGTTAGCAAGGTTAGATCTCATGGAATACAGGGAGAATGAGCCATTTGGATACAGAATTGGCTCAAAGGTAGAAGACAGGGTAGAAGTGGAGGGTTGTTTTTCAGACTGGAGGCCTGTGACCAGTGGAGTGCCACAAGGATCAGTGCTGGGTCCTCTACTTTTTGTCATTTACATATATGATTTGGATGTGAGCATAAGAGGTATAGTTAGTAAGTTGCAGGTGACACCAAAATTGGAGGTGTAGTGGACAGCAAAGAAGGTTACCTCCGATTACAATGGGATCTTGATCAGATGGGCCAGTGGGCTGAAAAGTGGCAGATGAAGTTTAATTCAGATAAATGAGAGGTGCTGCATTTTGGGAACGCAAATCTGAGCAGGACCTATGCACTTAATGGTCAGGTCTGAGGGAGTGTTAACTGAACAAAGAGACCTTGGAGTGCAGGTTCATAGCTCCTTGAAAGTAGAGTCGCAGGTAGATAGGATAGTGAAGAAGGTGTTTGGTATGCTTTCCTTTATCAGTCAGAGTATTGAGTACAGGAGTTGGGAGGTCATGTTGCGGCTGTACAGGACATTGGTTAGACCACTGTTGGAATATTCTGTGCAGTTCTGGTCTCCTTCCTATCGGAAAGATGTTGTGAAACTTTAAAGGGTTCAGGAAAGATTTACAAGGCAGTTGCCAGGGTTGGAGGATTTGAGGTATCGGGAGAGGCTGAATAGGTTGGGGCTGTTTTCCCTGGAGTGTCGAAGGCTGAGGGGGTGACCTTATAAAGGTTTACAAAATTACGAGGGGTATGGATAGGATAAATAGACAAAGTCTTTTCTCTGGGGTGGGTGAGTCCAGAATTAGAGGGCATAGATTTAGGATGAGAGAGGAAAGATATAAAAGAGACCCGAAGGGGTAACGTTTTTCACGCAGAGTGTGGTACGTGTAGAATGAGCTACCAGAGGAAGTGGTCTAGGCTAGTACAATGGCAACATTTAAAAGGCATTTGGATGGCTATATGAATAGAATGGGTTTGGAGAGATATGGGCTGGGTGCTGGCAGATGGGACTAGATTGGGTTGGGATATCTGGTCGGTATGGATGAGTTGGACCAAAGAGTCTGTTTTCATGCTGTACATCTCTATGACTTTTTAACTATTTAGTTTAAAGCCCTATTATAGCCTTAGTTTTGTGATTCTCCAGGACTTTGCCCACAGAATGATTCGGGTGGAACCTGTACCGTCGGAACAGCTAGCTCCTACCCTAATATGAATACCAGTGTCCCATGAATTCAAGCAATTTTTCCCATACCAATCTTTGAGCCATGTGTTTACTTCTTTAATCTTGTTGACTCTGTGCCAATTAGCTTGTGAGTCAGTTAGCTATCTGGAGCTTATTACCATTTTGGTTTTGCTTTTTCATCCTTGTGTAAATCTTTATTTATATTCCACCACCAGGAAGAAAGGAGACACCCAAGTGGCCAGTGACAAGCAGTGCCCTTCTCAAAGGGCAATGCTGCCTGATCAAACAGTGAAGGGGAGGGCAGGGATTAAATCATAATAGAGTTGGAGGGGGAAATAATATATTCCACTCCCTGTGGTACCACCTTTCCCTGAAAATCTCCAGGGTGTTGGTGAACACCGCGTACTCCTTCTCCAGGGACACCCAGGCTCTGACATAACCACAGAAGAGGGGCAGGCATGGTTTTGCTTTTTTAATTTAGTTCCAATTGCTCATGTTCGCTCAGCATAACCTCTTTTCTCTTTCTGTCTATATCCTTGGCACCTAAGGGGCTACAACAACTGGATTTTTCTTCCACCCCTCCAAGTTCCTATATAACCCAGATGCGATATTCTTAACCCAGGCACGAGGCAGGCAACACTGCCTTCTGGACTCTTCATCTTGGCCACAAAGAACAGTCACTACTCCCCTAACTATACTATCCCTGATTACAGCTACGTTTCTCTTTACTCCTCCCTCTTGAATTGCTCCCTGCACCATGACGCTATCGTCAGTTTGCTCAACCTCCCTATAGCCCTTCTCTCATCCACACGGAGCAAGAATCTTAAACCTTTTAGGTAGCGCACGGACAGAGGCTCCTTCAGCACTGTTTCTGAATTCCCCTACCTGCCTCACTTGCTGTTACACACTCCTATCCCTGACCACTGACCGAAGTTGAAGTAGCTAATCTAAAGGGTGTGACTGCCTCCTGAAATGCAGTGTCCAGGTAACTCTCCCCCTCCCTAATATGTCGCAGTGTTCAAAGTTCAGTCTCCAGTTCATCAACCCTGAGCCAGTTTTCCTCAAGCAACCAAAACTTACTACAGATGTGGTCACTATGAGCTACAGTGGGATCCATCAGCTCCCCCATCACACAGTGCAAAACATCCCCTGGTGGTGCATCATTTTTATTTTTTTTCTTTTAAATCTTACTGGTCTTTTAGTTTGTAATCTGTAAGTATTTCTCTTAGCTTTAATTTGAAAGTGGAGTCTAGATTAGAGTGATGCTGGAAAAGCATAGCAGGTAGGCAGCATCTGAGGAGCAGGAAAATTGAAAGTAACCTATAATAATGGTCAAATTAGCAGCTGTTACTAACCAGTGAACTTATCGTTTTCCTGCGATGACGTTTTTGCTTTCTGCTCGGCTGCTAATCCTGGGCTTCAATTTATCCTGTTACAGGCACTTTACAAACTATGAACCAAACAAGCAAACAAAAAAGTCCTCCTTCTTCTTCACCAAATTCCCAAGCTGCTCCAAAATTCCCAAACTATACACTCAGGCTTTGTCTCACTCAGGATATGATTTTTCCTTCCTGATCTTGTGAAGCTTCCTAATCCAGGCCCCTCAAGATTTTGAAATCCTTTGTCAGACACACAGAAGACATCAGAGTCAGTTATGGCATAGATATATTTGAACAATCACTACTCATGGGCCCTGACAACTTCGCAGCTCTAGTACTAGAGACTTGATGTCCAGGATGAGCTGTGCCTTTATCAACCTGTTTCAGTTAGTGTTATAGACCAGGTCAGACCCTCAAAATATTTTAAGAAGGTAGTCTAGACCTTAACTTTTTCTTATTTTAAAGGCAAATGTAAGGTGGTGCGTTTCAGATACAATTCAACTGGTCAACCTACTCGAAGTTAAGCAAAACATAATTTATTCAAACAGTATTAAAATACAACAAAAGAAGAACTTGAATAACTTAACTCCATTGGGAAATCTAACACAATAATGGATACAGTAACTATTATGAATTAACTGTTCTGATATAGTAATATCCTATGAATATACCCCTTGGCAAAAAAGGCACATTGAGAAAATACATTTTCTCATGTACAATACCTGCAGTAGGAAGAGAAACCCCAGCTTCTATCTGTAACCGAGAAAGTGGAAAAAATAGCTTCATTGCTTCAAGACTCCAGCAGCTTCTACTGAACCTAAAAGCTTAAAAAAAACTAGATGTCATGGTCTGTGTGAGCTAGCCACACCCATCCAGACTGCTTCTGTTCCAACTTATAAAAAGAAAATCCCAAGATCCTGCAAGCTGTGTACATTTCTACAGACTGATCAGTACCTCTCGTTCAATCTCTCTCTTAAAAGAAACCAGGACAAAATATATCTTTTAAAGCTACAGGTCTATCACAGTCAGCTATAATCTATATACCTACTCAAAATGTGGAAACCTGCTCAAGTAGGTCATGTTTTTGAAACACAGGACAGAACAAATCCAATCTGGGCAATCAGTGTAACAGCCAAGTGGTGGAATCTGTCATTACCAGTGATTCTATGTGCCACTTGCTCAGCAATTATGTGCTCATTGATGTTCATTTTGGGTTCCACGAATACCATTTGGCACTTGAATTGTACATCAGCTATGTAATAACGTCTCTGAATAGCTCTGAATATCTAGGCTCTTGTGTTGCAGGTGGTATGCCTCTACCCTTTGTGCAGGAGACCCCATTTCAAGTCCTACCTGCTCCAGATCTGTGTAATGCCATCCCTGAAAAGTTGATGAAGAAAATGTCAACATCTCTGAATGGGACATGGGTGAATTAATGGAGGTGGTTAATAGGTGAAAATTGCCACAGGTGATTTTGTTGCTGGAAAAAGCTGTTCGGTTGTATGCGATAGCTCTTTCACAGAGGAAAAGAAATATTTGACTGGGAGCTCTTGTGGCACAATGATAGTGTTCCAAGCCCTGAGCCAGAAGGCCCATCTTCAAGTTCTACTTACTCCTAGGAGTGTAATAATATGTCTGAATAGCTTGATTGGAAAATGTTTTTAAAATCTCTGAACAGGTTGGTTAGAAATATCGGATATGGGTGAATGAGCTGAATTCCAAAGATGAAGTGAAAGTGACTAACTTTGACACCATTGTGGCATTTCACTGCATATTGCACTGTGGAGCCATCACAAAATTGAAGTTAATGGGAATTTGGAAAAATCACTCGTGGTTGAGTTGCTTTGACCAAAGAGATTGCTGTGGATGTTGGAGACCAATCATCTCAGCCCAGGATGTTTTGCTAGCAGTTTCAGGGTATTGTCTGAGAGCCAACCATCTTCAGCTGCCCCATGAAATAACCTTGTGTTCATTATAAGATCAAAAATGGGGTTGGCCACTAATGTTTGTACAACCAAGACTTCATATACTGAAATGGTGTATCCCCATATGTGGCAATTCAACTTCTTAAGAGCAATTAGGCATGGGCATCCAGCACAATTTGCCATGAATGAATAAGACAAAGCATAAGCAAAATCAGGAAAATGGCATGGTCGAGGAACCTACGTTCCATGGAACCAATTTACAAGTTTGTGTCTTACCAGAGAAAGCAATGGGGCTGACTGCAAGTGCTTAGTTCATAGAAGATTAATGGTCGGTGGTACAACACTAATTGTTCATTTCATTGTATGGTCTGCCAAGAAACCTGAACCTAGTGTCAGAGTTTATGCAAGATAAACAAGATCCTTATTATATTGTTTTATATTTAGCCATTTGCATGGCTGTACAAATTGAGGTGAATGCTTAGTAAGTTATGATATAAGCAAGAAACAAACTGCTTCAGAAATAATTTAACTGTTTTTGTTTAGCTCAGAAATATATAGTGAGTAATAGGATTTTAATTAGTGACCTGATCTAGAAACATTGGAGTAAAATTTGAGCAGTTTATGAACTTCATCCAAATTTTACAATGCATTAAGCTCTTGATGTTTGTGTATGGAATGAGCTGCCACAGGAAATGGTTGCAATATCTAAGTGGCATTTGGATGGGTATTTGAATAGGACTAGATTGGGTTGGGATATCTCGTCACCATGGACGAATTGGACCGAAGGGTCTGTTTCCATGCTGTACATCTCTATACTACTTTCAGCTTCTATGGTTAAGCATGTAGTGTGTTGTTATGAAGATGTGGGTGTACTGTACCTTTAGGAGAGAGACAGCGCCAAGTGTTCTGAATAAGATACAATGTAACATGTGGTCCAGCAGCTAGGGTTGCCTGGAGCCAGAAATAACTTTGAATTCGGCCAATCAGTTAAAAGTATACCTCCAAAACAAGACCAAACTCCAATCAAGTTTGAACTTGGTATATTGACAATATTAAAAGCCAATGACACAATCCAATGCTTTGGGGATATAAGACCTGGAAAAATTGAACAGTTGAGGGAGAATTGCCAAAAGACCAACAGATATAGGCTGCTAGTAAGAACTCTCTGAGAGGAACCTGTCGAGAGAAGGAGTTTGCACAGAGAAAAAACATTGACACCAACCTGGAGAACAAATCTTCAGAGGAAGATACGATAACTGGCTGGTTTTGAAATTGGAATTTTTTGGTAAATCTTACTCGGGGGTTTTGTATTATAGTATTATAGACGGGAACGTTAAAGACAGGTTAGAGGAAGGAGTTATAAATAGTTGTTAGTTAATTATTTTCTATTATGCTTTAAGAAATAAAGTTGTTAATTTTTACTTTAAATAGTCCTTGGCCCCTCAAATTTTCACAGATTACTGCATGGGATAAATCTTTTCTGTGTTGTTGGTTTAAATTAAGCAGGAGGGTTTACCCTCTGTCGTAACAATTTGGGGGCTCGAGCTGGAATTTGAATGGTTTGGGGGGCTTTTGTCCATGATTTGAACAGTTTGGGTCTTGGATTTGGGATTTGAACTGATTTAGACAGATTTGTATAGCTTTGGGGGTACGAACAATCCCAGCAGATTTAAAAACTTGCAGGTTGGTGTCCAAGATCGTAGGTGTCCAAAAATGTAAGTGAGACAATTTGCTTACTTTCGGTGACTTGTGGTTGATGAAATTAAAAGTGAGAGAAATGGTTCTTAAAATTGCTAAAGAGCTTCTGGAATTTGAAGATGATTCTCAAATTTGTCAAGAATGTTTAGAAGGAAAGAAAAGGGCTATACTTTTAGAATTAGCAAATAAGTTGGATTAACCAAGGGCGTAAGTAAAGCTGAAATTCTAAGGGAATTACTCAAACACTTAGGTGTGTCAGAAAAACAGACAAGCGCAGTAGAGGTTAACAAACGTAAATTACAATTCAGGAAAATGGAGTTAGAAGATAAAGAGAGAGGGGGAGAGAGAAGGAGAGAAAAAAGAGAGAGAAAGAGAGAAGAAAGGGAGAGACAAAAAAAGAGAGAATTTGATCTTGAGAAGTTGCGACTTAGCCAGCAAAGTCAAGTTAACAGGATGGATATTAAAAGAGAAGGTAGTGATATATACAAATATGTCAAAACTCTTCCACATTCTGATGAGAAAGTTGTTGAAGCCTTCTTTATTTCATTTTAAAAATTGGCTTGGCAGATGGAGTGGATTTATGGGTAATGCTAGTTCAGACTAAACTGGTAGGCAGAGCTGTAAGGTGTTTGCTACGCTGTCAGATGAGGGGTCAAGAGATTATGAAGAGGTTAAAAAGGCTAATATAAGTGCTTACGAATTGGTACCAGAAGCATATAGACAACAGTTCAGAAACACAAAGAAGGAACCAGTTCAGACTTGTGTTGAGTTTGAAAGAATTAAACATAGTCGGGGGGATCCAAGATGGCGGCGACCCAGTAAGACTGAGTCTATAGTGCTCCTCCCAAGACTTGGGCACAGTGGGTCACCTACCCCCTACCAAGCTCACCAAATCATTTATAAATCATTTATAATAGTTTAGTAACTCAATTAGTTGTGTAATATTACATTTAAACAACTTAATCCTAAGTTAAAATGACTAAAGGGAAGGGAGCCCGCAGCTCTCAGCAAGCAGGAACCCCTCCCCCACACTCTCCAGCTGCAGCAGACGCGTCCACAGCCGCCCCGGGGGACTTACCTACAGTAGCAAGTCTTGCAGAAATGCTTTCCAAGCTTGACTCGAAGATCGATGCTTTTATCGTCGAATCCAGAAATCGTTGGGAGTCGCTCTTGGCCGCGCTGCAGAAGCATGACCGTGAGATTGAAGAAATTCAACGCCGAGTCGGAGGGGCGGAGCTAAAGGCCGCGACCTCCGAGACAACCGCTCAATCGGCCGTGGATCAGGTCCGGACTCTCGAGCAGCGAGTCCGGACCTTGGAAAATCATATTGACGACCTCGATAATCGAGGTCGCCGAAAAAATATTCGTTTGCTGGGCCTTCCCGAACAGGAAGAGGAAGGCCAGCTTATAGCATTCCTGGAGCAGTGGCTGCCACAACTTTTAAATCTGCAAGCTGGATCAGGCCAGGTAAGGGTAGAATGGGCCTACCGGGTAGCAATACGCGGGCCTGGCTCGAACCAGCGCCCACGCCCGGTCCTGTTCCGGCTGCAGAGCTACAGGGAGAGGCAGATACTCCTAGAAGCCTCTAGAAATCTCGGAAAAGACCCCCAAGCTATGATCTACAAAGGATCCAAGATCATGCTATTTCAGGACTTTTCCCCGGCTCTGGTTCGAAAGAGGAAGGCATTCGACGAGGCGAAGAAGCGTTTAAGGGACTTAAATGTTCAGTACTCCTTACGCTACCCAGCGATGTTACGTTTTAACCATGAAGGATCCGTATATAACTTTGGATCACCAGAAAAGGCTAAGGAATTCTTGGACTCTCTTAGATAAACTGTAGGACATAATGGATGTTGGTCTGCCTTTTCCCCCCCCCGCTTTGGTTTATATCCCCTCCCTTTTTTTTTCTTACCTTACTGCTTAATATTATCATGGGGGGTGGGGAGAGGGATTTGATTTTCTCCCCCCCCCTTGGAGTTGTTTTCTGTTATTATTTTATGTATATATGAGGGATGTATGTATATGTGTGTGTGTGTGTATGTATGTATATATATATATATATATATATATGTGTGTATGTGTATGTATATATATGTATATATATATAAGCTGGGGGATTTGGTTAATGTTGGTGGGGGGAGGTGGTTACCTTATTCGATTTTACCTCTGTCTTTAGGAGCGGGGTTGTTTTTCCCTTCGTTATTTTGTATTATCATATTTAATTATTATTTGTTGAAGTTGTAATTTTATATGTTTACATATGGTATTAACACTACCAAATATACCCAGGTGTTGGTATGGGTGGGGGTGGGGTGCTCACTGTTAACTCTAGCTTTGTATTATATTTGAATTTTCCTCATTTTATTGAGGAGTGCCTGGGTCAAGGGTGGGGCATTGGTTGGGAGAGGATATAAGGGATTTTTGGAGAGGAAGTGACGCCCCCGGGAACAAGGGGGAAAGTCTCCACTTAGATACGTTTTATATATTTTTTATTTAGAAATAGTTTTTTACTGTATTGTGGTGGGTGTACTAAAGAGGCTTTATTTTTGTAAATTTTACATGTTCCATGCTCGGGATGTTCTGGATAGGGATCCCCCTCCCGAGGGGTCTTGGATTGGCCCAGAGGATTATGGTTGATCAGTCGGTTAAGTGGTGCACCTGGAATGTCAAGGGGAGTAATTCGCCACTTAAAAGGAAGAAAATATTATCAAATCTTAAGAAGGAAAGAGTTGATATAGCTCTCCTACAGGAGACACACCTGTCAGATAAAGAACACTTGAAATTACGACAGGGCGGATTTGATCAGGCCTTTTTTTCTTCTTTTAGCTCAAAAAGCAGGGGAGTTGTTATTCTTGTTTGGAAGAATTTCCCTTTCAAAATCCTAAAGCAGATAAAAGACGAATCTGGATGATATATCTTGATTAAAGCCCTCATAAATGGAGAGGAATATGGGATTTTAAATTTGTACTGCCCCCCGGCACATCCCTTTAAATTTATAACGGAAGCCTTTTCAAAATTGATGGCTTTTGATGCCCGTCATATAATTATAGGGGGAGACTTTAATTGTATTATGGATCCGGAAATAGACAGGATTCCCAAGAGTACTGCAGGAGTATCTCCCAGATCTAGACAATTGATGGATCTGAACAAAGAATTAGGATTAGTAGATGTATGGAGATGTCTTCATCCACAGGGTAGAGATTTTTCTTTCTACTCTAATCCACATAAATGTCATACCAGAATTGATATGTTTTTTGCCCCCTCGATTTTTTTAAATTCCATATCATCCTGTAAAATAGGTAATATAGCAATTTCTGACCACGCTGCTGTATATATGGAAACTAAGGCGAGGAACAGTGGGACATCCCCTCGGCATTGGCGTATGGACCCCTTCTTAATGAAAGATAGTAAATTTGTAAAGTACTTCTCTCAAGAATTTAAAACTTTTTTAGAAATTAATTCAGGTACAGCTAGCAACCCGTCAATGATGTGGGAGACCATCAAAGCTTACACGCGAGGCTTGACCATCTCCTACTCAGCGACCCAGAAGAAATTAAAGGGAGAACAACAGCGTCTGCTTGAAGCCCGCTTAAAAGCGGCTGAAACAGCATACACTGATAGACCTTCTATTATTAAATTGCAAAGGATTACAGCTCTTAGGACAGCTCTAAATACTACACTTACTCAAACGGCTAAGAGGGAAATATTATTTGCAAAGCAAAGGTTATATGAATATGGCGACAAACCGGGTAGATACTTAGCATTTCTTGCAAAGAAAAAAACGGCCCCTCAGACTATTATGTCTATCAAGGAAAGTACGGGTATTTTGACTCATGATCATAAAAAGATTAATGCGACCTTTAGAGAATTCTATTCTGAGTTATATAAATCACAGGATTGTGAAGATAGGACGAAGAGGATGCAGTCATTTTTTAAAAATTTGACTTTTCCAGACCTAACTCCGGAACAAGTATCGGTCCTAAATGCTCCTCTTACACCCCAAGAAATAGTTGATGCAATTAGGCACCTTCAAAATGGTAAGGCGCTGGGCCCAGATGGCTTTCAAGCTGAATTCTATAAAGAATTTACAGAAATACTGGTTGGTCCACTTATGGACATGTATAACTATGCATATAGTCAGGGCTGTCTCCCGCCTTCGCTGAAAGAGGCAAATATCTCTCTTATCCTTAAAAAAGGAAGGGACCCAGAAGATGGTACAACATACAGACCAATATCCTTGCTAAATGTAGATTTTAGAATCCTCTCTAAAACGTTAGCACTGAGATTAGAAAGGATACTGCCACATATTATAAAGGAGGATCAGACGGGGTTTATTAAGGGCCGTAGATCATCCAATAATGTTAGAAGGGCTCTGAATATGATTCAAGCTTGTCATCAGGGAAAGATACCAGGAGTAGTGGTTTCATTAGACGTGGAAAAGGCATTTGATAGGGTCGAATGGTCATATTTGTTTTACACATTGGAGAGGTTTGGTGTTGGACAGGTGTTTACCAAATGGATCTCAACATTGTATAGTGATCCCAAAGCAGTTGTGGTTACCAATGGATTAGGCTCGGATAGCTTCAGTGTGGGTAGGGGCTGCCGTCAGGGATGTCCCCTCTCGCCATTGTTATTCACGCTAATAATTGAACCACTAGCAGAAGCTATACGAGCTGATCCTAATATAGTGGCCCCAAGGATTGGTACAGGTAAACATAAAATTACCCTTTATGCAGATGATGTTCTTCTATTCCTCAGTAACCCTTTGATGTCCATACCTCGCTTAATCCAAGTTATTAATACATTTAGTGCATTCTCAGGCTATAAAATTAATTTTTCAAAATCGGAGGCTATGCCAATGGGTGGCCTTGCTGTGATACCCCGCTTAGCGGACGGTTCCCTTTTTCCCTTTCGCTGGTCCCTGGAGGGTTTCTTATATTTAGGCATTTTTATTACTCCAGTATTTGGTCAGTTGCATAAAGCTAATTTTGTGTATTTATTGGAAAGGATAAGGCAGGACCTCCAGCGATGGGGAGACCTGCCAATTTCCTGGTTGGGTAGAATAGCATTAATCAAAATGAATATCCTGCCCCGTCTCCTATATCCTATGAGAATGCTTCCGGTGATGCTGCCGAGGACAGCTTTATGTAAATTATACGGCTGGCTGAGTTCCTTTATCTGGAATCATAGGCGGCCCCTCATTAAGCTGAAGAAGCTACAGCTTCCACAGGCAAGGGGTGGATTGGACTTCCCAGATTTTAGGAAATATCAATTAAGTTCGCTATTAAGTTACATAGCCGATTGGGTCTTGTCTGATCCACAATCAATCTGGTTGGACATCGAGGCTTCTCAAGTAAAATACCCACTTATTAACCTTTTATTCTCAGACAAGAGGAAAATCATTACAGATCACTGTAAAAACCCTATAATACTAAATACAATCAAGGCTTGGAATATAATGCGGCAAAATGAGGGTAATTCACATAAAACATCCCCCTATGCACCGATAGTGGGAGCATGGGGATTCCAACCGGGGTTAACAGATGCCACTTTTAAACTCTGGAGATCCAGGGGTATCTCATGTCTCGGGGATTTATTTAAAGATGGGGTCCTGATGTCTTTCGGACAGCTGCGTCAGAAATTCGGATTACCCAATGGAGACCTCTTTCGATACTTCCAAATTCGAGATTATATACAGAAGAAGACTACGTTATTAGATAGTCTTTATAAATCCGATAGAGAATGTAGTGTCCTACGACCAGTGGGGGTATCTTCCGTCAGTAATATTTATCATTTACTACATGATGAAGTATCGGGAGATATGGATAATCTGCTTAAAACATGGGATCAGGATCTGGGACTAGAAATCTCCACAGAAACGTGGAATGATATCTGGGAAAATGCTAGAAGAATTACTATTTGTAACAGAACCCAGGCTATCCAGCTGAAGATACTTCATAGGGCCCATATAGCACCGGTTCGATTGGCAAAATTTAAGGCAGGAGCATCTCCAATGTGTCCTAAATGCAAAATAGAGGTGGGCACTCTTGTACATTGCTTATGGACCTGTCATAAGATCCGTAGATATTGGACTAAAGTAGCAAGTACCCTGACAGAAATTTTAGGAACGGAAATTAAAGTGGACTCTGTATCTCTCCTCTTGGGCTTTTCGAACTTTCCCTCCCTGGACACGTACGGGAAGAGACTATTTTCTATTCTTTCTTTCTGTGCAAGGAAAAATATTTTGATGAACTGGGTGGCGGAGGGCCCCCCTGGACTTTCAAATTGGCACAGACTAATTATGGAATGTATTCCCCTTGGAGAAAGTGAGGTCTGCAGATGCTGGAGATCAAAGTTGAAACTTTATTGCTGGAACAGCACAGCAGGTCAGGCAGCATCCAGGGAACAGGAGATTCGACGTTTCGGGCACAGGCCCTTCTTCAGGAATTCCTGAAGAAGGGCCTGTGCCCGAAACGTCGAATCTCCTGTTCCCTGGATGCTGCCTGACCTGCTGTGCTGTTCCAGCAATAAAGTTTCAACTATGTATTCCCCTTGACTTCCTTACAAATATGGTGCACCGAAAGACCGAATTATTTTATAAAATATGGCAGCCCTTTTTGAATTACATAAATACAGATATTTCGGCTATCCTAACAAGGGCTTTTATATAATTGAGACTACAGACCTGGCTGGTCCGCGGCCCCTCGGGGGAGGAATCCCGCACGAATACGGGTTTTATCATATCTGATGCTAACACATCCCGAGCATGTAAGAGACTTAAATATACACCCTGGTTAGTTGTAGGTTAGATTAGTAGATAGTTGAGTTTTGTTTGTTTGTTTTTTTTTTCTTTTCGGTTTTTTTGTTGTTTTGTTTTTTTTTGTCAAATTTTGGCTATTGTATATTTGAGCTAATTGTATATCAATGTTTATATCTGAGAGTTTTGTTTATTTTTGTAAACTTGTAAAAATGTTAAATTTCTAATAAAAATATCTATTTAAAAAAAAACATAGTCATTTTGATAGATGGGTGCATGCTTTAAAAATAGATAGGACCTTTGAGGCTCTGCAAGAGATTATTCTGCTGGAGGAGTTTAAAAACTCACTTTCCACATGAAAGAACATAAAGTTCAGGAAGTAAGAAGGGCGGCAGAATTAGCAGATGAATACATGTTGGTATTCATCTGCTAATTCTGGAAGACAAGCTTCCAACCAGAATTTCGTCCCATGAGGGATAGAAGTTGGGAGAATGGGAGATCCTACACTACAAAACCACTAGAGAGCACTGGTAAAAATTTACCACAGGATGAAAAAGAAGCCCAAGAGGGCGGAAATGAGGTGAAAGGCCTCAGGTGTTTTCACTGTAATGGAGTAGGGTCAGAAAATTACAGTGCTGGTGATTTCAGAAGGGCACTGGGAAAGGTGTTTCACTGTCAGAAGGTGGGACACATAAAGTCACAGTGCTGGTCATTAAAGAAAGGCTCAGTGGGAAAAGATGTGGTAAAAGAAACTAAGTCAATGGCATTAGTGAAAGTAGTAAAGGAGACCCAAGAAGAACTGAGGAGCTGTATGAGAGTGCGCAACCTAGGCAGCAGCTGGGTTTGGAGTTAGTACCTCATCTCTACAGAGAATTTGCCTCTGTGGGTAAAGTTTACTCATAAAGAACAGGGGGAGAAGGATAAAAAGTTATAATTTTGAGAGATACAGGATCTAACTAGTCGCTGAGTAAGGGGTGAACGAAAATGCACTCTTTCTGATCTGTTACCTGAGAGTGTGGTAATTTGTGGGATAGATGGACAGAAATTTAGCAATCCCCTATGTAAGATTAGGTTGGAGTGCCAACTCAATACTGGAGAAATAACAGTAGGAATGATTGACAGAGTGTCAATTCTAGGAATTCAGTTTGTTCTTGGGCATGATTGGGCAGGATCCAAGATAGAAGTGACATCCCTTGTTGTGGAGAGGCCCAAGGAAGACCAAGAAACTGAGGAGTTAAAACAGAAATATCCTGGTATTTTCCCAGACTGTGTGGTAACCAGATCCTACCATCATAAGTCACAGCACAAAGTGAGAAGTAAAGAGAAAGATGAAGGAGTTAAGGTTCAGTTAGTGAACACCCTGTTTGATGTAATGGTGCAGGAAAAATCTGAACTGGCAGAGGGTCAAACAGAAGTGTTTAGTCCTGAAAGGCTAAGAGACTTGCAATAACAAGACAAGACGATAAAGGATATATATGTGGATGCATTCTCCGAACAGGAGGCAGAGAATATTCCAGAGAGTTATTATCTGAAAGATAGAATCCTGTGGCAGAAATGGAGACCACGGCAGGTTAGTGCAGAGGAGAAATGGGCCAAAGTGCACCAGATTGTGTTGCCGGCAACGTACAGACTGGAGGTGTTACAGGTAGCACATGAACAACCTGTAGGAGGTCACCTAGGGGTACGAAAGACTCAGGGTAAGGTACAAAAACATTTGGAATGCACAAGGATGTGGTTAACTTTTGCTGTACGTGTCATACATGCCAAATGGTAGGTAAACCACAGGCGGTAATGAAACCAGTACCTTTGGAGTCGTATGTTACAGACTTTTAATTTAAAAATTGTACATGTTGTAGGTCATAAGAGTGTAATCGCAGATGCATTTTCGCGGATTTACCTGATAAAGTTTAGATGAGATTTGTACTTATTTAATGCTTTATGGATATAATTATATGGGAAGAAGTTAAGGTGAACTTAGATTAAAGTTATCAGTATATTAGGGTAATGTGTTTAAAGAACAGAAAAAAAGAAACTATCTTTTCATTATGATAGTTCATTTTTTCTTAAGGGGAAGGTGTTATGAAGCTGTGAATGAACTGTACCTTTAAAAGAGTTAAAAGCTAGCAGAACTACATGACAGCACCAAGTGTTCTGAATAAGATACATTGTAACATGTGGTCCAGCAGCTAGGGTAGTTGGTTGCCTGGACCCAAAAATAAATTTGAATTAGGCCAATCAGTTTAAAGTATACCCCAACAAAAAACCAAAATCCAATCAAGCTTGAATTTAGTATATTGACAATATTAAAAACCAATGAAACAATCCAATGCTTTGGGGTATAAGACCGGGAAAAATTGAACAGTTGAGGGAGAACTGCCAACTGATGTAGGCTGCTAGTAAGAACTCTGAATGGTATCTGTCTAGAGAAGGAGTTTGCACAGAGAAAATACATTGACACTGACCTAGAGAGTAAATAAACAGAGCAAGATATGACAGCTGGCTCGGGGGTTTGATCAGACTAGTATTACAGAAGGGAAAGTAAAAGATAGGTTAGAGGAAGGAGTTATAAATAGTTGTTAGTTAATTATTCTGTTATTCTTTAAGAAATAACGTTGTTATTTTGTACTTTTAATAGTCCTTGGCTGCTCAAATTTTACTGCATGGGATAAATCTTTTCTGTGTTGCTGGTTTAAATTAGGCAGGAGGGTTTACCCTGTAACAGTGTGGAGAAATGGTCTAATTATGCAACATGAGGACAGCCATTTAAACAGTGCATCAATTCCTTCATTATTGGAACTTTTAGTCAGATCTCCTGGAGATTTTGTGGAAGCTCACAGTCTTGCTATTTTGTCCTGGGTTCCAATATCACCCAGTTCTACATCTCTTCTAATAAAGTGTCATCGTAGTGTTGAAGTGCAACCCAGTTAGAGTAATAATTGTGCAATGATAAAGGCATATGTTGTCATTTCTCAGGATGACAGCACAGTTATTTGCCACATGCTTTGTATGCTTGTTCCCCCACTGTTTCATGCTTGTTAGCTCACTATTTCATGGTTGTTTCTGATGCTCCAAAGAGCTACCTTGGAGTTTCAGCCGCACTTGAAACATGAATATGTAGTCTTGACAAGAATTACCTGCAACTTTCAGGTATCTTGCTTACTTTCTTTACATTCACGACAATATTTGTACATGCCCTGTCAGTTGCAGTCAGAGCTACAACACTGTTGTATTCTCAGTCAGAGCCCTTTCTCTGAATTAACTGTGTGTGCCACAATAAATCCCATGGTTTTATCCTACACCGTGTGGCATTCAGCCCAGTGGTGTCCCACCTTGTGACAATGTAAATGCTTATGTTCTGGGGCATCACTTCCAACCCTTAGCATTTTCCTTTCTGCCCTGTGCAGAATATTCTGGGGCATTTCTTGCTTCTCACTCCAGGTTACATTCCTTTGTTTTACCCTCCTACTTTCTATCTTTCTTGGCTTTGTGGGGTGATGGAAAAAGGGTTTAGGTTATACTTCCATTTTATACTTCGGCAGGTATGTGCTTTTGCAATAATCTGATATTTGTATTCTTCATGTAAGGAGTGAATATTTGATTCTTCGAAGGGAATTATGTCTCGAAGAATCACACTTCTATTTCCCTCATCCAGCAGTCAAAATTATTTTGATTTACCATCTCAAATTCTGTATTAGTCTACCCAAGCAGCTTCCAGCTTTTCCAAAGCTCTTCCATTTGACGGATGTCAGTAATTTGGATTTTGGAATTCCTCCATTCAAGGTATATTTCTCATTTCTATCACTTTTATAGACAAAATGAAGTTGATTAATTGAAAGCTCAAGTGTCAGTGAGAGATGGAAAATAATGCATAGCTATTATTGGATAAGCAACAAGCATAGGAAGGAAAGAAGCTGTAAGTTTCATTCACAAATTCCATCTCTCCTACACTGACTACTTCAGCTGTTTCAAACACAAGTTCCCTCTCTCCTCAAATCTTCTTGGAGAGACACTAAATCTATGAATGAAGAAGCAGCAATAGCAGAATTGAAGGAGCAAACTTGTCATTAGAGGTCACTAGCTGATTCCACTGTTGCCATGATGAAGACGTTCAACTGGATTCCTCCCACATATTGTCAATAATTTACCCTTATGACATCTTTGATATGCTAAAGGGAAAGAGCTGCGTAAGAAAATATGACTGGCACAAGACAGCCTGAAACCCAGAACAGGCATGAGAGTCTGCACCAGGCTGTACCAAGACCAGGGATATGCCAGACTCTGGAGAAAATGAGGTCTGCAGATGCTGGAAATCTGAATCGAGAGTGTGTTGCTGGAAAAGCACAGCAGGTCAGGCAGCATCCGAGGAGCAGGAGAATCGACATTTCGGGCCGGAGCCTGATTCCTGATGAAGGGCTCCGGCCCGAAACGTCGATTCTCCTTCTGCTTGGAAGCTGCCTGACCTGCTGTGCAATGCCAAATTCTGACCTGATGACTGGATCATGTTCATTCTGGCTTCAAGATATCTAAAAGCTTATTTTCCTTTCAGTGTTCAGCCACTAATTTCCAGAAGTCTTTTGTGACCAGCCACGTTCAACTCTCCCACTCATAATGATCAATATCTGCAGCATTTCTTAAATACCTGATATATTGCTGGACAGCTGACAGAGAAATAATCCAAACATTGCCTGAGAATGTTAACTTTGACTTATTGATGGTACTGATGCTTATCCTTCAATGATGCATGCATTTGGATGCAGTTCCTCTCATAGATATCAAGATTATGTGACACTATTCAAAGGACAGTACAGGCCCTTTGGCCCTCGATGTTGCGCCGATCCAAGCCCACCTAACCTATACTAACCCACTATCCTCCATATACCTATCCAATGCCCGCTTAAATGCCCATAAAGAGGGAGAGTCCACCACTGCTACTGGCAGGGCATTCCATGAACTTACGACTCGCTGAGTGAAGAACCTACCCCTAACTTCAGTCCTATATCTACCCCCCCTTAATTTAAAGCTATGCCCCCTTGTAATACCCGACTCCATACGCGGGAAAAGGTTCACACTGTCAACCCTATCTAACCCCCTAATCATCTTGTACACCTCAATCAAGTCACCCCTAAACCTTCTTTTCTCTAATGAAAACAGCCCCAAGTGTCTCAGTCTTTCCTCATACGATCTTCCTTCCATACCAGGCAACATCCTGGTAAACCTCCTCTGCACCCGTTCCAGTGCCTCCACATCCTTCCTATAGTATGGCGACCAAAACTGCACACAATATTCCAGATGCGGCCGCACCAGAGTCTTATACAACTGCATCATGACCTCAGGACTCCGGAACTCAATTCCTCTACCAATAAAAGCCAGTACGCCATATGCCTTCCTCACTGCACTATTTACCTGGGTGGCAACTTTCAGAGATCTGTGTACATGGACACCAAGATCCCTCTGCTCATCCACACTACCAAGTATCCGACCATTAGCCCAGTACCCCATCTTTTTGTTATTCTTCCCAAAGTGAATCACCTCACACTTAGCTACATTGAATTCCATTTGCCACCTTTCTGCCCAGCTCTGCAGCTTCTCTATATCCTGCTGTAACCTGCCACATCCTTCCTCACTGTCAACAACTCCTCCGACTTTCGTATCATCCGCAAACTTGCTCACCCAACCTTCTAACCCCTCTTCCAGGTCATTTATAAAAATGACAAACAGCAATGGTCCCAAAACAGATCCTTGCGGAACACCGCTAGTGACGGCACTCCATGAAGAAACTTTGCCATCAACTACTACCCTCTGTCTTCTTCCATCCAGCCAATTCCTAATCCAAACCTCCAACTCACCCTCAATGCCATATCTCCGTATTTTCTGCAGTAGCCTACCATGGGGAACCTTATCAAACGCCTTACTAAAATCCATATATACCACATCTACCGCTTTCCCCTCCTCAACCTCCTTCGTCACCTTTTCAAAGAATTCAATAAGGTTTGTGAGGCACGACCTGCCCTTCACAAAACCATGCTGACTATCCTTGATCACATTATTCCTATCCAGATGTGCATAAATCCTATCCCTTACAATTCTCTCTAAGACTTTGCCCACAACAGAAGTGAGACTCACCGGCCTATAGTTACTAGGGTTATCCCTACTCCCCTTTTTGAACAAGGGAACCACATTTGCTATCCTCCAGTCTTCTGGCACTACTCCTGTAGACAAAGAGGACATAAAAATCAAGGCCAATGGCTCTGCAATCTCCTCCCTTGCTTCCCAGAGAATCCTAGGATAAATGCCATCAGGCCCAGGGGACTTATCTATTTTCACCTTTTCCAGGATTTCCAACACCTCTTCTCTACATACCTCAAAGCCATCCATTCTACTTATTTGTGACTCAGTATTCACATCGACGACAATGCCCTGTTCCTGAGTAAATACTGAAGAAAAGTATTCATTCAGTGTCTCCCCAATCTCTTCCGCCTCCACACGCAACTTCCCACTACTATCCTTGACTGGACCTATTCCTACCCTAGTCATTCTTTTATTCCTGACATACCTATAGAAAGCCTTAGGGTTTTCCCTAATCCTACCGACTAAGGACCTTTCATGTCCCCTCCTTGCTGCTCTTAGCTCTCTCTTCAGGTCCTTCCTGGCTACCCTATAACTCTCAATCGCCCCAATTGAACCTTCACGTCTCATCTTGAGATAGGCCGCCCTCTTCCATTTAACAAGGGATTCCAATTCCTTATTAAACCACGGCTCCCTCGCACGACCCTTTCCTCCCTGCCTGACAGGTACATAATTATCAAGGACACTCAATAGTTGCTCCTTGAACAAGCTCCACATATCATTTACACTCTTGCCTTGGAGTCTACTTTTCCAAGCCACACATCCTAAGTCATGCCTCACCGCATCATAATTTCCCTGACCCCAGCTATAACTCTTGCCCTGTAGTACACACTTATCCCTCTCCATCACGAGAGTAAAAATCACCGAATTATGGTCACTATCCCCAAAGTGCTCACCTACCTCTAATTCTAACACCTGGCCTGGTTCGTTACCCAGAACCAAATCCAGTATGGCCTCACCTCTTGTTGGCCTGTCTACATATTGTGTCAGGAAACTCTCCTGCACACATTGAACAAACACTGACCCATCTAACGAACTTGAGCTATAGCTTTCCCAATCAATATCAGGAAAGTTAAAGTCCCCCATAACAACCACCCTATTACTGTCACTCATCTCCTGAATCACCTTCCCTATCCTTTCTTCAATGATTCTAGGACTATTAGGAGGCCTGTAAAAGACTCCTAACAGGGTGACCTCACCTTTCCTATTCCTAACCTCAGCCCAAACTACCTCAGATGGCAAGTCCTCATCCATTGTCCTTTCCACCACTGTAATACTATCTTTGACAAGCAATGCCACACCTCCCCCTCTTTTACCCCCACCTCTGACCCTACTAAAACATTTAAATCCTGGAACCTGCAACAGCCAATCCTGTCCCTGTTCTAGCCATGTCTCCGTAATAGCCACAACATCGAAGTCCCAGGTACCAATTATGTGGTGATTTATTTCATTGCTGTTTCTGGGAACTTGCTATGCTGCAATTTGTTGTGTTTTTTCCTATGTTATGACAGTGCCTACACTTCAAGAGTATATTGTTGTCTGTGAAGCGATTTGAAATCACACCTGGTGCTATATGCTAAATGCAAATTCTTTTTGAAATAATCTTTAAAAAGAGCAAAATTATAGTGCCGCCATAGTTTTGACACCCACTGACAGCAGCTGAGATTAAGCTGGTCAGCAGATTACCTTGTTGTGCAGGTAGTATATTTTTGGGAGAGAGTATTCCAGGTGGTATGCAGATGCTTCCAGTACAAGCTGTTTTCTTCCTGCTTGACTGATTATTTGCCAGCCTAACGTGCAGAGTAGTTTTCCTTAAAGGAATGTTAGCTTAAAAATGTGTTGCTGGAAAAGCGCAGCAGGTCAGGCAGCATCAAAGGAACAGGAGAATCGACGTTTCCGGCATAAGCTGCCTGACCTGCTGTGCTTTTCCAGCAATACATTTTTAAGCTCTGATCTCCAGCATCTGCAGTCCTCACTTTCTCCTCCTTAAAGGAATGTTACAATGCTTCTCCACTTTGAATATCACATGAAGAAGGACTGAGGATGACAAGGTCACAGAATGTAATCTGATCAGGAAGTTCAAAGTCATAGAGATGTACAGAACGGAAACAGACCCTTCGGTCCAACCCGTCCATGCTGACCAGATATCCCAACCCAATCTAGTTCCACCTGCCAGCACCCGACCCATATCTCTCCAAACCCTTCCTGTTCATATATCCATCCAGATGCCTTTTAAATGTTGCAATCGTATTAGCCTCCACCACTTCCTCTGGCAGCTCATTCCATACACGTACCACACTTTGCGTGAAAAACGTTGCCACTTAGATCTCTGTTATATCTTTCCCTCTCACCCTAAACCTATGCCCTCTAGTTCTGGATTCCCCCACCCCAGGGAAAAGACTTTGTCTATTTATCCTATCCATGCCTCTCATGATTTTATAACCTCTATAAGGTCACCCCTCAGCCTTCGATATTCCAGGGAAAACAGCCCCTATTCAACCTCTCCCTATCGCTCAAATCCTCCAACCCTGGCAATATCCTTGTACATCTTTTCTGAACCCTTTCAAGTTTCACAACATCCTTCCCATAGGAAAGAGACCAGAACTGCACACAATATTCCAAAAGTGGCTTAACCAATGACCTGTACAGTCGTAACATGACCTCCCAACTCCTGTACTCAATACTCTGACCAATAAAGGAAAGCATACTAAACGCCTTCTTCACTATCCTATCTACTGGCGACTCTAATTTCAAGGAGCTATGAACCTGTCCTCCAAGGTCTCTTTGTTCAGCAACACTCCCTAGGACCTTACCATTAAGTGTTTAAGTCCTGCTAAGATTTGCTTTCCCAAAACACAGCACCTCGCATTTATCTAAATTAAACTCCATCTGCCACTTCTCAGCCTATGTTAAGTTGTTCATTCTTGGGACCATTCTCATGAATCTGTACTGAACATGCTGCAGGGCCAGTACATCCTTCCTGAGATATGGGGGCCCAACACTGCACAATATACGAAATGTGGTCTGACCAGAGCCTTATAGAGCCTCAGAAGTACATCCCTGCTTTTATATTCAAGTCACCTGAAAATAAATGCCATCATTGCATTTGCCTACCTAACTATTGACTCACCTTGCAAGTTTACCTTGAGAGAATTCTGGACTAAAACTTCCAACTCTCTGCACGTTCGGCTTCTGAATTCTCTCCCCATTTCGAAAATAGGCCTTGCCTCTATTTTTCCTACTAAAGTGCATGACCTCACACTTTTCCATATTGTCCAAATCTTTCTGCAGTCTCCTCAGCTCCTCCATGCTGCCTGTCCCTCTACCTATCTTGTATCATCTGCAAACTTAGCCAGAATGCTCCCAGTTCCTTCATTGAGATCATTAATTTATAAAGTGAAAAGTTGTGATCCCAACACTGAGCCTTGTGGAGCACTACTTGTCATCAGCTTCCATCTCGAGAAAGAACCTTTTATCCACACTTTTTGCTGTCTGCCAGACAGCCAAGCTTTTATCCATGCTAGCACCTTGCCTCCAAAACCATGGGCTCTTATCTTACTCACCTCTCTTTTGCCTTTATATATTTAAAGAAACTCTTTCAGTCTTCCTTTATATTACTCGCCAGCTTATCCTCCTTATTTCTTTTTTTGATACCCTCTGTTGGTCTTTGTAAGCTGTCCAACCCTCTGGCCTCCCAAAGTCTTTTTCCACATTATATGCTTTCTCTTTTGCTTTTATGCTACCCCTGACTTCCCTTGTCAGCATGGTTGCCTCATCCTCCCTGTACCCTGGTTCTTTTCCCTCAGGATGAATCTCTGTTGTGTCTCCTGAATTATTTCCAGAAACTCTTGCCATTGCTGTTCCACTGTATTTCCTGCTCGGCTCCTCTCCCAGTCAATTCAACCCAGCACCTCCCCTCATTGCCCCACCCCTATCTCAACTCTTTAAGCTTTTATCATCCCAGCTGATGTTACAATTGGACATGTGAGATCGCAGACTGAAACTTGGTTTGGCAGGTCGCATTTTACTTTTTTTTGTTTTTAATAAGGTGCTCTCTCAGAGACACAAACATGCAATGTTGCAGATAAGGGCATGCCAAGTTTATTACACTGAAGAACTGAAGACAAAATTGAATGAACCAAACTATTTGTACATAGTGTCACAAAGCTCGTCCTTTTTTTCTCTAAAAGCTGTTCCTTGGCTCAAGGATACTCTCTCCTTGATTTTTTTCAGAGGGGTAATAAACCAGACCTTCCACTGATTGGAATCATACTAGAACAAAAGGATATAGTCATTTTTATTGAAGGTCAATCACCTCAGTCCCAGGACATCTTTGCAGGAACTCCTGTGTAGTGTACAAGGCTGAATGATCCAATCATAATGTTTTCACTAGGTATGGAAATGGAAAAATGATATAGAGAGAAAAAAATTAATGGAAGGAAGTTTCAAAGAGGTGAGAATGAATTTGACCTCAGTACTTTGGAATCTAAGATGACAGAACAAATATAATTGAATTTAAGATGAGTTAGTTCTGGTATAGTCAAGATGCATTCTTATAAGAGAGTAAGATTTCAAATAAAGCCAGTGTCAAGAATAATGGAGATAGTAAGATGAAGCAGTAGTGGATCCACATCATAAATGTTAGGTTAATAATATTATTGGGAACCTAGAAATGTAGATCACCCACAAAGTAAATTTACAAAGAAACAAAATCAGCAAAGAGAAAATATGACAAGAATGAACAGCTAGTGTAACAGGGTATCCATAAGTCTTCTGTGTGCATTCAAATAACAAAGGGATGGTAAAAAGCAGTGAACCAAACAGGGAGTGAAATAGCAATTCAAACAAGAAAACTAAGGGCATGCCATTAGAACCAAATGAATACTTTGCACTTACTTTTACCAAGAAAGAAGATGCTGCCAAATTCATAGTCAAAGAAAAGGCAGCTGAAACACCCAAACTAAAATCTGATGATTTGGAGACCTTCAAAAGGTTGGTTCAAATTTGCGAAGTCACTGGAAACTGATCAAATGCATCATGGGATACTGAGGCAAGTAGAGATGGAAACAATTACCAAACAAGCTATTGTCTTTCAGTTTTTCTGAGCAAAACATTAAACCCCTGTTGAGAAAAACAATTCAGTAAGGGTATATCCAGCAACAGATCAGTCACTTTCACCTTGGTGGTGAGAAAGCTGTTCAAAAAGATAAACAGAATAAAGTCAATAGTTATGTGGAGTCATCAATAGATGAATGTGAATGAATTAAATAAAGCCAGCATGGATTCGTTGAAGGTATATTATGTTTAAATGATTTGTTGGAGCTTTTTGATAAGTTAACAATGAATGTGGTTAAGGGTAGAGCAGTTACGTGATGTACGTACACTTGCAAAAGCATTTGATGAAGTGCTACAAAATTAGCTTGTTGTTAAAGTTGAAGCCAATTGAATACAAGGTACAATGGCACACAAGGACTCTGGTGGTGCAATGATAGTATTCCTGCCTCCAGGCCAAAAGGTCTGGGATTCAAGTTTTACCTGTCCGAAAAGTGTATTATAATGTGTCCAATTGATTAAAATAATCACAGTAACAAGCAATATGGATGCAAGTTCACTGATTAACAGAAAACTGAGTAGTTGTTTTTTGCACTAAAGTAAGGCTCCCCTAAGATCGATATTAGAACTTCAGCTTTTCTTGATCTATGTTAATGATTTGCACTTCTGTTAACCATAATTTCAAAGTTTGCAGATAATACAAATTTTACTAGTATTGTGAACTGAGAGTAGGTTAATCATAAACTCCAACATGACTTAGGCAATCTGGTGGAGTGTGCAGTTATATGGCAAATGAAATTAATGTTGAGACTTGAGAAATTTAAAAAATATTTTTGATATTATTTATGATTATCTCAAGTACCTAGTACAGTGAAAAGTTTTGCTTTGCATACAGTACAGGCAGATCATACAGGCAATACATACAGAGGAACCTTGATTATTCAGCATTTGATTATCCAAACAAGAATGCATGGTTCCGATGCATGCTATACTATGTTATCTGGCATTTGATTAAGTGAATGAAATACTCCCCGCCCATGGCCTTTAATTAATAGAGGTCCCTCTGTATACAAAATGTATAAAGGTAATAGAACAGAGCGAGGAATACAATGTTATGGCTGTAAAGAATATGCACAAAAAGCGAGATCAACGTTAAGTTTAAAATTTGAAAGGCCTGTTCAAAAGTCTAATAACAATGGGTAAGAATCTGTTCTTGAATTTGTTGGTGTGTGTGTGTTTAAACTTTTATATGTTCTGCCCGATGGAAGAGGTTGGAAGAGATTACAACTGAAGTGGGAGAAGTCTTTGATTATGTTAGCTGCCTTTCCAAGGCAGCGAGAAGTGTAGATGGAGTTAGTGGATGGAAGATTGTATTGAGTGATGGACCAGACTATGTCCATACCTCTTTGTGCTTTCTGGGACTCTGTAGTCTCTGTCGATAGTTGTGGGTCCTCTTTCGTTCGTCATTTATATAAATGATTTGGATGAGAATATAGAAGGCATGGTTAGTAAGTGTGTGCATGACACTAAAATTGGTGGCTTAGTAGTCAATGAAGAAAGTTTTCTAAGTTTACAAAGGGATCTTGGTCAAATGGGTCAATGGGCTGAAAAATGGCAGATGGAGTTCAGTCTCGATAAATGTGAGGTATTGCATTTTGGTACAACAAACAATGTTAGGACTTATACAATTAATGATAGGGCCTTGGGTAGTGTTGTAAAACAGAGGAACCTAGGCATACAGGTATATAATTCTTTGAAGTTTCTGTCACATATAGACAGGGTGGTTAAAAAGGTGTTTGACACACTTATCTTCATTGCTCAGTCCTTTGAATGTAGAAGCTGGGAATTCATGTTGAGATTGTACAGGGCTTGATGTGGCCTCTTCTGGATTCTGTGTCCAGTTCTGGTCTCCCATTTGTGGTAAGGAGATTAAGGGAAGAAGGTTCAGAAGAAAATTATTAGGATGGAAGGTTTGAGTTATAAAGAAAGGCTGGATAGGCTGGGACTTTTTTCACTGGAGCATAGGAGGTTGAGAGGCAACCTTACAGACGTTTATAAAATAATGAGGGGTAGAGATCGAGTTAATGGTAGTTGCCTTTTCCCTAAGATTGGGAATTTCAAGACTAAAGGGAACATTTTTAAGGTGAGAGGAGAAGGATTTTAAAAAGACATGAGGGGCAAATTTTTTACTCAGAGAGTGGTTCGCTTGTGGAATGAACTGGCTGAGGAAGTGGTGGGTGTGGTACAGTTACATTTAAAAGACATTTGGATTGATACATGAATAGGGAGGATTTGGAGGGATATGGGCCAGGAGCAGGTAGTGGGGCTAGTTTAGTTTGGAATTATATTTAGCATGGACTGGTGGGACCAAAGGGCCTGTTGCTGTGCTGTATGATTCTATGATTCAATGGTGCATCTATAAAAATTGGTAAGTCTCTTTACAGAAATGAGGAATTTCCTTAGTCTTCTGAGGAAGTAGAGGTGTTGTGCCATCTTGACTACTGCATTAGCATGGGTGGACCAGGGCAGATTGTGATCACCACTCCTTCAGGAAGTTGTTGCTCTCGACCATCTTCATCTCAGCACAATTGATGTAGTCAGGGGTGTACCCTCCACCTTGCATTCTAAAGTCAATGACCAACACTTTTGTTTTGCTGATGTTGAGGGAGAGATTGTTATCTTTACACTACGCCATGAAGCACTCTATCTCTTTCCTGTAATCTGTCTCGTCATTGTTTGAGATTCAGCCTACAATGGTGCTGTCATCAGCAAACTTGTCAATTGAGTTAGGACGAAATTTGGCCATGCAGTCAAATTATATATTTTGGTATGAGGATTTGCTGTACAAAAATAGGGTGGAATTCGAAGAGCAGGACAATTTAATGTAAATGTTGTCAAATTGTTAAACATGAAGAAGGCATTGGGGATCCTTGGCTTTAAAAGAAAAAGCATGAAGTATAAAACTAGGGAAGTTATGGTGACCCTTTTCAAGATATTCGACTTCTTCAAATAATATGTCCTGTTCTAGACACCACACTTACAGAGGGATGTAAAGGTATTGGAGAGGATGCAGAGAAAATTTAAGAGGATGATTTTGGGAATGAGAAACTTCATCTATAAAGATAGATTAGCAAAGCTGGGGCTGTTCTTTAAAATATAGTTGGACGGAGCTTTGATAGAGTTGCTGAAAATCCTAAAGGATCTGGACAGACTTGATCAGAAAACCTCTCCCACTGGTGAATGATTTTGTTATTTTGTTTTAAAACTTCCAATGTAATCACCCAGGTAATTTGAGGTTTCTGTTCTCTCAAGCCATAAAGGTCAATCTGTAACTTCTCTTACTTACATTTTTCGTAAAGTGTATCACACAAGAAATGTTTGTTCACATAACATTCACTGTACATCCTACTTCCAAATGCCCGTAGAATCTCTTAAAATGTTTGGGCACTAGAATCCTGACGATGAACAGCATTGATACACAGAGGGATCTTGGAGTTCATGTCCATAGCTCTCTGAAAGTGGCCATGCAAGTAGATAGGAGGGTAAAGAAGGTGTATGGCATGTTTGCCTTTATTGGTCAGTGAGTTGAATGCAAGAGTCAGGATGTCTTGTTGCAGATCTGTAAGACTTCGGTAAGGCCACACTTAGAGTACTGTGTTTAATTCTGGTCACCACATTACAGGAAGGATGTGGATGTTTTGGAGAGGGTGCAGAAGAGGTTTACCAGGTTGCTGCCTGGATTAGACGGTATGAACTATAAGGAGTGGCTGGAAAAACTCATTATTTTCTCTAAAACAGTGGACACTGAGGGGAGACTTGATAGATGTCTATAAAATTATGAGATGCATAGATAGGGTTGACGGTTAGAATCTTTTCCCCAGGGTTGAAATGTCTAAAAGTAGGGGACATGCACTTAAGGTGAGAGGGGGAAAGTTCAAAGGAGATATAAGGGCCATTTTGTTTTTATACAGGAAGTGGCAGAACACGCTGCCGGGGGTGGTGGTGGAAGGCAGATAGGGTAGGGGCATTTAAGGGCCTTTAGATAAGCACAGGAATATGCAAGGAATGGAGGGATATGGACCAAGGGCAGGCAGAAGGGATTAGTTTAATTTGGTGTCATATTAGGCACAACATCTGGGTTGAAGAGCCCGTTCCTGTGCTGTATAGTTCTATGTTATATGTTCTAATTCACTGCTGAGGAACGAGCATTTTTTTAGAAATAAATCTAATAAGGATTTAGAGCCTAGAAGGTGGCAATTTGACCCATGGTGTTTGCCTACGTAATTACGAGGCATTCAATCAAAAATCACAGTGTGCATGATACCACACTCCAAATGCATATCTAGATAATTTTTACTGTGATGAGAGTTTTTGCTATTCCTGTGAGCTCCAGATTACCATGACCTCCTGATAGAATCCTTCCTCCTTAACTCATCTTTAATACTGCCACCTCATAATTTAAAATAAAATCACATGATTTAATTCTCCCTCAGCTTGTTCTCTTCCAAAGAATCAAAACCCAAACCATCTAATCAACCCTCATAACTGTATCCATCTATGATAAAAGCTTTGTAAATCTTCTCTGTACTATTTTCAGTCCAATCACAACCTTTCTGTAATACTAACAACAACTAATCAGTAGTTTGTTCAGTTTTAACATAACCTCCCTGCTCTTATACATGAATCATCTGCCACTAAAGGAAGACATTAAGTATTCCTTCTTGGCTTCTTTATTTATCCATGTCTTGCTACCTTCATGGATATGTAGACATATACTGCAAGTTCGTCTTGTTATACATTGTTCAGAATCCTACTGTCTATCATTAAATCACAGAACACTTACAAAAAATAATCTATTTGGCTTATCCTGTTCTTACTGGCTCTTGCAAGAGCAACTGAGCTTGTATCATGCTACAACTATTCTCTGTGACCGTGCAAAGTTGTTCTCTTTAGATAATCATCCAACTTTTTTTTGAAAGCAAGAATTGAATCTGGCTCCATACACTCTCAGGCAGTGCATTTCAGAATTCAAACACATGTTGATATTCAAAAAAGGATTTTTGCTCATATTGCGTCTGATTCTTTTGCGATTCACCTTAAATCAGTGTCCTCTGGTTCTCAACTCTACCATGCTGGGAGAAGTTTTTCTGTTCAAGTCTGTTCAGATTCTTTAGGATTTTGAATAACTCTATCAAATCTCCTCTTCATTATGTTGTAAAGAACAGCCCTGGCTTTGCTAATCTATTTTTATAACTGAGATTTATCATTCCCAAAATCATTCTCTTAAATCTTCTCCAAAACCTACACATCTTTCTGAAAATGCAGTGTCTAGAACAGGACATATTAATAGTAGAGGCCTAATGTCATGAAAAAGGTCAGCAAAACTTTTTTTGTACTTGTTGCTTTTATTTATAAAGCCCAGGATACTAAATGCCTTCTTCAGTTTCAACAACTTGTCCACATATATTCAGGTCCCTATACTCCTCGAAGCCCCCCAGAATTCTGCCCTTTTTTGAATATTGCAAATTTTCTTCCTAAAATGTATAATTTCTTAAGCTCAGCATGGATTTTATATGCCATAAATGCGCACATTCCACCAGACTGCCTAAGTTAGAGAAAGATGTATCATAATGCAATGTTTTGCACAGAATAAAGGTCTTTGATTTAATTTGTTTTAAAGTTTTGATTCTTTTTGAGCATATAAAGTCACGTGTTGTGTAAGCAGATAATTTCATAGACTAACTCAAAAAGGTCTCAGAGTCATTAGTCTTGTTCTACCTGCTGTAGAAGCACTTAGAAGAACTCTGCTTTAGGTTGTCGCATATTTATTATTTGATCTTATCATACTAACAAAATGGATACTACTGAAGAATTATAAAAACCATAATAAGTAAAGATATCATGATAAAACGCTTAACTAGTTTTGATTAGACATGCTGATTGTGAATTGGATAAAGAAGCCTATTTCACATATATGTTTCCAAAATAAAGCATTGGGGTGAGGAGGTCATTGGCATATACGCAACCAACTTGTCAGAAAGTAAAACTCCAAAAAAACCCCAGGAACCCCATCCAGGAGAAAGATATAAGTGGAGAGCAAGAGACAACAGCTTCGCTTCACTTGGAAGTCGCCACTGATGATATTACCTAGCCAGGTAATGAAATGTCTGGATATCAAACCTACAGCTTAGTGAGCAAACCTAAACCCTAAACCTCAACCTGAGCTACAAACCTTGCAAAATAAAACTATGCTATTTTAGAGAGAAGTCATAATTCAGTACTTCAGAAGGGAATTTGACCTGGGAATTTATGTTGCGATGTGAAATAGAATGGTTCTGCAGTTTCAGAAAATGTAATTCCTGCTGCCTTCTCTGAGCACTGCATGGAAAATCACATTATTTTAACTTCGTCCAAAAAAACTCTTTTTTTTATTGGAAAGAATAAAGTATAAAGCAGATGAGAAAGGTTCCTGGATGAGTTAAGATGGATGATATTGGTAGCCATGACATCTACTGGACGAATGCATCGAGTGAGTGATTCGGACTACATTTACATTGATCTTTGTAGATAAGTACAAAAGAGAGTAGGCCTTCTGGTTGTAACTCATTATTAATTTCCATTGTTACATCATCCATATTTGAATAAATAGATCGAGGACTTATATGAATGTTATTTATTTGGGGTACCAGAAGGCATTTGATGAAGTCAAAGATATTTGAAAGAGGCAAGACAGAATGGCTGATTGGCATTTACTGTAATTAGTATATTGCCCTACTAGGATCAATATTGGGGTCGTAAGTATTGTTTGTAATTATTAATGCAACATTTAAGAGGCATTTGGATGGGTATATGAATGGGAAGGGTTTGGAGGGATATGGGCCTGGTAGGTGGGACTAGATTGGGTTGGGATATCTGGTCGGCATGGACGGGTTGGACCGAAAGGTCTGTTTCCATGCTGTACATCTCTATGACTCTATGACTATAATGGAATAGACAACTACATGTCCAACTTTGCCAGTGACACAGGTGTTATTCTCAGCAGTGTTGACGGTAGTAATACACTCGAAAGAGGCATTGATCAAGTAAGTGAATGGACAGAGTTATAGCAATTCCATTTTAATATAAACAAATGTGAGATTATGCACTTTGAATATAAAAAAGAGAAAGGACTTTCTAATTTGTGGAAAGATGGAAACAGTAGAAACAATAGACTTAGGTGTCCAGATTGATAGAGCATTGGAATGCAATGAGCAGGTACAGAAAACACTCAAATGTAAGGATGACCTTCATAGGTAGAGAGTTAGTGAACCTGTCTCACCTGTCGAAAATCTTGGTTAGATCATACTCGGAGTACTATGAGCAGTTCTAAACCCTACACCATAGGAACAGAATATTATCTGGGGATAGAGAGCAACAATGATTTCTTAGCATGATGCCTTGACTCCAAGGGTCAAAATATGAAGAGATATTGCACAGACTAAAATTTGCTGCCTGGAATTTAGAAGGTAAAAGGCTAACCTTGATCATAATTTTATTGTTGTAAGGAGATAGAGAGGAACTGAGGTCTAGGGTTTGGGGTATTGTCAAAAAAATGCAACCATCTTTGAGAAGTGAATTTACAAAATATTTAAAGGATGGTAGAAGTTTGAAACTATCTTCTTCAAATGAGAATTGATTCTACATCCATTATTAATTTTAAATCTGAGATGAATAAATTCTGTTAACCAAAGGTATTAAGGTATATGGAGCAAAGGTGAGTATGTGGAGTTACGTTGCAGGCCAGCCTTGACATTTTCTGGTGAAATAGACTCTGACTAAATGACCTTTGACTTTTCCTCTGTTCCTGTTCTCTTCAGCCAACAATAGTGACAGGATATCTTTGTTTAACAGTAACTTCCTTGTGTATGAGCAAGTTCCTATCTACTGCAAAGGCTACAATCTGGGTCATTAGTGCCTAAACTAGCATGAAAAAGAACAGCAGAGCTTGTTTGGTATACTAACACCAGATTCCAGAGAGTAGAATGGCCTGGAAGTTCCAAGTATGGAATCCAGTTGTGCAGATTTGTGTCACCTGGTAGAACCTATTAAATATCATTTTTGATGGTTCAGTGGTTTGATTGATTCATTTAAGAATGTGCTTTACCTCCACTGATCAGTTTCATGTACAATTCGTGTACAATTAGAAAATATGGCAAATCATAGTTACATGAATTTGCATGGCAACCTTGGTGTCACAGACATTTTTGCCACCAAGACATTGCAGGTTTTTTACAAATTTAGCAGAAACAAACCCATTTACCCAGTTCTCCAGCCCCTTCTTCCAATTGGTACATCCAATCTGAATAATTTAAATCTTTGTAGTTATTTTTAAAACCTGCTTGGACATGTTATTGACACACCTCTGGGTTAGGTGGGACTTAAAACTGGGCAAAGGGCAAAGGGTTCTAGGCTCAAGTTGTATCTTGATGCAAATAAACTTTTTATGATGTTTTAAAATTCTTTTGTAACTTGCGTTTGTTTGAATGGTGTATTTACAAAGGGAAAATAACAAAAACTATTTGAACACAATCTTTTTTCTCTATTTATGCCATTAGTACATTAAGAAATTAGGTTATAAATATTGGCTTTTAATAAAAATGAACATCACACATGGATAGAAATACTTCATAAAAGAGCCCAATTCAACAACTACAACCAACATGGAGGCTTAATTATTTTGTTGGTGTTAGAGGCTTTCGGCTTTTGAAACCTTGTTGCTTTGATTTCTCTAATAAGATAAAAGTACATGTAGGATTCAATTTTCAGACCACAATTTAACTGTCAGACTGTTAGATTATTGCTCAATTTGAAACATATTTTTATTCATTTACTTCATCTATTACTTCAGTAGCTAGTTCAGCAATGTTAAAAAAAGTGCATTTTGCAGCTTTTAAAATAATAATCTCTAACCACCTAACATAGAAAGTAGGGTACTGATTGCTAAAAGCTAACAATTAGATCTGAGGGAACTGAGATTGAAGTTAGATAATAACACTAAATGGAACTGTGCTATTGTACTATCACTACGAAGCACAGATGTGGCACATACCGCAGTAATAAGGCCTAGTTTCGTAATTGAGCTATTTTTGTCCATTAAAGCTGGACAAATGAGCTGGTTACATAGATAAAATGGGACTCTTTGAGCACATTTTCCTCCAAGCAGGTCAGAGACCATTTGAGCTCAGAACATATGTGAAACACCAAATGTAATCAGACCTGCCAAACTGCTGTGAACATTATAACTAGCAGCAGCTATACAGCATGATCCCTCATGGTGAGTGGTCCGAATTGGCTAATAATGAATTCTGAACACCAATCATGGCTGTCATAATCAGAATTTTACAAATAAATGTATTAATCAAAAACTGTGATAGTTTTCCAAAATTTTACTAATATAAACTTCGCCAATATAATTTTTACTTTCAATTATAGGAAATATTGTTGTCTTTTCTCAAAACAAGGTTTCTATCGTTAATCTTATATCTAATGGTCCTGTGATTAAAGTAGCCACGTTTACTTATTTTTTTCATTGTGATGTAGATTAAATTCCATTATTTCAAATGTTCACTGATTGAAACATAGTGATAGTGTACACTGAGTGTGACAAGACACTTGAATTGTACTAAATGCTAGTGTGTTAATAACTCCTGATTGATCTAAGGGGGTTTGCCCTAAACTAGCAATGAAAGATGAATATATCTATGCATGTTTACAATTAATCTAACCTTGAATGGATGGAGTTCTAACTTAAGATTATGATTGTTCTACATTATCACCTTGCAGCAGATGTTTGGGAAAAACAAAAATGAGAAACAGTTTTCCTCTAAAATTCCCACTGGATGTCAAACAGGAAGAATATTTTTAAGTTGTACAGATTAGCTGAATATTGTTTGAGGGAAGTGTTTTATCCCATATGGAATAGTCCTGATTTGGAAGAAGTTAGTGATAATCTTGCTGCTGTCAACAGGTATCTGGGTCCAGTTTCTCTTATTCCTTGACTTCTTTGTCATGAGTTGGGGATTTATCTTTTTACATTATCAAATGCTACTTTTGCTGCCAATGGATGGTGTTCTGGTTTGGGTACTTCACTGTCATTCTTTCTTCCACAATGTTGAGTCTCGGGCCTGCCTAGGTATCAGTGGTATATGATAGACCACTGATGAGACTAAACAAAAGAGACATATGTCTTCGATGACAAGGTAATTTATTGCATCATAGAAATGCTTACATTAATTCACCAAGTGTAATTAATAAAGATTCTTCATGGGACACTTATGACAGTGATGGTGTCCCTATTGCTGAGCATGGAGGCCCAGGTTCAAGTCCAGCCTACTGTAGAGGTGTGTGATAACACCTCTGAACTTGTTGATCCAAAAGAAAATAAGGACTCTCATGAGCTGTGCAGAAAACACTTACTCCCTTCGAGTGCTTGTGCGCACAACTTAATTGCCACAAACTTTGGGATCTGGAACGGAGTGCCCCAATATCATATGCAGAATTTTGAAGCAGCCATGCTGCTTATAAGGAATGTTGGTTACTAAAGTTTGGAGATATCTCCTGCCTCTTGGTCCCCAGTCAAGCTTGGAGATGACAAAGTACAAACTCCACTGATGGTCCTCAGTTGCAGTGAGTGAAATGCTGTCCAGTAGCCTTTTAAATGTAACACCCAGAAGTTGGAGTATGGATGGTCCTGGCAGGAGCCTGAACTTGCTCTCTGACAATAAAATTTGGAATTTTACCTGTGCATACATATTTAATGAACTTTAAAGAATATAATCATGCAAGAAAACCCCATCTGTCTTTAAATGGATGTTTCTCCCTTTCCTCAGGACGCACCATGGCACTTTGTCTGACATTGCACACATAAATCAAGTTCCGCGAGTTCTAGCAGCATTTCTAGCTTAGCAGCAAACATACAACAAAACATAAGGACTCTGAAAAGAGAAAAAGAATTACCCATGCCAACAGTTGAGAAAGCAGGAACAGGGTACTGGGTTGGGTGATGAACCGTGATCAAATTGAATAATAGAGCATGCTCAAAGGTTGAATGGCCTATTCCTGCTCTTATTCTATATGTTTCTCCGAATATCATGGTCTACATAAAAATAGATTTTGTTTAAACTTACCAGGATGTCACTGGCAATGCAGGAACAGCAGAAAGTTGGAAAATGAACCCAGAGATCAGACAGCAATGATGAAAGTCCAGAAGCAATCAACAGTGTGACAGATCCTGCAGTAAATGCAGGAACAACTCCTACTCTCAAGGGAAGCATAGAATTTAAACTACCACACCTAGAAGAGCTCCAGGCAATCAAGGAACCATTTTAGATCTAGGGAAATTTGGAGGAAAAGGCTTATCAGGTACAGAGCTCATCTGTTAGTGATTTTCTATATGTTAGCCCACATAATACTTGCCAAACAGAGTTAGATACATTTAAGACAAGAACCTGGAAGTTTATTAACCATTAATATGGCATCTCACATTTGTATGAAAAACCGCAACACCAGAAAAAAAACTTTTTTGGGAGACATCAACAATTCTGAAAAAAATTAAAACATGTCAAACTGGGACGGAATGGATATCCCATAACGTTTAAATTCAGTACAGGACTGGTGTTATCTGATTAACTTAAATGATTTAAAAATAAATTGTGACCATCCTTTCCAAAAGTGAAAAGTCTGGTTGGATATAATTAAAAGTAAAAGGTTAATTCACTGGCAGAGCTCTCGTATAAGGGAAGAGAAGTATTGGAATCTCTGTTAGATAGAAAGACTAGCTTATTGCTGAAATTATCCTGTAATATTGATAAGATTGCAAATACAGAGCAAGTAAATAAATTTTAAAGCGAGTTGTCAAATTTGTTCTCAAAATTGGAAATGATAAGTCAGAGTATTGCATTACCTGCAAGGTGATGCCAAACCAATCTTCTACAAGCTGAGAAAAATGGCTCACCTAGTCCCAGATAAAGTTAAGAAATAGAGACTCTCTCACTGCAAAGAATGATTTCACCACCTACAATGTCAACAAAATGATGTCAGGTTTGGTTACAGTGCTGAAACCAAATAGTTGTATAAGAATCTCTGTGGTTTAATTCGGTCAAATAATGCAAAGGACTGTGAGGTTCACCCTTTTGATGAAAATTTACCAAAACTAGCCAAGTGTACCCTATTCACAAAACTGGATGCTAACTGATTTTGGCATGAAGACATTAGAAATTTAAATATTTTTTGGCATTATTGTTTAATTATTTTATCCTTTTGAATCATATTTACTCCAGAAATGTTTGAGAACAAGGTCAAACACAATAGAAGATACTGATGGTGCAAGATGTACAAATCTGTAAATTTACAAGAGAACAACATGTCCAAACAGTTAGAACAGTGATGCAAGTCCTTTAGAATTCAGATCTAACTCTGAATGACAAGTCTGTGTTTTCAAAACTACTGAAATTACAGTTGATCAAAAAAAAGGTCATTAGAAAATCCCCCACTATCTAAGAACATCATAGAACTTCAAAGACTTCATAGGATGGTGGAACAAGTGGATAAATTTCTAATTTATTGTGGGTCCACAATTATTCTTGAACATCAACCAGGTAAAAGCTTTCAGCAATATTAACCAACAGTGGATTACTTCAGAAATTTTAGCATACTTTGATTCACATTTACTGACTATCATAGCAGCTGATGTGTTTTCAAAAAGGTTTGGAGTGCAATACCCTTTTAAGGTGCAAGAAGACAAAGTGTAGAGCAGCCCATTTTGCAACTGCATCACTAATAGGGATAGAACAGAACAATTGATGTAGAATCTTCACCAGTAATGAGGGCATGTGAAAATACTTCAATTTATGTGATGGGGTTATACATCAACATCAAAACCTATTACAGGTCAATGATCACTGCTCTTAACAAAATAAAATAAATTGCCAAAATGCCATCCAAAGTTCACATTGGCTATTAGTATGTATACCTCAACTACTAAATATATACAATGGGAAATATCAAATGAACAGTAAGCACACTCTCAAAGATAGCATTGAAAAGACCAGAACAAAAAGATTCTGACTATATTGAAGAGATTGAAGCTGACTCAGCAGAAGTTTCCAAACACTTACCAATTACTAAAATGAGAAAGCAAGAGGCACAAGAATGGAATGAAAAATGTAACCAAATTTGGGAATTTGCTGGAAGGATAGCCAGACTATATACCTAACAATCCAATACTGTACAAGTAGAATCATACAGTACAGAAGAGACTCTTTGTCCCATCGAGTCTGTATGCCAAGATTACACTATACTAGACCCATAGCCTTAAATGTTATGACAATTCAAATGTTCTTTCAGTAGTTTTTAAAGATTATAAAGTTACATGCCTGAATCACATTTTAAGGCAATGCATTTCAGACTCTCACTACCCTCTGTGTGAAAAAGCCTTCCCTCAATTCCCCTCTAAACCACCTAAAAGTGTGCCCACTTAATCTTGACCCTTCAACTAAGGAGAACAGCTGTTTTCTATCTATTCTATCCATGCACCGCATAATCTTATACACCTCTATCAGAATCCCCCCATAACCTCTGCTCCAAAGAAGACAATCCAAGCTTATCTAGCCTCTCTTCATAGCTGAAATGCTTAATCCCAAGCAACATCCTGGTGAATCTTCTGTTCATCGTCTCCAGTGCAATCACAAATTTCTTATAGTGAGATGGTCAGAACTCTGCACAGTAGTCAAGCTGCAGCCTAACAAAAGTTAATGCAACTCTAACACTGCATCCTTGCTCTTATATTTATCCCTTGACTGATAAAGGCAAACATCCCATATTCGTCCTTCAGTACTCTATTAACCTGTCCAGCCACATTAAGGGATCTATGGACAACCACCACAAGATCCTTCTGTTCCTCTGAGATTCCTAGTGTTCTTCCATTGATTGAATACTCCTCAGTAATGTGGGATTGGTTAGTGCAGTTGGTTGGATGGCTGTTTTGTAATGCAGAGTGACTGGAGGCCTGTAACCAGCGGTGTACCCGAGGGATTGGCATAGGGTCCACTTTTATTTGTCATTTATATAAACAACTTGGATGCAAAACCCAGAGGCATGGTTAGTAAGTTTGCAATTGACACCAAAATTGGTCAAAGTTAATATTCACATATCGGGGTATCTAAGATGGTGGCGATCTGAGAAGATCACACTGCAGAGTTTCGCATCGCAGCAGGAGCAGGACGGTCCTTTAACCCACCCAACCCAGGTCATCAGGATTTCTTGGGGCATTGGAAAGATTGTGGAGCCCCAAGAAACATTTAAAAATTGACTTAGCTGTATTTTCAGCTGTCCAGGAATGCCAAAAAAGGGAGGAGGAGCATCTGAGGCCGGGCCTGCAGCTCAGCCTGCAGCAGTCTCGGAGCCGATTACTCTCCAGGACCTGGTAAACCAGCTCTCGAAATCTCGCGAGATGTTGGGGAAACAGATTGAAGAGAAGCTGGCTCCAGTTTCTCTCATGCTGCAGAGGCATGAGCAGCAGCTGGGAGACCTGGAGAAGAGGACGGATGAGGTGGAGCACAGGGTCACAGGGGTGGAAGCTGATGCCAGTTCATTCAAGGAAGAGATCCAAGCCCTGAAGACACAGGTTCGTAATTTGCGTGACCAAGTGGATGATCTTGAAAACGGGCAGGAGAAAAAGCATTCGGATCATCGGTCTGCCTGAGGGTAAGAAAGGTGAGCGGCCTGCAGAATTTGTTGAAGATTGGCTTCCGAAATTCCTTGACTTGGAGACTGGCATGAGAGGATTGAAGAAAGAGAGGGCTCACCGGATCGCAGCATGGAGGTCGGGTCTGGGTCAGCACCCTCGTCCTTTCCTGGTGCGGTTCCATCATTACCGGGATAAGGAGAGAGTCATGGAGGCTTCCAGACTCCAGGGGAAGGATCCAAAGACCCTAATTTAAGAGGGGTCTAAGATCATGCTTTTTCAGGACTTTTCAGCAGTAGTGATCCAGAAACGAAAATCATATGATGGTGTCAAGAGAAGATTGAAGGAGTTCGGGATTCAGTACTCCCTGAGATTTCCGGCGGTGCTTTGGATCACCTTAGATGGATCCATGCATCTCTTTGACAAATCGGAGAAGGCAAGAGTCTTTGTGGACAAACTAACCTAATTTAAACAATTGTAGTATGTATAAATATTGTTGCTTGGGTATGCGTTTGTCATTCTGTAAAAGAAATGGAGGAAACTCAGTTGGAGCTTTGTTTTTCCCTTTTTTTTCCTCTACTGATAATAATTTGGTTCAAACTATGTCTGGCAGGTGGTTAAGATGTACATTTTAAATTTCTAAGTTAGGACATACCAAAGGATGGGTGGGGTATTTATTCCCCCTTTTTTTTATAAAAGAATGTATTTTTATTCATATTGATATTCTATGGGGTGTTTATTCTTTTTAGCTTGTGCTTGCGATGTGGCTGCAGCTGGGAGAAGTGAAGATGATTAGATGCCTATTTATGGGCAGTCCAGGACGGGTAGTTGCCCCCTCCGGGCAGGGGGTGAGTTCCCCTACTCAGCGCTATTGGCGCTTTATATGTTGGTTTGTTTTCTGGTTTTTGTTGTTTTTTATTTTTAATAATTTTGTATGTTTGTTAAATTTTGTGGTTTTAGTTTATATAGTTTTTATATTTGGTGGACCATGCAACACTAAAGCTCAGCAATTTGTGGTTTAGGTTCCTCCTCTCTGGAATTTAAATGTAATTGCAGAAGATTATGGCTAATGATTTGATTAAATGGTGTACCTGGAATCTCAAGGGAAGTCACTCACCAATTATGAGGAAGAAGGTACTCTTGAGTCTTAGAAAAGAGAAGGTGGATATTGCTTTGTTGCAGGAGACACATTTGGATGACAAGGAGCATCTGAAATTACAGCAGAATGGCTTTGACCGAGTTTATTTTTCATCATTTAATACCAGAAGTAGGGGAGTGGCTATATTGATAAGGAAAAATCTCTCATTTAAATTGTTGAAATGTGTTAAAGACACATACAGGAGGTTTGTAATTCTTAAAGCCTTGATAAATGGGGAAGAATATGGCATTTTAATGTTTATTGTCCCCCAGCTCATCCTCTTAAATTCTTGGTAAATGCTTTTTCTAAACTGCAAGTCTCGGCACATCATTATAGGGGGAGATTTTAACTGCCTGATGGACCCCACAGTAGACAGGTTGCCGAAAGGTCCCTTGATACCCTCTGCACGAACTAAACAATTATTGGGTTTATTTGGGGAATTAGGGTTGGTGTACGTCTGGAGATGTCTCCATCCTACAGGTGGGGATTTCACGTTTTTCTCCAATCCGCATAGATGTCACACGAGGATTGATTTTTTTAATGACCCCTGTGGTAACCCTGGATCTGGTGGCATCCTGTACAATTGGTAATATTGCCATCTCTGATCATGCTCCATGTACCTCATGGTTAAAATTAAGGATGTTACAGTGGATTCAAGGTCCTGGGAAATGGACCCCTTTATTCTCATGGACAGCAAGTTTGTGGAGTATTTCTCTCGGGAATTTCGGGCATTTCTAGACATCAACATAGGCTCGGTTGATAGCTCATCTGTTCTCTGGGAAACTGCCAAAGCTTATGCCAGAGGGTTAGTTATTTCATATCCCACAAGTAGGAAGCGGCAGAAGAGTGAGCAGCAACGTCTCCTTGAAGGACGGTTGAAGGCAGCTGAGAAGGCCTATTTTGACAGACCCTCGTTGGTCAAACTACAGAGGATTACAGCACTGCAGTCTACACTAAATTCCGTGCTCATGCAGACGGCAGAGAAGGAGCTGGCTTTTGCAAAGCAAAGGTTATACGAGCATAGTGACAAGCCAGGCAAATACTTAGCATACCTTGCCAGAAAAAGAATTTCCCCACAAACCATTACAGCGATTAGGGAAGGGTCTGGGAACCTAACATTGAGAACTTTTGTTGCTCAATCTGTTCCCATATCTGAGACGTGGTGACCCTCGGGTTAAACCACCAGTTAGTAATAAGAGAGGGGCCCTGTGGTCTGGTAAGACTATGGGCAACTTCACCTTTACATCTTTGTCTTGATACGTCTTCCAAAGTGCATCATTTCACATTTCACAATGTTGCATACCATGTGTCACTGATCGACCAATCTGACTAAATCATTTATATCCTCCTGTAACCTAAGACTTTGCTTCTCAGTGTCAGCCATCTGGCTAATTTTTGTGTCATCCACAAACTTATGTATTACCCCCCTCCCCCCAACCCACATTCTGATCTACATTGTTTATGTATATCACAAGCAATAAGAGTCCCAACACTGATTCCTGTAGTACATCACTGCATTATTGGACTCCAGTCACACAAAAAGCCTTCCACCGCCACCTTCTGTCTCATGCCAGTAAGCCAAAATTTGATTCAACTTGGTAAGTTACCCTAGATCCCATATGCTTTTAGCTTCTTTATCAGTTTCCCATGTGCGACCTTGTCAAAGTACTTCGAACAGTGCAAATACCAGTGCAAACACCTCATTCATTGACAACTTGCTCATCTTCAATGAAATATTACTGATAACAAGAACTTGTGAACTTCAGATTTTTCCAAAAGTATGTATGAAGTGTCATGTGAGGGCATGAAAAGCAATCTTTTGGTCCCTATCACTTTATACAGAATTACATCCCATATTCAGTAAAATTACATTAATCTTTTCCACCAAGGACATGAGACCACTTGTGTACGGATTTTTTCACATTCAAAGGAAAAACCTTCTTCACCTTTACAAACCATTCATCAAGGTAGATTGAAGTCATCCAGCTGCACAGTATAAAAACATAGCAGGAGTGGGCCTTTTGACCCTTTGAGCATGCTTTGCCATTCACTATGTTCATGCTGATATCCAATCCTTTGATCCCTATAGCTACATCTAAAAGCTACATCTAACTCCTTGAAAATATTCAATGTTTTGGCTTCAACCACTCTCTGTGGCAGAAAATTCAACAGGTTCAGCAGTCTGAGTGACGAAATTGCACCTCATCTCAGTTCTAAATGGCTTATCGTTTAACCTTAAACTGTGATCCTTGGTTCTCCACCTCCATCCATTCTTCTGAAGTTTACTGATTATAGTTCATGATCTAGTCTGTCTTCTTACACAGAGCTACCATCCCAAGAATCAGTCCAGTAAACCTTCATTGCATTCCATTGCTAGAACATCTTCACATAAGGGGACCAAAATTGCACACAATATTCCAGATGTGATCTCATCAAGGCCTGGTAGAATTGCAGCAAAGGCAGAAATACAGGAACTACATAATTTAGAGTTTGAAGTTTTAGACTATGGTCGATAGTTTGCAAATCAGTAGAGTCAGTGTTTCACACATGGATATGATTTCATTCATGTTACGAATTCATCTCTTTTCATGCAAATTGGGAAGCTGGCCACTAAGTGTAAGCAATAGAAGAATTCGTGATGAAGGATAGAATTTAAACCTAACCCTATTAAGTTATCAATTTCCAACACTACATAATGGATTATTGCCATCAGAATCACTGATGGTGAGGAGATTGAGATCATAACTTCCATCTCTGTGTCAGAAGTTACAGCCAACATTGCTGACAGTGGCCACAATTGATTGAAACAATGTGAGGAGAAGCAAAGGGACAACTTCAGTAAAAGAGAACATGAATGTCAAAACTACAGACAAGAGGAAGAATATGGCTAAGAGATGAACAAAGAGAAACAATGGTTACAACAAAAACACCACAAACAAGATTATATATAGTTGGAACAGACTGTAGGATTACAGTGAGAAATAATAAAGATTTGAAACTATTAAATAAGAAACCAATGGAAATTTGGAACTTTCTGAGAAGAGAAATAATAAGGATCGGCAACCATTCAGAAAAGCAATACTTACAGTGTTAAAAGGATGAGTACTGAATTCATAAACACTCATGCACCACCAACACTGAAGTCTGCAACTTTCAAAGTTGATGTTAAGCATGTAAATATGAAGGATGTAATAAAAAGGAGTGGAAGTAAGGCCATTCGGCCCATTGATCCACTTCGCCATTTAATCATGGCTGATGGGCATTTCAATTCTACTTACCCGCACTCTCCCCATAGCCCTTAATTCCTTGAATCTCTGCCTTGAAGACATTTAAAACTCCAGCCTCCACTGTGCTCTGTGGCAATGAATTCCACAGGCCCACCACTCTCTGGCTGAGGAAATGTCTCCTCATTTCCGTTCTAAATTGACCCCCTCTAACTTTAAGATTGTTCCCATGTGTCCTAGTCTCCCCGCCTAAAGGAAACAATTTCTCAGTGTCCATCCTTTCCAAACCATGCATTATTTTGTAAGTTTATTAGATTTCTCCTCAACCTTCGAAACTCTAATGAATACAAACCCAGGATCCTCAGCCATTCCAGGGATCATCTGTGTGATTCTCCGCTGGGCATGCTCCAGTGCCAGTATGTCCTTCCTGAGGTGTGGGACCCAAAATTGGACACAGTATTCCAAATAGGGCCTAACTAGAGCTTTATAAAGTCTCAGAAGCACATTGCTGCTTTTATATTCCAACCCTCTTGAGATAAGTGACAACATTACATTTGCTTTTTTAATCGCAGACTCAACCTGCAAGTTAACCTTTAGAGAATCCTGGACTAGCACTTCCAGATCTCTTTGTACTTTGGCTTTATGAATTTTCTTGCCGTTTAGAAAATAATCCATGCCTGTATTCTTTTTTCCAAAGTGCAAGACCTTGCATTTGCTCACGTTGAATTTCATCAAGCATTTCCTGGACCACTCCCCTAAACTGTTTAAATCTTTCTGCAGCCTTCCCACCTCCTCAGTACTACCTGCTTATCCACCTAACTTCATACCATCGGCAAACTTCACTAGAATGCCCCCAGTCCCTTCATCCGGATCATTAATATATACAGTGAACAGCTGCGGCCCCAAGACTAAATCCTGTGGGACACCACTTGCCATTGATTGCCATTCCAAAAAAGAACTTATTATCCCAACTCTCTGCCTTCTGTCAGACAGCCAATCCTCAATCCATGCCAGTAGCTCACCTCGAACACCAAAGGCTCTCACCTTACTCAGTAGCATCCTGTGAGGCACCTTATCAAAGGCCTTTTGGAAGTATAGATACATCCACTAGGTTTCCCTGGTCTAACCTACATGTTACCTCTTCAAACAATTCTAACAGGTTTGTCAGGCACAACCTACCCTTACTAAATCCAGGCTGACTTGTTCTGATCTGACCCTGCACTTCCAAGAATTTAGAAATCTCATCCTTAACGATGGATTCTAGAATTTTAACAACAACTGAGGTGAGGCTGATAGACCTATAATTTTACATCATTTGTCTTGATCCTTTCTTGAACAAGGGTTTTACAACAGCGATTTTCCAATCATCTGGGACTTTTCCTGACTTCAATAACTTCTGAAAGATCACAACTAATGCCTCTGCTATTTCCTCAGCCACCTCCCTCAGAACTCTAGGATGCAGCCCATCAGGGCCAAGAGAATTATCAATTTTTAAACCTTTTAGCTTTTCTCACACTTTCTCTTTTGTAATGGCTACCATACTCAACTCTGCCCTCTGACTCTCCTTAATTGTTGGGATGTTACTCATGTCTTCCACTGTGAAGACTGATGCAAAGTATTTATTAAATTCTTCAGCTATTTCCTTATCTCCCATCACTAGCCTTCCAGCATCAATTTGGAGCGGCCCAATGTCTACTTTTGCCTCTTGTTTGTTTCTTATGTATTGAAAGAAACTCTTATTATCATTTCTAATATTACTGGCTATCCTACCTTCATACTTAGAGTCATAGAGATGTACAGCATGGAAACAGACCCTTTGGTCCAACCTGTCCATGCCGACCAGATATCCCAACCCAATCTAGTCCCACTTGCCAACACCCGGCCCATATCCCTCCAAACCCTTCCTATTCATATACCCATCCAAATGCCTCTTAAATGTTGCAATTATACTAGCCTCCACCACATCCTCTGGCAGCTCATTCCATACACGTACCACCCTCTGTGTGAAAAAGTTGCCCCTTAGGTCTCTTTTATATCTTTCCCGTCTCACCCTAAACCTATGCCCTCTAGTTCTGGACTCCCCGATCCCAGGGAAAAGACTTTGTCTATTTATCTTATCCATGCCCCTCATAATTTTGTAAATCTCTATAAGGTCACCCCTCAGCCTCCGACGGTCCAGGGAAAACAGCCCCAGCCTGTTTAGCCTCTCCCTGTAGCTCAAATCTTACAACCTTGGCAACATCCTTGTAAATGTTTTCTGAACCCTTTCAAGTTTCACAACATCTTTTTGATAGGAAGGAAACCAGAATTGCACGCAATATTCCAACTTGATCCTCTCCTTCCTTATTTCTCTCTTTGTCTCCTCTGTTTTTGTAGCCTTCCCAATCTTCTGATTTCCCAGAGCTCTTGGCCACTTTATAGACTCTTTTTCTTTGATACATTTCCTGACTTCCTTTGCCTGCTCTGGCTGTCTGATTCCCTTTCCAGGTAATCTTTCTTTTCTTTGGGATGAACCTCTGTACTGTGTCCTTAATTACACCCAGAAACTCCTGCCATTGTTGCTCTACTGTCTTCCCTGCTAGGCTCTGCTTCCAGTCGATTTTCATCAGTTCCTCTCTCATGCCCCTGTAATTACCTTCATTTAACTGTAACACCAATCTGATATTGCCTTCTCTCTTTCAAACTACAGACTGAACTCTACCATGTTAAGATTGCTGCCTCCTAAGTGTTCCGTTACTTTAAGATCTTTTATACACTATAGCTCATCACATAGCACTAAGTCCAGAACAGCCTGCTCCCTGTGGGCTCTATCACAAGCTGTTCCAAAACGCCATCCTGTAAGCATTCCACGAATTCCCTTTCTTTGGATCCACCAGCAACATTATTCACCCACTCCACCTGCATATTGAAGTCTCCAATGATCACCATGACCTTGCCATATTGACATGCCCCATCTATTTCCCTGTACATCTTGCATCCCTGGTCCTGACCACTGTTAGGAGGTCTGTACATTACTTCCATTATGTTTTTTTTTGCCTTTGCGGTTCCTCAACTTCACCGACACAGACTCCAATCATCTGACCCTATGTCATTCACTGCCATAGATTTAATTTTATTCTTAACTAATAAAGCAACCCTGCCCCCTCTGCCCACCTCCCTGTCTTTTCGAAAAGTTGTAAATCCTTGGATGTTTAACTGCCTGTCCTGAACTCCTGAAACCATGTCTCTGTGATGCCTACCACATCATAACCATTCACCATGGTCTGTGCCATTAATTCATCTATTTTGTTACAAATACTAAGAGCATTCAGGTAAAGTGCCTTAATGCTAACTTTCTTATTAGAGATGTTTGAAATCGTAAGATGTCCTAAGTTATCCTTTTTTTGCTTTATTCCTAATCTGCCTCGAGCTTAAACCCATCTGCACACGTCCTGCTGCTTATCTTTCCATTTAACTCCCATACTCCTGGTCATTTGCTTTTCCTTCTCCTGACTCAGAAGTTTAAAGTCCTACTGACCACCCTATTTATCGTCTTTGCTAGAACACTGGTTCCAGATCGGTTCAGGTGGGGACCATCCCATTGGTACAGATCCCCCCCCCCGCTCCCAAAACTGATGCCAATGTCCCATGAAATGGAATCCCTCTTTCCCACCAATGCCTTCGCTACGTGTTTATTTACCTAATTTTCTTATCCCAATGCCAATTGGCACATGGCTCAAGTAGAAATCTGGAGATTATGACCCTTGAGGACCTGTCCTTCAATTTCGTTCCTAGTGCTTGATAATCCCCAAACATGGCCTCCACCCTCACTTTGGCTATGTTGTTAGTTCCAATGTGGACCACAACAACTGGATCCACCCCCTCCCGCTCCAATATCCTTTTAAGCTGGTTGGAGATGTTCTGCAGCCTGGCATTGAGCAGGCAACACGCCATCCAGGACTCCTGATCCGGCTTGCATTGGATACTAAATGCCCCCCTGATTATGGAATTATAATGACTTGGGGATGTATGAAGAGAAATGAAATTTGTAGTGATTTTCACAAAGTCAGCTAGGTGAACCTCATAGAATTTGAGTTCCCTGATGGGAGCTATTAATCTGGTCCATTCGGGGAACCCTAGCTGACATATGAGAACAGGAATGTCAGACATCCTGTTCACTCCAAGGGCTGATTCTGAGGGAGCTGAATCAGTGTCAAGGACTCTCCATGTGTAAATAAAGAGTGATTTGGTGACAAGAAACTGGCCTCTCTGGAGAAATTTCAGTGACGATGAAATAAAAGCATGCTCCTGAAGTAGTTTGCTCACAGCAGTCACCTTTGAATTGGAGCAGGTATTTCTGAGATAGCGTTGTTATTTGGGAAGCTTGAATTGTTTGATCTTGCCATCGAAGACTGGGCCCAGAAAGTGGAAAGAATTTTTTTTTTTGTCTGGGCAAATTAGATTGGGGCAGATGAGAAGCAATGAGTAATTCTCCCAACAGATTGTGAGCCCACCTTTTCGGTTATTAGGATCATAGCTTTCCATTCATACCAAAACCTTCCAAGACTTGACAGATTTAATTATGGAATATTATGACCCAAAGTCTCCTCTAATACTGAGATATTATGGTTTTTACTTGACAATTCGAGGACCAGGGGAATCCATATTGGGATTTTTGACAAGGTTAAAATGACTAGCAGAGGCATGTGACTTTGTTTTAACCCTTAATGAGATGCTGGGAGACTATTTGCTATGTGGGATTAATAATTTAACCATGCAAAAGTGCCAACTATCTGAATCACAACTGGGCTCAACCAGGCATTACAGCTGGTTTTATCATTGGAAACTGAGCAAATGGAATATATGAGTTGCAGGGTATTCCGAAGGAAGTGGACACCCTCACCAGACTGACGTTGGGGAACATCACTTGCGTGAAGGCAATTGCATAGCCTCACTCAGGACATCTCCTGAACAGAGGGACTCTAGGTGAACCCACAGCAAAACCCCAAAACAAAACCAAGCCTCAGCTAAACAGTCAAATTGTTCTTCAGGATCCAGGCTGGCAAGCCATTGTAGTTGCTATCAGTTTGTGGAATCTGGTATCCACACCCTGAAAAGTCTACATACAGCTGGTTTAAAGCAGTTAAATTTCTTGGCAACATCCAAATCAGAAACAGATAAAATAAATGTCTGATTAAATGGTCACCCATTTCTAATGGAGGTCGATACTGGCGTGACCATTTCAGTGAATTGCAGAATCAGTCTTTATCAAAATTTACACTGGACTCCAACCTTATGTTTGTGCAAGACCTTGGCTAGACTCAAAACCTATACAAGAACATTTACAGATTAATGAAACAAGTTCAGTTCTGGTCTCATGAGAAGCAGTTGGTTCAGTTACCGCAGATTGAAGTAAAAAGCTCAGGTCTAAGCTTGATGGGGCAAAATTAGTTGAGAAAGATTCACCTAGATTCGCTCAACATTTCTCAATTAGAAAATGGCTGCCAGAGTGGAGTCCTAATTAAATGTCCATAAGTCTATCAGTAAGATCTAAGGACTATCTAAGGTACCTTGCACGTTGACCAGGAAGCATTTCGACAATTCTGCAAGGCCTGCCAACACCATTTAATTACACCTGAAATCAGGAGGCTGGAAAACAAAATAATCATCAAACCAGTCCAGTTTACAGAATGTGCACCAAACCAGTCCAGTTTACAGAATGTCCAGCACCAGTCGTACAAATTGTGAAATCTGACTGGTCGGTTTGCCATTCGCAGCTGGATAAATACCCAATCACTCACATAGAGAATTTGTATGTTAAGCTGTTAGCAGAGGGGTGTTTGCTGTCCTTCATGAAACTGGTCGTGAGCCATGCGCACTTGTAATGGCGGTTAGATGAGGATTCCTTGAAGTATGTTACAATTTGTACCAATTTATGAGACTGCCATTTTGAGTATTGTAAGCGAGTGCAATTTTTTAGTGGAAGGTGGAGAACATTTTAAAAGGTCTACCCCAGATAGCCATTTAGATGACATGCTAATAACAGGGAAGACAAATAAGGAGCACTTAGAAAACTTGGACATAGTGCTTAGACATTTCTCCCAGTTAGGTGTATGCCTTAGAAAGGAAAGATATGTCTTCCAGGCATCCCAAGTGACCTAGTTGTGCTACAGAGGTGACAAGACAGGGTTACACCCATTGGAAAATAAAGTGAGAGTGATCAAAGGTACCCCCAGTTCCCCCATCTGTATCGAAGGTTTTGCCTTGGGCTGATGAATTATTTTGGAAGGTTCAAACATAACCTGACCTCCATCCTGGCACTTTTGCAGCAACTGTTTTAAAAAAAAGATTCAGCCTTGGAAATGGTTGTGTAGCCAAGACATAGCTTTCAGGCAAGTGAAGAAACAGCTATCATCCTCTAAGGTGTAGACATACTGTGATCCCATGCGAGATATATTTGGAACTGTACATTAAATTTAGGGTAAGTGAAAGGAGTCATGTGACTGTTTCTGCATTTTTTTAGACAGTAAGTCTGGGTGATTTTATTGTTAGAAGTAAAAGGAAGGTTTGGTAGTTTTATTGGGGAGAAAGTACAAGGTATTTGTACATGAATAGAATGGCAGGATTCTCTGAGTTTATCATGAATAGGTCTTGAATCTTTCAAGGCCTATAAGTTGTAGTGTTAGTTATCCATTTATTTCTAATGTGAAAACAATGGAAGTCAAGGATACTAATTAACTTCCTATGGTGATCTTATAAAGATGTCACATTAAAAATAAACTTAACATTTTAAGAGTGCACTGAGAGTTTAATAAAAAGTATGCATCAAATCTACATAATTAATCTACATTTCATGTAACTAAGTAGAAGTTTATATAAAATCAAAATACTGTGGATGCTAGAAATCTAAAATGAATATAGAGAATGCTGGAGCAACTCAGCAGGTTAAGCATAATCTGTGGAAAGAGAAAGAGTTAACATTTCAGGGGCCAGTATGACGTCTTCAGAGCCTGAAGAAGATTCACACCACACTTGAAATTTTAACTCTGTTTCACTCCACAGATGCTTTCAGACTGAAATCATCATTCTCTGTTTGTTTTCTAGAAAAGCAAATGCCTTTCCATGCACTTTCAGAAAATGAAGCCATTTGTTTTTTCACCCCATCTCTTCAAATATCACAATTCTAGTTTGATCTAATTCAATTTTAAAATTATTGTTCTTCAGCGCATTTTATGAACTCTAATAAGGGTTTCTTTTGCTGCAGAATTGTCAGTTTCCCTGTATAGCATTCCAAATGTGAAAGATAAGATGTACCAATGCGATGATGTAAGCTATGTCTCAATTGTCAGCTCTTCTCTCTCTGAGGGAGGAGGTTTTTGAATGCAAGTTTCACTACAAAAACTTGAATATACAAACCTAAGCGGACACTATAGTGCACTATTGAGGCAGATGCTGTTTTTGGATAAGATATTAAGCTGAGACCTGTCTTTCTGGTAGATGTAGAAGATTCAATGACAGAATTTTATTTCAGACTATTTGAACAACACATTTATTTCTCTTGGTCTGGCCAATATTTAACTGTCAACCAACATCATTAAAGAAAAGATCACCGAGACATCAATTTGCTGCTCTTGTAAGCTTGATTTGTGCCAACTGGCTGCTATGTTTCCTACATTACATTACATAAAAATGTACTTTGTTCTGTTAAGTGCTTTGTGACATTCTTGAGACAATGAAAGAGACAGTATAAGTACAAATCTTACTTCCGAATGGCTACAGGTTTTGTAAAACTGTGTGCAAATAATAGTTTTGTTATTTGTTTAGGTCTTCTGCAACGTGACCACCCAGAGATAGCAATATCAGTAAAGACCAGACAGGCAGTCCGAACTGTGCTTAACAGTGCCCGGGACACAATTCATGCTTTAATGGCTGGAGGTCTTCTTGATGATGCAGAAGCATTAAAATTAGAAACGGTACTGATTGCTTACTGATATAAAATGGTAGATCATAAGCTAATTTTTTTAGAATAAACTGGCTAAAGTACGTCCTCTATAGAAGCATAATGTAATTTCTGGAAACCTGGAACATAAACAGAAATGCTGGAAATACTCAGTAAATGTAGCTGAAACTGTCAAAAGCTAAACAGAGTAACTTTTCTTCAGATCTTGAGAAATGTAATATGTTTTAAATAATTTAGGAGAGAGAAATGAGAAAAAAAATCTGATAGGTAAGAAGTATGGGAGATTAAGTGGTAAAACTATTGATACATGATGAAAAACCAAAGGAAGTAATATTGGGAAAGTTATAGAAGCAGAAGTTGAGTCTAGCAAATGTGTGTGAACGATAAAATGATGAATATATTGCATAGAGGCACTTTAGCATGCTGAAATGGGAAGCGAGGAAATGATCCACGATTATGACATAATGGTTCCTTTGAGGTAATCCTCAAAACACTAGTGTTTCCAAAATGTCTTTATTTTCTTCAATCAAGAATTTGCCTCCAGGATGTTTGGTTGTGTCTTTGATTGGGTCCATCCTAATTCACACATTTTGCTTTCACTGTTTTCCATTTTTCCCGAACTTCGTTTCCCTTAGCATTACTTTCCATCATACCTTTATCTGACCCAGAATTATACCTCTTGGCTTTTCATCAAGAAATTATTTTTTTTGCCATTTAAGCTCCATCGTTATGATCCTGGCTGATTGTAATGCTAGGCAAATCAGATCTCAGATTGAAACCTGGTTTGATGGATCATAAATTTCATTTTAACATTTTGGTTACCAAGGTGATCATTGAACATAATCACATGTGTCTGGTAGTGTTCTTTAAACAAGCTCATACAAGTTTATTATATGAAAGAAAAAAAAGAACTTACCTGACAATTTAGAAAGATCTCAATATAAACAGCAAAAAGAAACATTCAATCCTTTTCCCAGCAATGTGTTTTACAGTCGCACAATTCCAGAGAAGCATTACTCCTCTCCTAACTTTATGTTCTTTCTCAAATGACTCTTTCCAGCCCTTTTCCTTGTACCACTGTGATGATCTGAAGACTTCTTTCCAGCTCTGACAAATGGCTACTCCTTTCCAACTATAACAGTTTGGAGATTTTCTGCCAACTCTCACAGCTTAGAGATATTTTACAAACAAAATTTTCACAGCCAAAAGATTCAAACTGGATTCTAAAAGCTGTCCTTTTGCTTGGAGACTTCTTCTGAATTCAACGTCCTAGTGATCTCTGACCATTTGTTTCTATATTCTAAACTCAATTTTGTAAACATTTAGAAATTAACTTCACAGGTAGCCATTTTAGGCATTATCTTAAGTTGTATGCTTTCTTAGAAAAGCTGTCTTTAGTTCACTGCTCAAACGACATTCTGACTTTTGTTAAACAACAAATCATAAAGCTTTACAGAACTGAAAATTAAAATCTATTGCTTTCTCCACTTTGGAATGCAAGGTTCCAAACAACAATGCATTACAAACTTCCATCACACAATATTCAATTGATCATCCTCAACCATTTGCACCAACTGCTGGATGATTTCACCACCAAATACACATTCCCCTTGCATAATTTTGAAATGGCCAATCATTTTGTGACACGTTAGTTCACTGTTCAATCATCCCAAATGCAAATGCAGAAGTTGCAACTCCTATTTTTCCCTTATTACTGTCCAATGCCAAAAACTTCCTTCCCAGATCCAAAGTTATAATTTTTACTTTTTCAATTTAATAGAAGATGTTCACTAATCACAATGCAGTCTCATCTGCTTTGGGGATGCAAACACAGGTTAGGATCTACTTTGAGGAATACTTACATTTAGTCTGAAAGTGCATCCTAGCTTCCAGTCACTGCCATTTTAATTTGCTACCTTGTTGTGAGTGTGTCCATTGTTCTCAGCCTCCTATACTGTTCCAAGTAAGCTCAAGATAAACTCAAAAGAAGAGTGCCTCATGTCCAGAATAGTACATTTTACCCTTCCATACTTAACGTTATATTCAATAATTTTGGAGCAAATCCTCTGTCTCCTTTCGCTTCTTTTTATTTTGCTGGGTTTAATTTTTTTCTCGTCGTCTTTAATCTTTCTTTCCATTTTTTCTTTGGCTTTCAGATGGCAGGTGTTCATAATTCTTCCATTCCAGCCTCCTCTAGACACAGATTTTCTTTTATTTACTCTCCAATGTAAACAATACTCAGAGAGGCTGATGAAATCTTAGGAGAGGGATTTGCATGACACCTACAGAAAGAAAGCTGATGGACAAAATTTTGCATTTTAAACTTCTTCTGCAACAAACCAATTAAAATTGAAGTAATTCAAATAGAATTATAAGGTGAACGCTAATTCAGATAACAAGGTAGATCTAGCATTAAATAGTTGATACAACAAATATACATGGTTAAAAGCACACATGTTGTTTCCCATGTAAATGTAAGCTTACCTCTAAAACACAATGATCATCACACAATTTGTTACTGCCATTTGGCATTTCAATATAAAACATTTTGCTATTTAATCTCTTTTGCCTTATATCCTATCATAGATCTGTTCTTATTCTGATCCACTATTTCAGTTGCTCTGGGCGGAAACTTACAGGGGTGTGAGTGATGTGTGTGGTGACAAGAAATCTGGGAGAATCACATGTGAAGTCCATTGATGCTTTTTTCGACATCAGAACCAACTAGTTGCATTTTCCAGCAGAGTACCAATTGAGAAAAGATTCTCATTAAGTAGTGGCAAGATGCCTACTAACAGGGATTAGAGTGTATTTTCATCCTCATTAACTGCAGATCTTACATCATTGGTGTGGAATTCTTAATTCACCACACATTGCGAGGAAAATAGACACCAAAAATTCATGGCATGGAAGTCTGAGCAGGTACCCTGTGACTCCAGCTCGCTGTTTGCTCCTCTGCACCTCTGTCTTGGACACCTGGCACCTACATTTCAGGAAATTGGCTGCATGCACCCCACATTTTCGAATATTGACATCTGAGATTTGACATTTCTCAGAACTTCCATGGCACATCTCTGATTCACTTACAGGATGCTTTTGTACTTGTAGCTCACTTCAGAAAGCAAGAAGGCATGGGATACAGGGAAACCTGGCTGTCTGGATACAAAATTGGCTGACCCACTGAAAACAGGGTGGTGGTAGATGGAAAGTATTCAGCCTGGAGCTCGGTGACTAGTGGTGTTCCACAGAAATGAGTTCTGGGACCTCTGCTCTTTGTGATTTTTATAAATGACTTGGATGAGGAAGTGGAAGGGTGGCTTCATAAGTTAGTCAATGACACAAAGGTTCATGGAATTGTGGATAGTTTGGAGGGCTGCTTTAGGTTGCAACATGACATTGACAGGAAGCAGAACTGAGCTGATAAGTGGCAGGTGGAGTTCAACCTGGAAAAGTGTGAAGAGATTGACTTTGGAAGGTCAAATTTGAATGCAGAATACAGGGTTAAAGGCAGGATTCTTGGCAGTGTGGAGAAACAGAGGGATATTGGGGTCCATGTCCATAGATTCCTCAGAGATGCTACCAACGTTGATATAGTTGTTAAGAGGGTGCATGAGGTGTTGGCTTTCATTAGCAGAGGAATTGAGTTTAAGAGCCTGTAGAGTGCTGGTAGACCACGCTGAAAATATTGTGTTCAGTTCTGGCTGAACTGAAGGATTCTATAGGAAGGATGTGGAAGCTTCACAGAGGGTGCAGAGGAGATTAAACAGGATGCTGTCCTGTACTGGAGGGCATGTCTTATGAAGAAAGATAGAGGGAGCTAGGGTTTTTCTCATTGGAGTGAAGAAGGATGAAAGGTGACTTGATAGAGGTGTGCAAGATGATGAGAGGCATAGATAGAGTGGTTAGACAGAGACCTTTTCCCATGGCAAAATGTCTATCGTGAGGGGGCATAATTTTAAGATGATTAGAGGAAGGTTTGGGGCGATGTCAGAAGTAGGTTCTTTTCACAGAGAGTGGTGGGTACGTGGAATACACTGCCAGCAGTGGTAGGATAGTCAGATACATTAGGGACAGTTAAGCGACTCTTGAATAGGCTGAGAATCATTGCTCGCCAGAGACTGGGGATCATTGTTGAAGGCCAGGAATGGAAGGGAAGAAGGAGAAAACGATGAAAGAAATCTCTAGGAGGAAGGAAAAGAAAAGACAAAGAAGAAAAGGAAAAGAGCACGAAGAGAATGAGCTCTGGCTGGAGTGTCCTACTCCGCTCCATCTTGCAAGAGGAAAGGGGTTCAATGCTCTTTAGATAGATTTGAGAATTGTTTTGATATGGCGCAGCATAGTTGGCTGTGAGAAGATGGTGGTTAGCAACATTCTTGAATTGCTGCATTCCATTTGGTGTAACAACATCCACAATGTGAATAGAGAGGAAATTATAGAATTTTGACGAGTGACTCTCAAGGAACAGCAGTTTATTTCCAAGTTGGTTTAGAGGAAAACTTGCAGGTATGGTGTTCTCATGTCCTCAATGGTAGTTTTCATGGATTTGGAAGGTACTGTCTAACAGGCCTTGATGAAATTCTGCAGTACATCTTGTAGATAGTACATACCCTTGCTACGGAGTGTCAGTGGTGGAGAGATTGAATATTTGTGGAAGTGATGCCAATCAAGAGGGTTGCTTTATTCTGGTGTGTGTCAAGTTTCTTGAGTGTTGTGGGAACTATACTCACGCAGACAAGTATTCCATCACACTACTGACTTGTGTTCTTGAAAATTGTGAAGAGGCTTTAGGGAGCCAGCAGCTGAAAAAAAGATTCCTAGCCTATGACCTTCTCTTATAACTTCAGTACTTAGCTAACTCGTCCAGTTTGGTAACCTTCAGGATGTTGATTGGAGAGTATTCAATGATGATAATACCAGTGAATATCAAAGGACGATGCTTAGATTCTGTCTTGTTAGAGATGGCCATTGCTCAGCTCTTGTGTGGTTCAAATGTTACTTGCCACTTGTCAGCCCAATCCTGCATACTGTCCAGGTCCTGCTGCATTTGGACATGAAGTGACTCATTGTCTGAGGATTCATAGAACATAGAAAAGTACAGCACAGAACAGGCCCTTTGGCCCACGATGTTGTGCCAAGGTTTAATCCTAATATAAAATATAGTAACTTAACCTACGCACCTCTCAACTCACTGCTATCCATGTGCATGTCCAGCAGTCACCTAAGTGTCCCCCATACCACAACTGGCATCACATTCCATGCATTCACAACTCTCTCAGCAAAGAATCTACCTCTGACGTCTCCTTTCTACCTTTCTCATAATTTCTTCAAACTATGACTCCCAGTACCAATCAGTCCTGTCCTGGGGAGAAGTCTCTGGCTATTGACTCTACCTATTCCTCTCATTATTTTGTATACCTCGATCAGGTCTCCTCTCTTCCTCCTTCTCTCCAGAGAGACAAATCCGAGCTTATTCAACCTTTCTTCATAAGGCAAGCCCTCCAGTCCAGGCAGCATCCTGGTAAACCTTCTTTGCATCCTCTCCAAAGCCTCTCTATCTTTCCTATAGTAGGGCAACCAGAACTGGACACAATATTCCAAATGTGGTCTCACCAGGGACTTGTAGAGCTGCAGCAAAACCTCGCCGCTCCTAAACTCGATCCCCCTGTTAATGAAAGCCAAAACACCATATGCTTTCTTCACAACTCTATCCACTTGGGTGGCAACTTTGAGGGATCTATGTACTTGCACACTCAGATCCCTCTGTTCCTCCATACTGCCAAGAATCCTGTCTTTAATCCTATATTCAGCATTCGAATTCGATCTTCCAAAATGCATCACTTTACATTTATCCAGGTTGAACTCCGTCTGCCATTTCTCAGCCCAGTTCTGCATCCTGTCTATGTCGCGCTGCAACCTGCAGTAGCCCTCTATACTATCGACGACACGTCCCACCTTTGTGTCATCTGCAAATTTACTAACCCACCTGTCAACCTCCTCATCCAAGTCATTTATAAAAACTACAAAGAGCAGAGGCCCAAGAATAGAGCCCTGCAGGACCCCACTCAGCACTGTCCTCCAGGCAGAATACTTTCCATCTACAACCACTCTCTGCCTTCTGTTAGCCAGCCAATTCTGAATCCAGATAGCCAAATCTCCCTGTATCCCATACTTCCTGACTTTATGAATGAGTCTACCATGGGTAACCTTATTAAATGCCATGCTGAAATCCATATACACTACATCCACTGTTCAACCTTTGTCAACCTGTCTTGACACCTCCTCAAAGAACTCAGTAAGATTTATGAGGCATGACCTGCCCCTCACAAAGCCAAATTGACTGCCTTTAATCACACTATACTTTGCCAAATAGTCATAAATCCTATCCCTCAGAATTTTTTCCAAAACTTTGCTGACCACAGACGTAAAACTGACTGGTCTGTAATTGCCAGGGATTTCCCTATTACCCTTCTTGGAAAGAGGAATAACATTCGCCTCCTTCCAATCCTCCGGTACGACTCGCATGGAGAGTGACTAGGCAAATATCCTCGCCAGTGGCTTAGCAACCTCCTTTCTCACTTCCCAGAGCAGCCTAGGATAAATCTGGTCTGGCCCTGGGGACTTATCAATCTTAATATTTTCCAAAATTTCCAGCACATCAACTTCATCAATCTTGATCTGGTCAAGCCTGTATCCCAGCTCCTCAAAGTTTTCATTTCCAACAAGTTCCCTTTCCTTGATGAAAACCGAAACAAAAACTCATTTAGGGCTTCTCCTATCTGCTCAGACTCCACGCACAAGTTCCCTTCGCTATCCCTGATCGGCCCTACCTTCTCCCTGATCATCCTTTAATTCCTCACGTATGAGTACAATGCCTTTGGGTTCTCCCTAATCCTTCTTTCCAAGCCTTTTTCGTGCCCCCTCCTGGCTCTCCTCGGTACATTTCTGAGCTCCTTTCTAGCAAGCCTGTAATCCTCTAAGGCTGTGCTAGATCCTTGCTTCCCCCACCTTACGTAAGCTGCCTTCTTCCTTTTGATGAGAAGTTTATCTGTTGTCGTCATCCAAGGTTCCTTAATCTTACCCCTTCTTACCTGTCTCAGAGGAACAAATTCATGCATCACTCGCAACAACTGCTCCTTAAATAGTCTCCACATGTCATGTATGGTTCTGAACATTGCACAGTCATCAGCAAACATCCCCACTTTTTACATTTTGGAGGGAAAGTCATTGATGAAGCAGCTGATGATGGTTAAGCTAAGGACACTACCCGAAGGAACTCCTACTGAAATGCTCTGGAGCTGAGCTGACTGACCTGGAGTGTCGCAGTGGCTCGCACTGCTGGCTTACAGCATCAGGGATCTGGTTCGATTCCAGTCTCAGGCAACTGTCAATGTGGAGTTTTCACATTCTTCCCATGTCTGTGTGCATTTCTGCCGGGTGCTCCAGTAACATCCCACGGTCCAAGGATGTGCAGGCTAGGTGGATTGGCCATGCTAACTTGCCCATAATGTCTAGGGATGTGCTGGCTAGGTGGATTATCCATAAGAAATGCAGGGATCGGGGGATAGGTCTGGGTGAGATGCTCTTCTGAGGGTTGGTGTGGACTTGAATCAGTAATGTGACATAAGATGTCATCAACAGTGCTATCAAACAGGACTAAGTTAATAGGTTCTGTAATCATGATGAACACAGTGAAATTCATTTTACATTATTTTCTGCATGACTTGCAGCCCCTCCTCTTGCCCAACTTTTTGACATGTATCTCTACAAAGCCTGAAGTTGTTCAGTTTTAGTCTTAATTGAACTTTGAAACAAACACTTGTGAATCAGGAACCTTTACCCTTCTTTGGAATTTTTCTTCAATGGATAAATTGGTCAGGTTGCAACTAGATGCAGTATTTTACAGTAGCCTAATGGCAGTGAAGTTCCCACCATGTGGTTGGTGCTCTTGTCAGTGTCAGTAGTTGCATTATTCCAATGCTGACTAAACTGAACATGGAAAAAGTTGCTATGTCACCAGTGAAACAATGCATTTGAGATGACGTATGAAACTGCTGTTCTTGTAGAATAGAGTAGGTGTCAGTTTATCTTCCATCTTCTGAGAGTTAGTGTGAGTAAGATATATTAAGATAGAAAATTATTTGAAGCAATTTGATTCCAGAAACAAGAAATAAGCAGAGAACAGCCCAATGCTTCTACCACATCAGGACTTGCACTTTCACAACTAGAACTTGTATAGGAATGGAGGTGCTGAGGTGTGAAAAGCACTTTTAAATTTCGTTAGTTTTTGCCCTGAAGCTCAGATTTCTGATTTTTAAAAAATATATTAATATTTTTTTCACATTTGTTTTAAACGTTATTTCATTTCACAATGTAGAAATTTAAAATGCCTCAACTTGCAGTGTATAATATTTTAGTACTTTTCTGATAAGGAAGATCATACAGAACTTAACTCCAATTTAACATTGATTCATGTAGGAACCCAAGTTTCACTTAAAGTCACAATTTTCAGGAACATGACAATAGTTTTAAGTAATGATTAATGTATTGGGTAAGAGTGTCAGTTTTAGAAATGTAACTGCAAAGAGACAGCACAGAAGTGACCTTTGCCCATGTTTAGCAATAATCTCTCAGCAGACATATGTTGCTGTATACATAGAGATACTAGCGCAAGAATGATGTCTTCCTGTGCGACGGTAAATCATTATGAATTTACAATTGCTCATTGCTCAGTATCGAAATGCAGCAGTTAATTGGTAATCTTTAAAGTGCTAAATAAACTACATTTATGTCAATGTATCACAAAGATAATATCAGTTGAGCCAATTATCAAAATGCCATTAAATCAGTCAAGGTTCTATCAACTTTGGTTCCATGTTGAAATTTATTAAAGACGGAACAGATTGCATTTGAAACCTAGATATTTGTAAATATTCTGTATGAAATAAAGAAGAGTAGTTATGCCTGTCCCATTCAGCAACTTTTGTCTCTTTTCTGGTATCAGTCTTCATCCACCGAATCTCTATTCTGGAGTTTTCTGCCTTAACATTTTGCTATTTTATCTGTCTTCATTTTCAAAGTCATTCATAAATCTTACTGTGTCATCAATTATTTCTATAATTTTTCCAGTACTTACATTTGTCATTCATGACACCCTTTGAATATGAATGAGATGTTAGAATGTCTGATGATATTTGATTGTAAGTTCTAACTGTAGTATTATGACAATTAATTTTAAAGTTTTATGAAAACTATTAATTGCTGCATAGCTCATTACCCATACAAACCCAGGGTAGCAGTTTATCCATCTATAAAAGTCCTTGCTATGTTGACTGGTCACAAATGTAATTTTGATACTGGCTTAACTTATTGAATAGCTACTACCCTTGAAGAATTAACACTGTCATTGCACTTTTATTCCCCAGCCAGTATACAATGTGAAAAGCAATAAACATATATAGTTGTCATTCTGCATGAAGTTTGACCAAACTTTTATTCCTTATTTTTGGAAATAGATGATTGAAGTAAAGATGAAGCGTCTTCTGAAATTCCCCCCTTCCATACAACCTCCAACTGCAGAAGAATTGTTAAAAAATTTACCATGGCTGCAAAATTCAGAGAAACAAATTGAATTCATCAAGGTATTTTTTTTTAATTGATTATTTGTTAATATCAAGAAGGGTATCAAACATAGCAAAACTCTGCGAAATATGAAAATATATCTGTGGAGTATTGTCCGAAATATGCATTGTGATCAGTTCTTTACACATATACCAGAATATAAATGCCTGGTAGACATTAAATTGTTGGAGTGAATCCAATATTTACACCAGCCTGGGTGTAATCAGCACACTATATTAATGGGATAGATTAGTTAATAAATCTTGATTTTCAAAAAAAAAGAGGTCAAACCAAAATAGTGTTGTTAGCCTTTTGATTTTTAATAGTCTTAATTTACCAGAAGATTATGTTGTGGTGGCAATGTCACAGACTTAGTAACCCAGAGTTTTGGACTATTGTTCTGCATACATGGGTTCATATCCACCACAGTTGCTGAGTCAATTATTAAATCGGCAATTTAAAACTAATCTCAGTAATGTTGTTAGTAAATCACTATTGATTGTCACAAAAATCTATCCAGTTCATTTCATACATTCCTTTAGGGAAGGAATCCTTGCCTGGTCTGGTCTACGTGTGGTTGCAGACCCACAACGATGCCCCTCTTGTTCAGTGTGCTCATTTTCTTCCTTGGAAGACTACTCCTGCTCTTCCAACTCTTCAGCTTCTAGCACAACATGCAAGGGATTAAGCAACACACCGTTTGGTGTATATTGCAAGACCCACCTAGACCAATCCATGAAGTGGAACCTTATTTTCAGGAGGCCTATTTGCCAACAGTAATCATCCTCAAAAGATGTCTGCCCCCTGAAATGCAGCAGGAACAAGAGAGTTCTCAAGGATATAGGCATCTTGGCAGCTCCCAGGGTACCTGCTGCAGATTTTAAGATGTGGTGCTGATGGTCACAGACTGTTTGCATATTGATTGAATGGAATCATTTTTTATTAATTAACTCATTTGGGTTATGATATGGCCCTCTCCACAACCCTTATGTAGAATCGATTATACCTGCACATGGGAAGTTAACTATGTTGCTAAAGCCAACTGCAGAAACTATAGCATTGACCTTGTCTTGAGGAAACGAGATGTACGTGGTGTGATTTGGTGCAGCTTGTATTGGCATTAAAATTAATTCATTTTGTGTGTTGAGGACAGATCAATCCCATACAGGTGAGATCCCACATAGTGGTTTCTTGGAAGGAACCAGATGCACAGAAATTCAGCACAACTGTCACCTGGATGGCTGTTGAGGCTGCACAGGCACCCAATCCTTTGTGTTGCAAGCCCTACTCCAGGACCTGACATATTTCTATAATAATGTCCAGGACATCCTGAGCCTGCAGCAAAGCTATGCGTCACTTATCTGGAGGAAATGGCACACAGGACAAAAGACCTCCGTATCTCCTGCACATCCCGAAGGGCTGTTCAACCAAGAGTCAAATTGAAAAGCAAATATTTAAGGAGATCTCAGATATATGTAAGAATGATAGGGGATGCTAACTTTCCCAAAATAAACTGAGACTGTCATAGTGTTAAGGGCTTGGATGGGGAGGAGTTTGTTAAGAGTGTAAAAGGAAATCTTCTTATTTAATATGTATATCTACTAGAGAAGGAGGAATTCTTGACCTTCTGTTGGGAAATAAGGCAGGGCAAGTGACTGAAGTATCAGTGGAGGAGCACTTTGGAGCAACTGATCATAACTCTATTATTTTTTAAATAATTATGGTAAAGGATAAAACAGATCAAAACGTTAAAGTTCTAAATTGGAGTAAGGCCAGTTTTAATGGTATTAGACAGGAACTACCAAAAGTTGATTTGGGGATGCTATTCACAAGTGAAGGGATGGTTAGGAAGAGGGGGGGCCTTTAAAAATGTGATGATGCGAGCTCAGTGACAGTATGTTCCAGCATTTTCATTTAATCATAACAGCAACAACAATAACCCCTGGTGTGACTGTATCCAAAAATATTTGTCACACTTGCAATAAACCTTGTGGGGAATATCACAAACAGAACGGGTCTTTGTTAAAGTGAGCACTTAGCATTTGCATCACTTAAAAATGACAGCTTAATAAACTCCTACATTCAAAGAGTCATAGAGATGTACAGCATGGAAACAGACCCTTCGGTCCAACTCATCCATGCTGACCAGATATCCTAACCCAATCTTAGTCCCACCTGCCAGCACTCGGCCCATATTCCTCCAAACCCTTCCTATTCATATACCCATCCAAATGCCTTTTAAATATTGTAATTGTACCAGCCTCACCACTTCCTCTGGCAGCTCGTTCCATACCGTATCACCCTCTGCGTGAAAACATTGCCCCTTAGGTCTCTTTTATATCTTTCCCCTCTCGCCTAAACCTATGCCCTCTAGTTCTGGACCTAAATTGGAAGGGGACTAATATACTGGCAGGGAGATTTGCTCGAGCTACTCAGGAGGATTTAAACTGGTAAGGTGGTGGTGTGTGACCCAGGGAGATAGTGAGGAAAGAGATCAATCTGAAACGGGTACAGTTGAGTCAAAAAGTCAGGGCAGGCAGGGATAAGGTAGGACTAATAAATTAAACTGCATTTATTTCAATGCAAGGGGCTCAACAGGGAAGGCAGATGAACTCAGGGCATGGTTAGGAACATGGGACTGGGATATCATAACAATTACAGAAATCTGGCTCAGGTATGGGCAGGACTGGCAGCTTAATGTTCCAGGATACAAATGCTACAGGAAGGATAGAAAAGGAGGCAAGAGAGGAGGGAGAGTGCCGTTACTGAGATAGCATTACTGAGGAAGGATATTCCCGGAAATACATCCAGGGAAGTTATTTGAGTGTAACTGAGAAAGAGGAAAGAGATTATCACCTTATTGAGATTGTATTATAGATCCCTAATAGTCAGAGGGAAATTGAGAAACAAATTTGTAAGGAGATCTCAGTTACCTGTCAGAATAATAGGGTGGTTATGCTATGAGATTTTAACTTTCCAAACATAGACAGGGACTGCCATAGTGTTAAGGGTTTAGATGGAGAGGAATTTGTTAAGTGTGTACAAGAAAAGTTTCTAATTCAGTATGTGGATGTATCCACGAGAGAAGGTGCAAAACTTGACCTATTCTTGGGAAATAAGGTAGGGCAGGTGACTGAGGTTTCAGTGCGGGAGCACTTTGGGGCTAGAGACCATAATTCTATTAGTTTTAAAATAGTGATGGAAAAGGATAGACCAGATCTAAAAGTTGAATTTCTAAATTGGAGAAAGGCCAATTTTGATAGTATTAGGCAAGAGCTTTCGAAAGCTGATTGGGGGGGCAGATGTTTGTAGGTAAGGGGATGGCTGGAAAATAGGAAGCCTTCAGAAATGAGATAATGAGAATCCAGAGAAAGTATATTCCTGTTAGGGTGAAAGGAAAGGCTGGTAGATATAGGGAATGCTGGATGACGAAAGAAATTGAGGGTTTGGTTAAGAAAAAGAAGGAAGCATATGTAAGGTATAGACAGGATAGATCGAGTGAATCCTTAGAAGGATATAAAGGCAGTAGGGGTATACTTAAGAGGGAAATCATGAGGGCAAAAAGGGGACATGAGATAGCTTTGGCAAACAGAGTTAAGGAGAATCCAAAGGGTTTTTACAAATACATTAAGGACAAAAGGGTAACGAGGAAGAGAATAAGACCCCTCAAAAATCAGCAAGGCGGCCTTTGTGTGGAGACGCAGGAGATGGGGGAGATACTAAACAAGTATTTTGCATCAGTATTTACTATGGAAAGGGACATGGAAGATATAGAATGTAGGGAAATAGATGATGACACCTTGAAAAATGTCCACATTACAGAGGAGGAAGTGCTGGATGTCTTGAAATGGTTAAAGGTGGATAAATCCCCAGGACCTGATCAGGTGTACCCTAGAACTCTGTGGGAAGCTAGGGAAGTGATTGCGGGGCCTCTTGCTGAGATATTTATATCATTGATAGTCACAGGTGAGGTGCCGGAAGACTGGGAGTTGGCTAACGTGGTGCCACTGTTTAAGAAGGGCGGTAAGGACAAGCCAGGGAACTATTGACCAGTGAGCCTGACGTCGGTGGTGGGCAATTTGTCGGAGGGAATCCTGAGGGACAGGATGTACATGTATTTGGAAAGGCAAGGACTGATTAGGGATAGTCAACATGCCTTTGTCCGTGGGAAATCATGTCTCACAAACTTGACTGAGTATGTTGAAGAAGTAACAAAGAGGATGGATAAGGGCAGAGCGGTAGATATGATGTATATGGACTTCAGTAAGGCGTTCGACAAGGTTCCCCATGGGAGACTAGTTAGTAAAGTTAGATCTCACAGAATACAGGGAGAACTAGCCGTTTGGGTACAGAACTGGCTCAAAGGTAGAAGACAGAGGGTGGTGGTAGAGGGCTGTTTTTCAGACTGGAGGCCTGTGACCAGTGGAATGCCACAAGGATCAGTGCTGGGTCCTCTACGTTTTGTCATTTACATAAATGATTTGGGTGCGAACATAAGAGGTATAGTTAATAAGTTTGCAGATGACACCAAAATTGGAGGTGTAGTGGACAGTGAAGAAGGTTACCTCAGATTACAACAGGATTTTGCTCAAATGGGCCAATGGGCTGAGAAGTGGCAGAAGGAGTTTAATTCAGATAAATATGAGGTCCTGCATTCTGGGAAAGCAAAATTTAGTAGGACTTATGTACTTAATGGTCAAGTCCTAGGGAGTGTTGCTGAACAAAGAGACTTTGGACTGTAGGTTCATAGTTCCTTGAAAGTGGAGTCGCAGGTAGATAGGATAGTAAAGAAGGCATTTGGTATACTTTCCTTTATTGGTCAGAGTATTGAGTACAGGAGTTGGGAGGTCATGTTGCGGCTGTATAGGACATTGGTTAGGCCACTGTTGGAATATTGCGTGCAATTCTGGTCTCCTTCCTATCGGAAAGATGTTGTGAAACTTTAAAGGGTTCAGAAAAAATTTACAAGGGTGTTACCAGGGTTGGAGGATTTGAGCAATTGGGAGAGGCTGAACAGGCTGGAGCTGTTTTCCCTGGAGCGTCGGAGGCTGAGGTGTGACCTTATAGAGGTTTACAAAATTATAAAGGGCATGGATAGGATAAATTGACAAAATCTTTTCCCTGGGGTTGGGGAGTTGGTGGGATATGAATCACTCCAACAAGTAGGACCATAGAATGCTTCAATTTGGTACTTTGGCAGCATTAGTCCTGTTAAAGAAAAATGGTAAGAGAGTATAGCTGCTGCTTGAGTACTGAGAAATTGCCTCCCAACACCAAATCACCTAAGAAAGGCATCATTGTACATCAGAGCATGATGCAGTTCAGTGTGAAAAGGAGTCAATGCCCATGCAGTCTATGAAATCTTGCATTATCTTTGTGCTTTGTTGCTCACTTTTAAGCTAACCTGTAATTACTCCTGCTGCAGAGAGATGAGCATCTTTCATCTGCAATGATGAGTGACATCATCAAGATTGTTTGCACCCCATACTGTTCGACAATCCTATTCTTTTTAGCATTTAGCAACCTGAAGTCTTATGGCCCCTGTGGTGGTTCCCCACAGAGGTTTATTGCAAGTGTGACAAATGGAACTAGCTACACAGAAAACATTGGCCTATTTTGCTGGCGATGGATTCCCCCAGGTCCAGCAGCTCATTGATTATACCCACATTTCCATTCGAGTACCAACCAACCAGATTCAGCAGCAGAAAAGGATTTCATGTGTCGAATTTGCAACTGATCTGTGACCACAGGAATCTTGCAAGTCTGCACTTAGTTCCTTGGCAGTTATCATGATTCCTTCACCCGCAAGAGTCCCAGGTATCATATCACTTCAGGCCAACATTCAGACTCCATTGGTGGCTGGTGAGGGTGCAGCTTATCCCTTGAAGATATCATTTCCAGGCTTATGATTTCCACACTGTAACTGAACCATTGAGGCCAATTTTCCAGCCAGTACACATATCTGGATTATCCATTTACCATTTTTATCCTATCCATGCCCCTTATAATTTTGTAAACCTCTATAAGGTCACACCTCAGCCTCCGATGCTCCAGGGAAAACAGCTCCAGCCTGTTCAGCCTCTCCCTATAGCTCAAATCCTCCAACCCTGGCAACATCCTTGTAAATCTTTTCTGAACCCTTTTCTATTTTTATAACTGTATAAATAAATGAAAACAGAAACACAGCAAACATCACACAGCTTACCTATGGTGTGAAATTTATGGGGCCTGTGATAGTGGCCACGTCCATACTGTGCTCCGTTTAAGTTGAGGATGAGTTGAATGCAAGCTGCTCCATTATATCTACATCTGGCTGAGTTGCTCCTGGCTCTCATCCTCACCTTGGAAATGTTCATGGGGGCTCTTCCACAGTCTTCGTGCTTGCATCATTGCAGGGCCAGCCTTTTCAAAGGATCTTAGAGCATGAATGGTTCTTGTTAGAGAGTCTGAGGACAGAAGATGACAACAGTTCACTGAGAAGTGCTCTCTTCCCCTTCGGAGACCTTTCACATGTTTCAATCCCTTAACGGTACCATTGGTAGCTGGTTGAGGTCATCCCCAGGTCACAATTGGCATCCGTACCTTATATCTCTATGCCATTAACAACACTGAGTGTTCCACAAGACTGAATCTCATTTTCTTTTGTATGTCAGAGCACTGCTCCTGCTCCCACTTAAAGTGGTGCTACAATTGGCTGTCTAAGAAGGTGGGTATTCTTTCAAAGAGAAGCTCATGTTTAAGTGCCAGATTATTGCCAGATTGTAAACAACAACTTCTTGGACTCCTCTACTGTCTGCCTCAGGCAATGCCTCTGAAAATTTTCGAAATTCATTGCCCAAGACCTTCCTTTTCTGTGACGCTCAACATCTTTGCCATATAAGTCTTCGTTGTCAGCCCTCAGAAGGTGACTTCCCACAACTGGCAACTTCACTTTGTTCTTCTTCCTCACTTGTAATGTGATGTTTACTCAGTGGCCCAACCCCAAAAAGAAAAGTAGGTTCATACTCCACTGCAGTGGTCAGTGGCTGTGTCTGTGTTGGAGATAGGATTGTATGGTGCTGGAATCTTCCTCTACTGAGGAAACAGACACTGTTCATGTTCGGTTCCTTTGTGCAACCCATGTTGCAGGCTCTGTAGGCGAAACAAGGAGAGGAAAATGTTGAAGAGAACTGAGACAACTGAACAGATTTTTCAGCACGACCAACTCCATAGGCCATAGATGTCAAGGAGCTACAGTATATATTTGCCAGGAATCTCCCCTATGCCCTTCATCTGAGGACAGAATATCAAATGATCCAGCTCTTGCTGGTTTTCAGCCTTGCCAGCATTAATGTCCTACCATAACAGCACTGCACAATATACAGTGCCATTTCCTTAATGGCCATCAGTTGGTGCAAGATTGGTAGTTGGTGCAGGGATGGCATCCCATCTTTTTCTGTATCATCTCCTAACTATTAGTATGCACTTTGCCTGCAGGAAGAAGGGAAAATGATGCATGAGAAGGTTACCATCCTTCAACACTCAGATTATGACACCTACATAAACTGTTGTGTTGCTATAATTATGTCCCCTTCTCATTTTGGCCCCACGTGAAGGTGGACTGACATTCAAGTGATACAACTGGACACTTGTAATGATGTTAGGGTGCACAATGTGCATGCTGCTCTATACAGAGTTGGAGGTCTGGCAGTTGAGTGCCACTGTTATTCGAGGAGAAAGTGAGGTCTGCAGATGCTGGAGATCAAAGTTGAAACTTTATTGCTAGAACAGCACAGCAGGTCAGGCAGCATCCAGGGAACAGGAGATTCGACGTTTCGGGCACAGGCCCTTCTTCAGGAATTCCTGAAGAAGGGCCTGTGCCCGAAACGTCGAATCTCCTGTTCCCTGGATGCTGCCTGACCTGCTGTGCTGTTCCAGCAATAAAGTTTCAACACAAACCTGCCACTGTTATTCATCTTCCCAGATCTCATAATGGTTTTGAAGCACTTGTGGTATCGGACTCATGTCCTCATGGTGTCTTCATAACTCCTCATCTCCCTCCAGCTTTTGTCTCCTGGACCAAAGTTTGGAGAGAAAACCAATAGCCTTTCAGCCACAACCTCAGGTAGTCATCAGAAAATCTGGAAAGACTCTGTGCCCTATTGCCGCAGGTAATTTCTGCCCAATCTTATTCACCTCGCTGGCCAGCCAGCTCTACAGTGAGTGACAGGCCCTGTCATGTCAGTTGCTGCTCTTTTAAAAGGTCTCTCAAAGACTTTGTCCTCCCTCCAAGCTGCTATTGATATTGCACAGTGTCGTCAATCCAAACTCAATTCTCTTTGCACATAACTGATCAGTGACATTGAAGAGGCATGGAGTCGGGGCCTAGAATTGTAAACCCAGCCACGTGAGTATTCATGCAGTATTCACCAAGGGTAAATTTACAAAACAAGTTTTATGTTATCTTTAACAGATGCTAACAGTTTTTAATTGAGAGTCTTCTCCTGCAGTTGGATTATAAGATAAAGCAGTAGGTTAAGTTTTTGGAGCAGAATTGGATATGTTTCTTTAGTTGTGGGCTCAGGCTCACCTCTTTTCCTAATGATTGAGAAGTCCAACTTGAGTGCAGGCCCAGGAAAATATTCCAATATACTAATACAATACTCAAAATTGAAATCACTTATAGGCTTTACCAGTCATCGGATTGGCGTCAGTGTTCCAAGTTCCATGACTTTGCTTCATATGACTCTCAATAAGGTTGATGCAATCAATATTAAAGGCCAAATTATTTCTATGCTCTCCTTAAATGCATTTATATCTCATGCTATATTGAGGTTTATTACTTTTGGGACTCATAATGTAGCCCAGATGGTGTATTTGACTTGTTCTTACTTTTTTAGCACTCTCATTCATTTGAAGTTTACTTTTTTGTTTCAGTATAAAGCAAAGCTACTTTATTTTGACTATGGTGACATCGTTGTGCACCAGGGTGAACAGCCACGAGGAATTCATCTCATTGTATCAGGAATGGTTCGGGTGAGTCTTATATGAAAACAATCATCCAGACTAATAAGAATATTTTCATCCCAATTGAAACAATTAATTTATAACTCACTTGCTTATTGTTTGGCTTATTGCCTAATAAACTTGGATTGGCAATACTTCTTTTCCTTAATATAGGTATGATGTTGTGGACCTCATCAAAAAAAAGGAATAATCAGCCTATCCCTGAGGCTGAGAGAGATAGAAAGCCAGAGTTATGGCAAATGGGCATATTATGGCTGAAGGAATGTTTATAATGAGGTTCCCCAAATTATATATGACCTAAATGCTGGTGTACGGAGAGCAATTTCAAAGTTTGTGGATGACACACAACTTGGGAGAATTATAAATTGTGAGGAGTACAATGTAGAACTTCAAAAGGACATAGTAATATTGGAATGGGTGGATAGATGCCAGATGAAGCTCAGTGCACAGAAATGTGAGGTGATGCATTTTGGAAACTGACGTGTATTTGGATGTCACTGAGGGGAAATAGGTAGATGAGAAAGAGGAGGTAAGGGGACCCCAGAAATACTTGTCCATGAAAGGAAGAGGAACCATTCTTGTGATTCTTTGGTGAGAATCAATTAATGCTTTTCTCTGGCTTATCAGCCATTAAGGAACGTATGTATACTGCTGTTCTTCATCCTCAGAAAGATCCACACCCTTAACCAATGACTTTTCTCCGGCTTATCAGACATTAAGGAACCAAAGTACACCATCTTATAGTTCCCTAACCCCACACCTCCTAATTCTACCTCTTACCCAAAATCCACAAACCTAACTGCCCGGTTGACCAACTGTCTCTGCCTGCTGCTGCCCCACTGAACTCATCTCCTCACATCTTGACTCCTCCTGTCCCCCTCCTCCATGTCTTTAAATTCCCCAGCCTCCAACACCTCATCTTCACCATGGACATCCAGTCCCTATACATGTCCCCCCCACATGACCAAGGCCTACAAGCACTCCGTTTCTTCCTCTCCTGCCAACACAGCAGTCCATCTCCACCGACACACTCATTCAATTGGCAGAATTGGTCCTTAACCTCAAAAATTTTTCCTTTGAATTTTTCCACTTTGTACTATCAGAGGGGTAGCCATGGGCATCCACATGAACCCTAGTTATGCCTGCCTCTTTGTTGGGTACAAGGAACAGTCCCTCTTCCACAGTTACACCAGCACTGTCCTCCACCTTTTCCTCAGCTACATTGGTTACTGTATCAGCGCTACCTCATGCTCCCACAAGGAGGTTGAACAGTTCATCAACTTCACCAACACCTTCCAAGCTGATCTCAAGTTCACATGGACCATCTCCGACTCCTCTCTCCACTTCCTGAACCTCTCCGTCTCTGTCTCTGGTGACCGACTCAACACGGATATCAATTTCAAACCTGCCGACTCCCACAGCTACCTTGATTACACTTCCTCCCAATCCCCATACTGTAAAAATGTGATCCCTTATTACCAACTCCTCTGCCTCTGCCAAGGATGAGCAGTTCCACTCAAGGGCATCCCAGATGTCCTCCTATTTCAAGGACTGCAATTTCCACTCCCATGTGATCAACAATGCCCATCAGCACATCTCCTCCACTTCCCTCACCTCTGTCCTTAAATCCCAACCACAACGAAGATAGAACCCCTCTGGTCCTCACCTTCCACACCACGAATCTCCAGATACAGTGCATTATCCTCTACCATTTTCACCACCTACAGTCACACCCCACCATCAAATATTTATTTCCCTCCCCACCCCTATCTGCGTTCCACAGAGGCCATTCCCTCCGTGACTCCCTCGTTAAGTCCATGTCCCCCACCACCCCACCCTCCATACCCAGTATCTTCCCTTGCCACTGCATGAGGTCTAAAAGGACCTCAGTGCACACCTGACCTCTCATCTCCGACCAAGGCACTAAAGGATCATTTCAAATCTGACAGAGATTTTCCTGCATATCCACCTACCTCATCTACTGTGTCCGTTGTTCTTGATGTGGTATCCTCTACATTGGGAAGACAGAACGCCAACCCATGGAATATTTCAAGGAACATCTCTGGGATGCATGCACCAAACAACCCCACCGCCCTGTGGACAACCACTTCAACTCACCCTCCCAATCAACCAAGGACATGCAAGTCCTGGGCCTCCTTCACTGCCAAATCAAAGCTGCCCGACAACAGCAGGAAGAACGCCACATCTTCCACCTAGGGACTGTCCAACCACATGGCATCAACATCGACCTTACCTAGTTTCCAAATCTCCACTCTTCCCATCTTATCCCAGATTCAAACCTCCAACTCAGCACTGCCTTCTTGACCTATCTTACCTGACCATCTTCCTTCCCACTTATCCACTTCACCCTCCCTACCAACCTATCACAATTACCTCCTACCTACATCCACCTATCACCTCCCACCTACCTCCCCCCCAGCCCCACCCCCAACCCCCTATTATCTCTCAGTCCCCTTCCACCTCCACAATTCTTATGAAGGGTTTATGCCTGAAATTTCAACTCTCCTGCTTCTTGGATGCTGCCTGACCTGCTGTGCTTTTCCACTGCCACACTTTTTGACACTGCCTCTCCAGCATCTGCAGTCCTCACTTTCTCCTGGGATTAAATAGATAACAATGAAGCCAGCTGAATGAAGTCCCACATAGGTGGATAATGGTGGAGAGATTTGGAGGAAGATGGGGTGATCCATTGTGTTATTAAAAGTTGGGGAGAATGGGAAAGGATAGTTTACATTTGTGAAGGCCACATAGATTGTCAGGACTAAGGGCACAGTGAGTGAGACAGAGGCCAAGCAATTATATTTGGGAATTTGTTTCAAAGTGGGAATTTAGTGCATAGGAGAAAGATAAACTTTAAGTAGGGTTTACTGCAAGAAATAAACTGTCCTGAATGAGGAGTTTGGTGAAGGGAGGGACAAGTGCATTTTTCTTTTGCTCTTTTTTCAGACTTTGGTATTTGATGTCCAATTCTGTGTAACAGAAGGAGCAGATAAAAATCAACATTTGATGTTATTAGAAACTGTAAAGTTTATCATTGTTGTGAAAAACGTTTACTGGCAGTGTTGAAACTTAATGGGAGGTATGGGCTGTATTCATTATAAATTAACAATTAATTATTAATTAACATACATTAAAGATGGCAGAGAAAGTGATGTGCTGTGATTACAGAATATGACAGCTTTAGATGCCTGTGAGATCAAGGGGAAACATACCTGCAGCAACTATTTGCCCCTGCTGGTACATCAACTCCGAATAATTGAGTTGCAGGTTGACCTGCAAACCCTGACATATCAGGGAGAGATACATCAAATTACCAGACGCTATTCCAGGAGGCGATCACTCCCCTTTGGATAAGATCTTCTGATTTGGTCACTGGTCAGGCACAGGGGAGTATGGCTGCAAGTGATACAGGTAAAGGGGCCAAACCCATGGACTGTGCCCCTACAGATTTCCAGGCTGATAACAGCCCTCTTTTGGCTGGACAAACCCTATCAAAATCTAACACCGTTTTTGACATGTATTTGGTTTAATACACTTGTAGTGTGCTCACTCTGCAGGCAGCTGGCACATGCTATGGTGTAAACTGACATTTCAGTGTGCAGCAAAATGTTCCCCTCCCCCCAAATAGTTTCCCTACTGACAAACAGCCTATGTGTCTGCTCAAAACAGCAAAACTGTTAGTGCAGATTGCCTTTGACTCTGGCTAAAGTGGCAGCATGCTAACAGGTATGACATGGCAAGACAAGGATGCTACAAGCATGCAGATAGAAGGCAGATAGAACAATGCTAAGGCAGCAAGTGAACAGATCCAATGCCTGCCCTTGTGTGCATAGCGTCCCTGTTGCAGTCTTTTAACACTAGTTGCCAATGCACCCTGCAGTAAAAGTCTATACTTCCTAAACAGCCTGCAAGTGGATTAGAGAATGCCATGATGGTCATGAGGGAACACAAATATCAGATGCTCATATTTGTTGATGAACATTGTGTGGGGATGGAAAGTGTTGATCATGCCCTGACATACTATTTGGTGCTGAGAAAAATGGAAGTTCCTCTCAGCTAGCTGTGAGCTGAAGTCACCAGGTACCTGCTCTGATTTCCACATCGAGATTTCTTGACATCTAGCTATACAGTGCATTTGGTAGCTCAGGAAAATAAATATTAATGATGTGAGTTGTGGCATTAATAAGGCATTTAACAAGCTATAATCCCTGCTGTATAACAAGCCATTTAGGCCTGAGAGAAGGAATTTCATCACTCAGACGATTTAGGCCTGAGAGAAGGAATTTCATCACTCATCAATCTTTGGAATTTTCTATCCCAGAGGGCTGTGGAAACCCAGTCCAAAATGTACCCAATGGACAGATTGTCATTAGTGTTTAAAAATGTATGAAAAGGACATGGAGATGGTGCAGGAATATAGAAATGAGGAAGATGTCAGCCAAGACCTGGAGTGGCAGAGCAGGCATGAACATCTGAATGACTTACTCTTGCTCCTATGTTTCCATTTCCCTTTAACAGTTAAAATACCCATCTTTACTCCATACTTTTAATACCCTTACCAAACCAATCTATCATTCTCAGTTTTGAAAATTGTAAGTCAAATGATGTCCTTACCCTTTTACGTGTCTTGACTTCCTTTATGCTGTATGTGGGAAAGCGCTTTTCTGCTCTTCATCGACCTCTAATTTAAAAATCATGCCACCTTGTTCTGCATAATCCAGAGGAAATAGTTTCTCTGTATTGACCCTGAAATGTACATCTTTGAGATTGCTCTGGAACTTTTTAAAGTCAGTGGAATACAAGCAGAATTTTGCAATTTGTCCTCATAATTTAGTTCTTTTAACCTTGGTATAACTCTGGTGAGTCTGTGCACTACCTTCTAAGGCTATGACATCTATCCTGACATATGGTGCTCAAAGTTGAATAAAATACTCCATATGGAGTCAGACCAAAACTTTGTTAAACAAAAGCATCAATTCTTCACTGTTCTATTTGTTAAAATGAAATAGTCATTACTCGTCCTCAAGTGGATGTTTCTCCATGTTGCAAATGTTTCAACTTCAGCATTCTGAGAGTTGTAGGCAACTTGGTAACAGAAGGAAAGTTCTGTGAAAATATCTGTTATATTCTGGGCTTGGGCCTGTGAGCAATAATCGAAATTGTGGCACTGGAAAAGCACAGCAGGGTCAGGCAGCATCCATGGAGTGGGAGAATCAATGTTTCAGGCATAAGCCCTTCATCAGAAATGTTGGGGGAGGGAAGGGGGCTGGGTGATAAATAGGAGGGTGGGGCTGAGGTAGCTGGGAATGCCATCAGTCGATGCAGGTGGGGTTTGATGGTGATAGGTTGGAGTGGAGGGTGGAGTGGATAGATGGGAAGGAGGATGGACAGGTAGGACAGTTCAAGAGGGCGTTGCTGAGTTGGAGCTTTGGATCTGGAATGAGATGGGGGAGGGGAGATGAGGAAACTGGTGAAGTTGACGTTGATGCCATGTGGTTGGAGGGTGCCAAGGCAGAAGATGAGGCGTTCTTCCTCCACTTCTCGGGTGGCTTGGATTTGACGGTGAAGGAGGCGCAGGACTTTCTTGGTGGAGTGGAAGGGGGAATTGAAGTGGTCGGCCACAGGGCAGTGGGTTTGTTTGGTGCATGTGTCCTAGAGATGTTCCCTGAAACATTCTGCGAGATGGAGTCCTGTTTCCCCAATGTAGAGGAGACTGTATCGAGAGCAATGGACAGAGTAGATGAGGTGTTTGGATGTGCAGGAAAATCTCTCTTGGACGTGGAAGGATCCATTGGGCCCTTGGACAGGGGTGAGGTGTGAGCGCAGGTTTTACATCTCTTGCAGTGGTGAGGGTGGGTTGTTGGGGGGGGTGTAGATCTAACAAGAGAGTCACAGAGGGAATGGTGTCTGCAGTGTGCCAATCGGGGTGGGGAGGGAAATATATATCTGGTGGTGGAATCTGATTGTAGGTGGCGGGAATGGCAGAGGTTAAAGCACTGTATTTAGAGATAGGCGGGGTGGAAGGTGAGGACCAGGGGGGTTCTATCCTTGTTGCAGGACTTGACTAGAGGAATTTTAATTCGAAACTTTAATTTTGAATCAGTGAGAAAGGACAAAGGATGAATTGGAAGGATTTTGAATGACTTTTTTGGTGCTCTTAGCTTTATTATTAGCTACTGGTCAGTGTCAGGGATCTGATTTGTCAACATTTTACAAATTCTGAATTTAAGTACTCCACTAATAAATTATATTTGCAAGTAAGAAATATTATGATACTTAAATATGACAGCAAGTTTTATGCCTCAAACGTTTATGGTAAAAATTGTACAAAATAAAGCTTTTTATAAGGCATGACTCTTTATAATCCTAAAATTCACTTCTGCAGTGATAATGTCACAACAATCTCTCGGTCTTCACTCATTGTATTTTTTAGTTCTATTATTAGAAAATAGTTCTGTTTCATTTTTTTGAATGAGGCAGGTTATTCAAAATTATAAATGCAGGAGATTGAATCTAATTTATTTGCACTATTGGTTTATTTCATTTGAATTCCTTAATTAAATATATAGCCTTGCTCAGTTCCAACCTACCATTGTTACGTTTGTATCATGTATGCCACTAGTAAGTAGCATTGGTTTTTGCTAATTAAAAAGTGTTTATACACTCTCAACAGAGGTCTGGCAGCATGTTGAAAGCTATTATTGCTGTAGTGAGCTTTGCCTTGGCTGTGCTCAGCCATAACTCAACCCACTTTCAGGTCTCCTGATCAATCTGTGATATCAAATTATCAATGGAGATTAGTTTATACGGACATTAAATCACCCAGGATTATCACTATGCCTTTCTCACATGACCTTATTATTGCCCAGGAGGTCATATGCTACAAGCCACATTTTAACTTTGTTTCTATTTCAACCCAAACCGATTCCATAGTTGGTCTCAAGTACCAAGATCATCTCTTTCTGCTATACAACAGTATTCCGCATTAACAGAGCTACCTCTTCACCATAGCTTATTATACTTCCGAAGCATCATGTACCTTTAAGTATTCAGACCTCGGTCTTTGTCACTTTGCAGCCATGTCTGTGTAATGGCTGCCAAATAAAAATATTTATTTCTGTTTGTGCTATAGGATCATCTGTTATGCATCCTGTGTGCATTCAGAAACAGATCCATTAGTTCTGTCGTTCATTATTTTTGTAATTTCTAGTCTTATCTGCTAGTACACTTCGGTTTTTATGCTGCCTCTTCCTGCAACATCATTATTTATTGCAACATCGCTATCCTGTTGTGTCTTCTCTAATCAGTTGATCCCACCTTCCCAAACTTCTGTGACTGCCACTATTTAGTTTAAAGTTCTCTCCACTGACCTAGATATATGGCTCACCTGAACATTTGTCCCATCTGAGTTCCGATGGTGAGCACCTCAAAAATACAAGCCCCACTTTCTCTGGTATCGATACAGTATCCCATGAATTAAAACCATTTCTCCCACACCAATCTTTCAGTAAAATTAATTGTTCATCTTATTTACCTTATGCAATTTCCTAATGCTCAAGTAGTAATCTTGAGACTATCTTTAATGATCTGCTTTTAAATTAGTTCCTTGTGACTCAGACTCCCTTAACACTACTTCTTTCCTAGATTTATCCATGTCATTGGTATCAACACTGGTTGGCTGTCTTCTCAGTTACCAGTGATGTTGTGAATTTTGACATCAGACAGGCAACACAATCATTGGGATTGTCGCTGTTGGCTGCAGAGAACAGTGTTCATCCTCCTGACTGTTCTCTTTGATGACTATCATATCCCCAAGACTTCTTGTACCATGGTCCTGTAATCTGCTCATTCATCCCACAGCCACTGGTTTTAGCCTTGCCAGTGGCATTCACCAACCTTGAACCTGTTTGACAATTGCAAAGGCTAAGGCTTCTCCCTTTGTACATGCCTGGCTTGCAGCCACATTCTCCTGTTGCCAACTACTGACCAAATCAGAAGACCCTCTCTTAAAAGGTATAATCACTTCTGGAACAATGTGTCTGGGTAACTTTCCCCCTTCTTTTTGTGTCAGTATTTGCAGCTCAGCCTCCAGTTCATATACAGAGTTGAAGCTCTTCAAGACGCAGACACTTAGTGGATCACAACAGCATCCAGTAAACCCCACATTTGCAACACATAAGCTGACCCTGTCTTCTTTGTGTCATAGTTTAATAAAGTAATTACGTAATTAACTTAATGCTTTTCACTCACACTAGTTTCTTACTTTCCTACTTCTGGTGTCTCACTAAAGAAAGTACGTACAAATGAGTTAAAAAAGTGTGGTGCTGGAAAAGCACAGCAGGTCAGGCAGCATCCAAGGAGCAGGACAGTCAGCGTTTCAGACATGTAAGCCCTTCATCAGGAATGTGGGGGTGGGGTTGGGGTTGGTGGCAGGGCCAAAGGGGACTGAGCGATAAATAGGAGGGGGTGGAGCTGGGGGAAGGTAGCTCGGAAGGCAATAGGTGGATGCAGGTAAGGGGTGTTGGGTGATAGGTTGGAGCGGATGGGTGGAGTGGATAGATGGGAAGGAAGATAGACAGGTGGGAGAAGTTCAAGAAGGCAATGCCGAGTTTGAGCGTTGGATCTGGGATAAGATTGGGGAAGGGGAGATGAGGAAACTGATCAAATTGACATTGTTGCCATGTGGTTGGAGGGTCCCTAGGTGGAAGATGAGGTGTTCTTCCTCCAGGCGTCGGGTGGCTAAGATTTGGCGGTGGAGGAGGCCCAAGACTTGCATGTCCTTACCAGAGGGGATGTTGAAGTCGTTGGCCACAAGGTGGTAGGGTTGTTTGTTGCGTGCATCCCAGAGATATTCTCTGAAATGGTCTCAGGTTGGCATCCTGTCTCCCCAATGTAGAGGAGACCACATGGAGAGCAATGGACACAGTAGATGAGATGTTTGGATGTTCAGGAAAATCTCTGCCAGATGTGGAAGGATCCTTTGGAGCCTTGAATGGAGGTTTAGGGGGAGGTGTGGTTGCAAGTTTTGCACCTCTTGTGGTGGTAAGGGAACGTGCTGGGAGTGGAAGATGGGTTGGTGGGTGTGGACCTAACTAGGGAGTTGCGGAGGGAATGGTCTCTATGGAAGGCTGATAAGAGTGGGGAGGGAAATATATCTCTGGTAGTGGGGCCTGACTGTAAGTGGTGGAAATGGCAGAGGATGATGCATTGTATCCGGAGATTGCTGGGGTGGAAGGTGAAGACATGGGGATGGGTTCTATCCTTGTTGCAGTTGGAGGGGTGGGGTTCAAGAGTGAAGGTTGTTTGACAAAAGTGTTTTCAAAAAACATTGCAACACTAACATGGTACAAATCCTTGCCTAGAGTTTGGAGCCTGCTCCATGTGGAAGTCATGCACACCTCTGAGAAAATACTTGTGAACCTACCTGTGAAAGCAAACTGCTTTCGTGCAAGTTCATCTTACAATTCATCAGACTGCTGTACTCATGGCTGCAGGTACCTGTATTGTAGATGCTTGCAGGTGCTGCAACTGAAAATTAGTATTAATGAGGTCCCAACCTTGAGGAATGGTAATGTCACCATAGAATATAAGCCTGTTTTGCTTTAAAGGAACAGAGAATTTGTCCTATTGCTAGCATTACGCTTGCTGTGACCTGTCAGCCAGCCTCCAGATTGCTGCTACCTATGCAATCTGAAAGTAGGATCAAGGACTGGAGCTGTTTGGTATCAGCTTACAAGGCTATCTGCAATCTTTCCCACTGACAATTCAGTTTTCTACCAGCAATGTTGCTGCTTCAAGGACACCACTGGGTCAGAGCATCAGGTAAGATGACAATGCCCATAAGACAGATGTTATGAGAATGTACAAGTGTTAATAGTTGCCATTTATATGCAATCTGTAGGATTTGTTCTATATAAGTAGTGTCACTTATATTGCAGGTGAAGGAATTATTCTCAGATAGTCTCTCCAGAAAGTGGTTGTGTTGACTTCCTCCTCAACAGGTTGCATATGGACCCTGGTAAGGGTCCCCCCCCTTGTTGATGAAGTTGTGCAGCACAGAGTACTGTAGAATTCCTCCACAGAAGTTCATATAGAACTTGACCACCCAGTGGTCAATCACATTTTGTACGGCAACTTGTCTTTTTACGGCATACACCCTGTCTATGTTTGCCCAGTATGCACATCAAAGTCATGAGCCATTTCAAAGTGTGATCCTTGTTGCTTTATGGATACATTTTGACTTGTCTGTGAACCAAATAAGCTAACAGCAAAGTGCCACAAAATTAAGGCATTGTGACTGCTGCCAGGGTACTTGCCATTGGTTTGCATGCTCTGCTGAATGGCAACTTCAGTTGGATGTTGAGATCCCTTTTGGTTGTGGTACATCTCAATTGACATGCAATGCAAAGTGATATGCATTGAATTGATGACAATTTGTACTCCTCTTGAAATTATGTATTCACACTGCCAGGCAAGAAAAAAGTGAACTGGAATGCAGAATATCAATGATTTCCCTTGTGGACAACAAATTGGGACATGAGAATGATGCATGCTGCAGTCTAAAAACAGCCTGAAAAACATCACCTTTATAGCCACTGATATTGTTATCCTCACCATCCTGAGATTTCAATTGTGCTGCAGCAGGTGATCGATTTCATTGAGGACATCCAGATGTATGTCACACTGTTTGTCACTATGGCTCAGTTAGAAATAGTTGCTCCCTGAACACCTAAACTGATTATGACCTATTGCTGAGAGCCCTTCTCCTCGTGGTCCTCCTTCTCCTGCTTCCATTAATTTGACCAGGTCTATGTCACTTTTCGGTCTCCTGGTCACACTGCAGTTTGAATGGAATGCATAATATGTTGCAAAATAAACAATTTCAGAAATTACCAAATACTTCTACTTGTAGTCTGCTATTATGCTGGAACTAGTTGATAACCTTTAAATAGTAGTAGTGAGCAGTCTTGTGTTGTTAAACATGTGTCCAATTGTCCATTTTGAGTAGACAGTTCTAGCTGTTGTGTTGAGCTCTGAAATGGCAACATTGGTGTCAAATCAGCACTGAAAACTGACCACCATGATAATCTGCTCACTTTGCACAGTTTTTCTGAACATCAATGTGTGCATATATCCTTACTGGAATGGCAACCAGCACCAAAATGACTCCATTTTGGAGACAAAACTGCACTTGGAGCGCCAAAAAGCTGGGTGCTCAGGAACTATGTTTGGTGGCTTCTACAATCTGAAATTCAGACGACAGTTCCAAGTTTTATAATGTTCTAAAATTGTATACGTAAGTGCAGTACCTCAATATTAAAACCTACCCTCAGTGATATTATGTTCAGTTTTTCAATTCTCATTAATTTACACTGCATCTATTTCTGCTGGAGATAAAATATGTATTGACACAAGTATTAGAATGCAGAGGATAGAAATGATTTGTACTTTTTTTCACTTCATACTTTAACAATAACTTTAAATAATATTCATTCTCACTGTTTTTGGCTGGAAGATGATTTCCTCCTATGTTTGCAAAGAAACCAGGTTATATGGGCAATTTTCAATCATTGAACAAATGTAGTTCTATAGCTGACCTGCTGGCAAGGTCAGTATTCATTGATAAGGTGCTGGTGAGCTACCTTCTTGAACCACTTCCGTCTGCAGAGTGTAGGGTTTAAGCACGCAATGCAAACCTAGTACATTCTGGATTTTGAGCTAGTGACAGTAGAAGAAGCAGTAATATAGAACATGTGGTTATTTTTACTTCATGAGTTACTATGTTTTCAGTGTCACTTCTGGTTTTTTTTGTCTTGATCATACTCTTGACCAAATATGCTTGTAGCTCCTATTTTTCTGCATTTATCTATTTTCTAGTTTGAAGACCGTCAGAAGTTGCTTATGAATTTAAGAACAAAAAAAATCGATTTTTGTCATATCGTTTATTTCAGGCAAAGCCTGAAATCTATAAGCCGTTGGTTCCATCCATCAGGAATTTCTTGTCATACTAGTTGTCTAGCATAATCAAAATTGGTTCCAAGTAAACATCTTAGCTTAAGCACTGGCTGTCCTTTGTAATGTTACTACTCTGAAAGACCATGTGTCGGGTGGATGAATTTTTTCTATATCAAATGGAACCTTTCTAAACTTGACTACAGGCAAGGATCTAGTATGTTGGAATTCTAACGTAATTTTCATTGTTCTGTCACACTTTAGATAGACTTAAGGCAGAAATGCTGAAGAAGTTCAGCACTCATAGCAGAACTTTCTCAGCCCTGATTGGCACATACAATGGTGAGAAATTTGGGATGATATTATTCACAAGATAACTGGTTTCTGAACAGAGTCCTCACTCAGAGAGAGCTTTATTTCAATTAACCATATTCCATAAAACAGAATATGATTACTAGCTCCACATACTTAAGCAAGTAATTCAGACCCAGTTACTCTTCCTTAATATATCCATAATCTATTCCCTCATTCCATCAGGTCTCAGGTATCCCTGCAGATATAACAGATTCTCTTCTTACATTTGAAATAAATCAAAATATTATGAGAACGATAAAACAAGCAATATACAAAATGATATATTCCTTGATTTCTTTGCACATTTCCTTAAAGCTTTCTTTGTTTAAAACAAAACAGAAAACTGACTGGTACTATCCACTCATTCAAATTGAGATCTCTTCCTCAACAATTTTAAAACAGATGCTTAAAAACAAAGATATCTCAAGATCTTCAAAACCATTGCCACTAGCCTTACTTTAGCCTTACGTCGTATCAGGAAACACGATTTCCGTGAATAACCTCCACTGTGATAAGGCTAGCTGTCCCCTATCTCACACATATGTGTACACTCAATTCCCACCAGCTTTGTAATTCTTGATGTTTGCATTCTTTGGTTAACTTGTCTGATTTGTTCATGGCCACTAAGACTTCCCAGCCACGTGGACTTTAGCCCCTGGTATTATTCCTAGTTTGTAGTGTATTTTTTGACCTTGTTAGACTGTGCCCTCTGTCTAGCCATCTCTGTTTCTGGAGTATTTGATCTCCCACTCCAAATAATAGGATTCCTTTCAATTATTTGTGATCTCTTTCGAGGGATATGTTCACTCCCAGACGCACTATTTGAACTTTGTTGTGATCCTAGATTATGTTATTACCAGACTAGGTAAAAACAATGACTGCAGATGCTGGAAACCAGATTCTGGATTAGTGGTGCTGGAAGAGCACAGCAGTTCAGGCAGCATCCGAGAAGCAGTAAAATCGACGTTTCGGGCAAAAGCCCTTCATCAGGAATAAAGGCAGAGAGCCTGAAGGGTGGAGAGATAAGCTAGAGGATGGTGGGGAGAAAGTAGCATGGAGTACAATAGGTGAGTGGGGAAGGGGATGAAGGTGATAGGTTGGGGGTGGGGGGGAGGGTGGAGTGGATAGGTGGAAAAGAAGATAGCAGGTAGGACAAGTCATGGGGACAGTGCTGAGCTGGAAGTTTGGAACTAGGGTGAGGTGGGGGAAGAGGAAATGAGGAAACTGTTGAAGTCCACATTGATGCCCTGGGGCTGAAGTGTTCCGAGGCAGAAGATGAGGCGTTCTTCCTCCAGGCATCTGGTGGTGAGAGAGCGGTGGTGAAGGAGGCCCAGGACTTCCATGTCCTCGGCAGAATAGGAGGAGGAGTTGGAATGTTGGGCCACAGGGCGGTGTGGTTGATTGGTGTGGGTGTCCCGGAGACGTTCCCTAAAGCGCTCTGCTAAGAGGTGTCCAGTCTCCCCAATGTAGAGGAGACCGCATCGGGAGCAACGGATATAATAAATTATATTGGTGGATGAGCAGGTAAAACTTTGATGGATGTGGAAGGCTCCTTTAGGGCATTGGATGGAGGTGAGGGAGGAGGTGTGGGCGCAGGTTTTGCAATTCCTGCGGTGGCAGGGGAAGGTGCCAGGATGGGAGGGTGGGTTGTAGGGGGGCATGGACCTGACCAGGTAGATTAGATTAGATTAGATTACTTACAGTGTGGAAACAGGCCCTTTGGCCCAACAAATCCACACCGCCCCGCCGAAGCGCAACTCACCCATACCCCTACATTTACCCTTTACCTAACACTACGGGGCAATTAAAGCATGGCCAATTCACCTGACCTGCACATCTTTGGACTGTGGGAGGAAACCGGAGCACCCGGAGAAAACCCACGCAGACACGGGGAGAACGTGCAAACTCCACACAGACAGTCGCCTGAGGCGGGAACTGAACCCGGGTCTCGGGCGCTGTGAGGCAGCAGTGCTAACCACTGTGCAACCGTGCTGCCCACGAGGTAGTCACGGAGGGAATGGTCTTTGCGGAAGGCGGAAAGGGGTGGGGAGGGAAATATATTCCTGGTGGTGAGTGCTTTTTGGAGGTGGCGGAAATGTCGGTGGATGATTTGGTTTATGTGAAGGTTGGTAGGGTGGAAGGTGAACACCAGGGGCGTTCTGTCCTTGTTATGGTTGGAGGGGTGGGGTCAAGGGCGGAGGTGCGGGATGTGGACGAGATGCGTTGGAGGGCATCTTTAACCACATGGGAAGGGAAATTGCGGTCTTTAAAGAAGGAGGCCATCTGGTGTGTTCTATGGTGGAACTGGTCCTCCTGGGAGCAGATACGGCGGAGGCAGAGGAATTGGGAATACAGGATGGCATTTTTGCAAGAGGTAGGGTGGGAAGAAGTGTAATCCAGGTAGCTGTGGGAGTCGGTAGGTTTGTAAAAAATATCAGTGTCAAGTCGGTCGTCATTAATGGAGATGGAGAGGTCCAGGAAGGGGAGGGAGGTGTCAGAGATGGTCCAGGTAAATTTAAGGTCAGGGAGGAATGTGTTGGTGAAGTTGATGAATTGCTCAACCTCCTCGTGGGGGCACGAGGTGGCGCCAATGCAGTCATCAATGTAGCGGAGGAAGACGTGGGGAGTGGGGCCGGTGTAATTACGGAAGATCAACTGTTCTACATAACCAACAAAGAGACAGGCATAGCTGGGGCCCATACATGTGTCCATGGCTACCCCTTTTGTCTGGAGGAAGTGGGAGGATTCGAAGGAGAAATTGTTAAGGGTGAGGACCAGTTCTGCCAAACGAATGAGAGTGTCGGTGGAAGGGTGCTGTTGGGGACGTCGGGAGAGGGAAAAACGGAGGGCTTGGAGGCCCTGGTCATGGCGGATGGAGGTGTAGAGGGATTGGATATCCATGGTGAAGATGAGGAGTTTGGGCCGGGGAAACGGAAGTCTTGGAGGAGGTGGAGGGCGTGGGTGGTGTCTCAAACGTATGTGGGGAGTTCCTGGACCAGGAGGGATAGGACAGTGTCACGGTAGGTAGAAATGAGTTCAGTGGGGCAGGAGCATGCTGAGACAATGGGTCAACCAGGGTGGTCAGGCTTGTGGATCTTGGGAAGGAGGTAGAACCGGGCAGTGAGGGGTTCCCGGACTATAGATTGGAAGCTGTGGGTGGGAGATCTCCTGAGATAATGAGGTTCTGTATGGTCTGGGAGATGATGGTTTGGTGATGGGGGGGTGGGGTCATTGTCGAGGGGGAGGTATGAAGAGGTGTCCTCGAGTTGGCGTTTGGCTTCAGCGGTGTAGAGGTCAGTGCCCCAGACTACCACTGCACCCCCTTTATCTGCTAGCTTGATGGTGAGGTCGAAACTGGAGCAGAGGGCTTGGAGGGCTGCGCGTTGTGAGTGTGAGAGGTTTGGAGTCGGGGAGGGAGGTAGACAGGTTGAGGCAGTTAATGTCCCGGCGGCAGTTGGAAATGAAGAGGTCGAGGGCAGGTAATAGGCCAGCACGGGGTGTCCAGGTGGATGCAGTGTGTTGGAGGTGGGCGAAGGGGTCCTCGGAAGTCCTGATTGTGAAAGTAAGCTCGGAGGCGGAAGTGGCGGAAGAAGTGTTCGACGTCACAGCGTGTATTAAATTCATTGATGCGTGGACGGAGGGGGTTGAAGGTGAGTCCTTTGCTGAGGATTGATCGTTCATCCTTAGTGAGGGGAAGATCTGGAGGGATGGTGAAAACTCGACAGGGCTGGGAGCTGGGATCTGGTGTGGGTGTGGAGCTGGGAGTGGGGGCGGACCCGGTAACTGGAGTGGGTGTGATGGTGGGGGGAATGGGAGTGGAGTCATGAGCAGGGGTGGTGTTCCCCTCAGGGTTCTGGGGTCCGGGAATGGTGACAGTGGGATTTGTGGGGGGCGTGTCAGCAGAATGCAGGTGAGTGGCGTTGGTGGGGGTGGAAGTGGTGGCAGACACGGCAGTAGGGGTGGCGGAAGCCACTGAGCGTGTGACATCAGCGATGATGTGAGGGCCGGAGGTGATGTCACATGTAATGCATGAGGAATTGTGAGGGGTGGAAGTGGCTGTGGGAGTGGTCATGATGGGGACGGAAGTGACATCATCAATCAGCGTGGGAATGGCAGCTGCACCAGCCGCATGGCTAATGGCGTCCGAGAAGTTCCAGAGGCCGGGGGAATCTTCTGGAATGTTTGAGGAGCGCTGGTTATGGAGGTGGCTAGATAAAAGTTTGTTGCGCTGGTTATGGAGGTCCCAGTCAGGAACCTGGCTTGATAGAACAGAAACAAATCAAAATTTGGCCTAACAAAGTGGGATCTCTCTGAAACATAAGCAGAAAATGATATAATTTTTGCCCTAACAGTAAAACAGAAGTTTCTTACCAAAAGAAATGAAGTAGAAGTTTTGGTTTATTCTGTTTTATGATACAAATTCAAAGATTTTTAAACACAGTAAAAGTATAATCCCATTAATTTAAAAACTCTCCCACTGAAATTGAAAAGAAACAAAATTACTTTTGTATAGTAGACAGAACAGCTTTGGTATAGCACCCAGAACACTACTCATACAATACTCACATTTGAGTCTCTATATCTAATAATTTGGTAGGTTTAAATCACTTGTGACTCAGCGTTTAGACTGGGAATGTGGATGTTTCCCTGGAGCTATTATACACCTGGTTAAAGTGTGCTCAGCTTCAGGTTTTTATCCGAACACAACCTATCTGGGTGAACACTAACTCTTCACTTTAAGAGTAACCTCATTTGTTTTATATCATTCCCTTTTCTATACAGCCATCCTATTCCAAGGACTACCCAAAAGCATAAAGCAGAAACTACAACCCAGAAAAGTCCTCTACTGTGAGCTGTGGGTTTTTCCCTTAAACTTAAAAAAACAAGTTCCATAAGTCTCTAACAAACCTTGAGGTCCTATTATTTATCTTTCTGGGTCTCCAGGCAAACTAAAATGAACAGAAATCCATTAGAGGTGCATAAAACCCATTCACTGTGTTACAAGTTAATTAACTTCAGTCACACAGAAAACCCACAGTTTAATTAAGTCATCTTACTAATACAAGTAGTTGCATTTCTCCATTGACTTTCTCTTCTGGTAAACTTTAGTAACTGCTATGAGCAGCCAATTGGGACTAATTGCCTCGTATTGACCAATGAAACTGAGGCATCCATCAAACAAACTGTTATTTGTGGAACTTTGAATCTCATAGGTGTACACCATTTGCAGTGGGAGAAATTCCTGGCTCCTGCTTACTTTCTATAAGTATCTGAAGATCAATAATCTATACCAAAGAAACCTTGAAAGACAGTACCAATAATTTGGTTCCCATGCTGTACAATTATTATTTTTCAACTTACCTATAACCTTCCCCAGGCCTTTCCATTATTTATGCCCCTCAGTCTACTATAAAAGAAAGTTCCTGATTGAAACTTGTACCTTATATCTTAAAGCTCACCATATTTTTGAGACTTCGGTCTAATTAGAGCCTATCTGCCTTTAATGCATTCAAATGCTCCATTAAAGAATGTAAGAGTAATTGTTTCTCCTTCCCAAGTTAGGGCCATAAATACTGATGGAACCTCAGGATTCCTGTATAAAACCTGTGGACTACATTCTCCTGCCATCTACAATGAATCCTTAGCATGGACAGCCCACACTACTGTAGATGATAGCTTACAGTCTGGCTGATCTGCCAAAATATTCTGAAATATTTTGTATATTACTGTGTGTTTCTCCTTACATACCACATTGCTAAAAAGGGATTTCTGTGCTGTGTTAATCGCTATTATGTTCACTTACACACATCTGTAATTTCAACATAAGCAAATTCTCCCTCATTGTTCTGATCCTAATGATCTTATCCGCAATTATTTTCTCATCTTGTATGATGTGTTATTGTTGCCTAGCTAAATCTGGTTGCCAAATCTGCAAATGCAAAAGTGAAAATGTGTCTATCTCATTTATCTTTAAATCTGTAGTATTGAAACATCTTGCTAAGGGGGCAAACAATCTATCGGCCATGACTGTCCTTCTGTATTTCTTCCAAACCTCACCTCTAACACATCCATAAGCTTATTTTACTTCCCATCCCTTATTCCTGCATCATTCACCAAAATGTTTAACCCTTTGGAAGATGAGTGGGCAAATTGCCTACGTAATTTTAACACAATTGACGTTTTCTTCTAAATTTCTATCCACACATCAATAACACGTCTGTAATTTCTTTAGTGGAGAGGTTATGTTTCATGAAAGGAAGAGAATAGCATCCCAATTGTGTAAATTGCAAATTCACAGATCTCCCCAAATACAGTAGCTTTGTCATTTTCCATGTTCAATTTCATCTGAGCTTTCTTCAATGATAGCCTATTTAATTACAGCAGTATTTTACTATACGCTACATCCATGCTAATAAAATGATTAATTCCAGATATTTTGCAAAGAATGACCACTTCTTAAGATTTTAGTGTGTTATCACTCAAAAATCTAACACTGGTGAAATCACAAATTACTTAACCTTGTCCTAATCCTTATTACTCAAATTAGGTAACATTTTTACCCATCTCTTCCTCACACTGTCTAAAATGCACAGTTGAAAGCTGCCGCCAACACTTTTGTAACTGGGCTGCAATATCTTATGACCAATACAATGCTCTCTCTTTAATCTGTACATCTATTTTCTTCCTCCAAAATGTTTCTTTCATGTTTAGTTTCAATTACTCTGTTACATCATTTGGGACAGTCGATGGTGTAATTCTACTTTGAATCAGCAGAAACACAGAACAAAGAAGACAACAGAATAGTACAGGCCCTTTGGCCCTCAATGTTGTGCCTGCCTTTTATCCTATTCTAAGATCAGACAAATCTGCGTACCCTTCATTGTACTAACTTCCATGTGCTATCCAAGAGTTGCTTAAATGTCCCTAATGTGTCTGACTCTACTACCACTGCTGGCAGTGCATTCCATACACCCACCACTCTCTGTGTAAAGAACCTATTCTAACATCTCCCCTAAACCTTCTGCCAATCGCCTTAAAATTATGCTCTCTCATGATAGATATCTCCGCCATGGGAAAAATACTCCGTCTATCCACTCTGTCTATACCTCTCAACATCCGTAAACCTCTATCATGTCACCTCTCATCCTTCTTCTTATGAGTAAAGCCCTAGATCTCTCACCGTTTCTTCATAAGACATGTCCTCCAGTCCAGTCAGTATCCTGGTAAATCTTCACCGCACCCTCTCTAAAGCTTCCACATTTTTCCTAAAATGAGGCAACCAGAACTGAATGCGATATTCCAAGTGTGGTCTAACCAGGACTCTGTAGAGCTGCAGCATGAGCTCGCGGATCTTAAACTCAATCCCCCACTAATGAAAGCCAACACACTATATGCCTTATTAACAACCCTATAAACCTTTTGGCAACTTTGAGGGATCTACGGACATGGACCTCAAGATCCCTCTGCTCCTTCACACTGCCAAGAATCCTGCCTTTTACCCTGTATTCTGCATTCAAATTTAACCTTCCACAATGAATGACTTCATACTTGTTCAGGTTGAACCCCATCTGCCACTTATCAGCCCAGTTCTGCATCCTGTCAATGTCCCTTTGCACCAACCTTCGTGTCATTGGCAAACTTACTAAGCCACCCTTCCACTTCCTTATCCAAGTCATTTCTAAAAATCGCAAAGAGCAGAGGGCCCAGAACCAATCCCTGTGCAACACCACTGGTCACCGAGCTCCAGGCCGAATACATTGCATCTACCACAACCCTCTGTCTTCTGTGGGCCAGCCAATTCTGTATCCAGACAGCCAGATTTCCCTCTATCCCATGCCTCCTTACTTTCTGAATGAGCCTACCATGGGGAACCTTATCAAATGCCTTGGTAAAATCACTGCTCTACCTTCACCTGCGTGTTTTGTCACATCCTCAAAGAATTCAGGAAGGTTTATGAGGCATGACCTGACACTCACAAAGCCATGCTGACTATTTCCTATCAAAGTATGGTTTTTCAAAACATCTCCAATACTTTGCCCACCACTGCATAAGACTGGCTGGTCTGCAATTCCCAAGATTATCCCTATTCCCATTCTTGAACAAGGGAATAATTGCCATCCTCCAATTATCTGGCACTACTTCAGTGGACAGTGAGGACGCAAAGATCATTGCCAAAGGCACAGCAATCTCTTGCCTCACTTCCTGTAGTAACCTAAGGTATACCCCATCTGGCCCAGGGATTTATCTTTTATGTTTTCCAAAATTTTCCTCCTTCCTAACATCAACCTGTTCTAGCATATCAGTCTGTTTCATGCTGTTCTCAGAAACGTCAAGCTGCCTCTCAGTAGTGAATACTGAAGCAAAGTATTCATTAAGGACCTCCTCTACTTCCTCTGACTCCAGGTGCAAGTTCCCTCTACTATCCCTGATCGGCCCTACTCTCACTCTGGCCATCTTCTTGTTCCTCAAATATGTGTAGAATGCCTTAGGGCTTTCTTTAATCCTACCGCTAAAGCTTTTTCATGCCCCCTTCTAGCTCTCCTACGCCCATTCTTCAGTTCCTTCCTGGTTACCTTGTAACCCTCTATCGCCCTGCCTGATCCTTACCTCCATAAACTTAAGTAAGCTTCCTTCTTCCTTTTAACTAGATGTTCCACATCCCTTGTCACCCAAGGTTCTTTCAACCTACCAAACCTTCCTTGCCTCAGTGGGACAAACCTGTCCAGCAGTATCAGCAGGTGCTTCCTAAACAACTTCCACGTTTCTGTTGTGCATTTCCCTGAGAACATCTGTTCCCAATTTAGGTGTCCTAGTTCCTGTCTAATAGCATTGTAATTCCCCCTCCCTGAATTAAATATTTTTCCATACCATCTGGTCCTATCCCTCTCCATGAGTACAGTAAAGGTCAAGGAGGAGTGATCACTGTCACCAAAATGAAACATAATTGACTACACAGAGCATTCCTAGAGTTTGTTCTCTTGTTGAAAATCCCAAACTTTCTTCAGTTCTCAAAATCATCAATACCATTTCTGTCCTCACTTCTTAGTTATGTTTCTTTTTTCATACTGTCACTATGACCTGCATCGAAATCATTTCACCAATTTGTTAACATTATGTCCTCCTTTTCTGTCAGTTGCCCCTCTAGTGCTACAAACACTGTTGGAAAGGAATACTTGCCTCAGAATTTTTTGTGTTTCTGACATCTGCTCTCTCAGTGTATGTTTATCCACACATTGGCACAGCCCAATAAGTAACAGCGCAGACTATAGCATATACAATTAAGACTTCTGCAGTCTTGCATTCAGTCTATTAAATTGCATTATGTACCTTTACAGGTATTATCCTGTCTTTCTAAATTTGTCAAATCTGACAGTCATAAACATAAGTAGTCAATAAATAATCTTTTTGATAAATTTTAATCATAACAGTTATCAATTATTCCAAACTTTCATCTGTGTTCTAATCATCACTGTCCAGTTCTGAAAAGTATGTTTCTTATACTGCTGCTGTATGGTAACAAAGTTCCAAGGCCATTCCTTTTTTACCCTTTGCTAAAGAAGTAGCTTAGATCCACATGGTTACTTCATTCTTCCCTTGGTTATAAGGCTCACTTTCAGAAAACAAGATTGGGAAATCAGAATCTAAAACTTTAAATTTTGACTCAAACGTTCTCTGGTACTAACATATTAAAAGAAGACAACTTTTTTGAACAACATTCCAGGAACTTCTACGGAACGCTTTATTTCAGCTAACTTTACTCAACAAAACTCACTGATTTATTGCTCACAACTTTATATATCAACACCCAATTAACCATGAATCAATATATCTATCACCTGTTCCAATGTTTCATTACAATTTAGATGTCCTTTCAGACCATATTAGATGATAACTAATATGGCAAGAATGAAAAAAATCAGATAGTTGATATCAAGAAAAATAAGTGTGATTTTCCCCTAAAGGTTTTAAAAGCTAGATGAGAATCAGATTTGTTAGCAGCAAGGAATTTATTTCCATGTATTTATGTCTCATTATTACCTAATCTCAACTCATTTTTTAATCCAGTTTGCAATTCTCTCAGGCACTGTTGAGAAATTGTTCGGCACCAATACACAAGTTGAAAAATCAGAGCAGTTACCTCGTGGATGAACTTTGTCAGTTGCTTTTCTGAGCCTCCACGTTCACCTCCATTTCCCAATATCTCATGGTTAACTTCATGGACAGCAACCAATTCCACCTTTCACCAATGGAAGTCGTCATCGCCGAAACATCAGTGACACCACATCATCATGGCCAGTCTTGGACTAACTGAGAAGACATTTCAGCATTTCAACCTTATGTCATAATGCTCTGACCAGGTCGCTCTCTGTGCATGGAGACAGAATCATTGAATGCATCTGAAGAGAATGCATTCAAGGCTCTTAGCCCTTACTTACTTTATGCTTGCTTGGACACTCATAGCATTGCTAGCTTGCACTTTGCTGCTTTGTTTAGAACTTATAGGTTCACAGCATGTTTGCCTTGACTTTTAGTACGTTTCTGCTTCAGTCAGAACTTAACAGTTCTTGGCATCTCTGCCTTGCCTTGTTTCGTAGGGCAAATGGAAACCTTGCCATGGTTTCCAGCACTGAAAATTGAAGGGTGTGAACATGTTGCTGTTTGGCTCCATGCAATGCAAATTTCGCATCTATAGCATGAGCCAGCAGCTTACATGTTAAACATGTGCTTCAACCAAAAGTCCATGTCTGAAGTCTCAGGGGAGTAGGGCTGAATTGAGTGAAGGATGCCTAAGGTCAGTTATGGTGTGTGATCCAGCCAAGGGCATCACCTAATCTCAGTTGAGGGGTAGCCTACATATAGTCCATAAAACCATAAAATATAGGAGCAGAATTAGGGCATTTGACCCACCTAATCTGCTCCGCCATTTGTTCATGCCTGATATGTTTCTAAACCCCATTCTCCAGCCTTTGCCCTGTAACCCTTGATCCTCTCACTAATCAGGAACCTACCTATATGCTAAATATACTGAATGACTTGGCCTCCACAGGTTAACTATGCTGTGGCTGAAGAAATTCCTCCTCATCTCAATCCTGGGGCAGTAAATATTCAAGGAGTACTGTCAGGGGACAGTGATGCTGTGTTGGGGAAAATGGAAAACTCATGTGGGGATTGATGCCATTATGCTTGAATGGGGAGAAAATAAATCCAAATATAAGTTGATATTACATAGGAAGTCATGGAGTACAATGGAAGGGAGTTTGGTGAAAGACCATCACTCTGGCTTCAACTGGGGAAAGCAGATAACAATAGTGAGCATAGCAATGCAGTAAGCATGGGGAGCATTGGGGATTGTGAACATCAAATAATGGGTTTGGAAGAGAACATATGCTTGAAACGTCGACTCTCCTGCTCCTTGGATGCTGCCTAATCGGCTATGCCTTTCCAACACCACACTTTTTGACTTTAAAGAGAACATGGATAGCTACACATAAGGGGCCACACAGGTGGCTGCGTGTCTTAACTATCAGTCAGAGACTGGAACCTGCTCTCAGAGTGCAAACTGGTTAGCATGCCAAATTCCACCAAATCTCAAGTGTGCAATCAATTTTGAAAAATGGTTGCCAGCGCATTTACAGTTAACAAAATAATTTATTTTGTCTGCAGACACAGGGTTGACATGTTTATACTTTGAGGCAGAATTTGAATGTTACTTGAGTATTGCAGTTCAGCCAACCTTAAGTAAATTTATCTTCCACTGTAAGACACACAGGTAGAATGAACCTTTGTCCCCAGAGAAGTGTACAGTCATGAAAAATCATAAAGTCATACACAAAGAAACTGTAAATGTGGAACATGAGTGGAGGCAAAGACATGGTGTTCACACTAGCATTGGACTCCATGATATCCTCACGAAAGTGCTAAATCTTGACACTAATAAAAATAAGTATTGAAAGTTGTCTGAAATCTGTTGTTATCCAAGATGCTTCATAACGATGAGTGTGCTATAACTTCTGTACTCCTTATGTCAAGGCTGCTTATGATATCCACATACCCAGGTGCTGCAGTTGAAATGGCAATCAATATAAATTGCATATACATTAATACATGTAAGAGTATTTATAATGAAGTGTACCCATGCCAGTTATGTGCCCTCAGAGCATTTGTTTTTCCTTGCCCTCCCACTCTTTCTGGATGTAGTGCTGGGTTCCACATTTTGTGTGAAGGAAGCCTGTGCTGGAGCAGAGCCTTTTGGCCTGGATGTTTTGGGAGGATGAGAAAGTCCTGCCCAAATGTAGATTTTGCTTCTACAGGATTGTGGTTCACAATAAGGGGAGAGGTGGAATGGCTTGACACTTCTGGAGTATCCTGACAGGAACAGAGGGAGGCACCTGTCTCACTGAGAGGAAGGGGCTCCTTGAGTGAGGCTGAGTATCTCAATCCTCTCTCGCGTTACTGCTGATGCTGAGTACCTATGACTAAAGTGATATGCATTTTGGTAGCCACTGAGTGTTTTGCTGGAACTGGCACACCAACTTGTTGATGGAGACAGCCGAATGCATGCAACCCAGAGCCAGTATAGTACAAATGAACTTGATGGACTCCTTCAGGCTTCAATCTAAGTCTACTGAATCTCTCCAACAGGTCTGCCTGCTGCTTCAGTGACTAATTATGCATTTGCACTGAATCATTAATGGCCTATACCTTGGGATCATCATCTCCTGAACCTGATGAGAGGCCTGATCTCCAGCATTCTACTGAGTGCCATCACCCTGGGCATTTCTTTCTTAAATAGCTCTGGAGTCATTATGGTGATTTGCTCACCAGATTATGATCCTTTTTTTTAACTCATGGGATGTGAACATCGCTAACTGGCTCAACATTTATTGCCCGTCCCTAACTACCCTTTGGTCGGAGTGGCTTGCTAGGGCTATTTTAGGAGACAATTAAGTGTCAACAACATTCCATGGATCTAGTGTCTCAGGTAGACCAGACCAAGAAAGGATGACAGATTTCCTACTCTAAAGAATGTCAGCGAACTAGATACTTTTTTTTAACAATCAGCAATGGCTACATGGTGCCATTCGACTAGCTTTTAATTCCAGATTTTTACTGAATTCATTTCAACACCTGCTGTGGTGGGATTGGAATCTGTGTCCCCAGACCATTAGCCTGAGGTTCTGAATTTCTAGTCCACTGGCATTGTCACTATGCCAATGGCGCTGTCAAGAAAGAGAACTAGCTTTGGTGGCCCCTTTGTGGCAGAAGTGTGTGGGTGCTGCTGGTGCCTGCATAAGAGCAGAGAGGACATTAGTTGCAAATTAGTTGTGGAAGCTTGAGTTTGTTAAAAATACATTGACAGTGGTCGGAAAGCAGGGTACATGGTGGCCTCTCAAGGGCGATCTTGATTCATTCCAGCCATTTTGAGAATCTTCTCCTCATAAGGATGAGGACACAAATGTTGGCTACGTCATCACCTCCCTCTGCCCTCTCCACCCTGTTATGCCACATTTTCCTACAATAAGACAAAGTGAGGAATTTAGTGAGTTAAAAGAAGAGCAGTGTGTGGCGATGCAACAGCAGTAAGGCGGTGCGGTGTCCCCAGTGAGTGACTACAAAGTGCAGGAAGGGTTAGTCCTTGGAAGGATCAGGTGGATAAGATGCATTGAGTGGAGATGCTTCATGCAATAGCAGTAGTAGTACATACTTGGTCTTGGTTGATAGTGTCCACAGTGGCAGAATAAGAGTGAGTGGGAGATAACAAAGAGAAGTTGGTGGCATTTAACCTATTGGAGTGAAGAAGGAGGTCATTGATTTTTTTCTGCATTGCTGGGCATTACTTTTTAAATTGGACCCAGGTGGCTATCTCCATCCAAGCAGCTAGTGTCAAGTCCCATAGGCCTTTTCTGGCAGCTGGGAGGAAAGATGACAGACTTCATCTCCACCACCCACCCCATCCACCAGGACCTTCAGGTTCCTGTTAGCAAAGCAGGGTACCAGCTTATCTTTATTAGCCATGTTCTCAGTAAATGGCATTAGTGCAGCAGAGTGTGATGGCCAGTTCCTTGTTTGTAGAACATCCGGAGATAGAAGCTAAATAAAGCACTTTGGTGGAACGCATTAGTGGCAAACACTTCTGCTTCTGTGACCATACAACTGAATGAGAAGGGCACCATGGATCCCAGTGCATAATTAGTAAAGTGTACCTTAGAAGATTGTGTAAGAAAATGGAACATTGCGGGAAAAACCTCCATGAATCTCCATGAAAATGACACAACTATAAAGGGAAAAAAATTCAGCCCCATACGTTTAAATGTCATACAGGCTATGATGCCAAAATGCATGCTTAACATTTACCCAATGCTGACAGTTCTGCCATAACCCATTGGTTGATATCATGGATTTTCAGATGATCATTATACATGTCAGAATCACTGTACTGAAATTGCCATAAAAGAATATTCTTGTCCCAGAAGTTTGTGATGTGTTTTTGGGCAGAGAGGAATTCTGCTTTCTTACATTGATTCTGGCAGAAAGGAGTTCTAAAAATCTCAGACCAATTGATCAAACCTTTAGTTGTTGGCCGTAGCAGCTTTCCTCAGTGGTATTATTGAGAAATGCTGCTCAAGTAGCAACACTGGGCACAGCTTTTTCCCTATTGTGCTTATAGCTGGAGTTTATTTGTTGAAAATTTACAAATAATGAATACTTAATCTTATGAGACTTCATGATAAATTTGACTGACATAAGCTCCAGAAGAACTGGAGCCTTTGCTGTTTAATAATGTTCGCTTAGTTATGGAGGCTAAATGTCTGAGTTACATGTCTTCTATATTAATAAATATGCCTGTGTCTGGCAAGTAACAAAACATGGCCATTAAATACATTATAGTGATGGTTTTCAATTTGAACTTTTGGACAGTGAAATTATTTACTGGAAATGAGAAATTGGAAAATTATCCCATATCATGAATCACTGAAATTATTTTGCTTTCAGACTGTGGTATTTGTGTCACTCAAAAAAATCACATGGAGTGACTTTAAGAATATTTCTGTGATTAATAAACCTGATGATATCAATGACTTCAAGACAAAATTTGTACTTAGAAAACAGTATAAGCAAAAAGCAAATTAATGGATAAATTTAGAGACCTTGTGCTCCCAGGAATAGGAAACCCTATTGAAAGTGACAATAAGTTGGAGAATCAGAGCTACACAATTGATGTCTTCTCCGCTTTTCCGCACAGAGGTTGTGTGATATTTATCATTATATCTGAGAATCATGTAGCCCTCTGGGAACAGTTGTCCTGCAAGTGGGAGCCTGTAAAATTGGGTGTGTTGCCAGCATTTACCCACCAGCCCATGCTCCACTGCATTTTTATCAGCAGTGAGGAAGTGTCAAGGGTCCTTCTGCACATGGATCAATTGAGCGTGTTCAGGACCTCCTCCCACCGTGGTTGGTATTTAAATAACATGAACCTACCAGTTGTCAACCCAATTAATGTCTGAGCTTCTTCTACAGCACGAACAAAAGTCTCCAATATCTTGGAGGATGCACAAGAGCATAATTTTTGTATTTTATGTTGTATAAAATAATGGTTGTGAAAGAATTATTGCTGAATATTACATTAAGCTGTACCCAATCTGATGCTGTCATCATGACTTAAATATGGAAAGACTGAACATTTTTGGATCTGCAAATTAAAAAGCTTTAAAATGCGAAGAATAAATACATAAATTAGGAAGTAATGGCAAGAAAACCAATATTACCAGGAAGGTTTAACTTCAGAGATGGACCACATAGAACACAGAATTGATTGACTTGGAATATAACTGATCTTAAGACACAGCATTGTTTCCAAGCAGGATACTAAATCAGAACCTGACCAAATGAAGCCACTTTTGGATTCAAGATGCAGATAATCTTGATGAAATCTACAAGCTTTTGACAATGACCTCAATATGAGAACAAATAAAGTTGTTCAAAGAGTAAGATATAGTAGAGCATTTCACAGGAATCCATTGATAATTTCACTAATGATCTCTCTAGATGAGTGAAAAATGTGACCATGGGCTTTGAAATCAGAATGTACAAGAGACAGAATTGTTACTGGGCGGATTTCCACTGAATGGCCAGTTGTTTTGGGAATGGCATGTGGTAGAATTGTATATAAGAGATGCCATGGGGGCTGGGTAGGTAGTTAGTAAGGCCCATTTTATCAGCTATGTTGAGAAATTTTGCCAGACCTCTCAGTGATAATCCCTCCAATAAACTCAGGACAGCCCACAAAGAGTCAAAATTACATTGGATTTGGTTTTACGCAGGGGTGAACTTCCAAGTAGTGACTCTTTTGATGTACCTTCCATCAGTAGCCTTCAGTGGTTGATTGTTGACCACCTGCAGATGCAGCATGTTCTTGGAGCAGTGCAAATTTCAGGTTCCATTCCAATTTTTTCAAACCCTCCATCTAGAATTTCTCAAAAGATCTAAACAAAGCATGGGTCCTATCTCTCTCAATCTCAGATTGTTGACTGTCCTTGATAATGTCTATCAAATGTATACTGTCCATCAGTTGCAATTAATTTAATTGATAACCCATGTATGGATAATCTTTATTCCAATGCATAGTTCAAGGTTCATTTGGGACAGTTACTCTAAGCAACAGTAAAACAGCTCTGAGAAGACAGTATCCAGTCAAAACATCAACTGTAGATATGATATCCTTGGGAAAAAGGCCAAAATCTCTGGTTAAAAACAAATTGCTATTGATTACATTAATGCTGGATTTATCAGAGTACAGTCATTCTTAGGGTTAAATCAGTGCTTACAAAGGAAGAATTCAGTTCAGTTTTACAAATAGATTTTTTTTAAAAGTGAAGCAGAAATATGATTCAAAATACTAAATTGTAACAGTTAGAGACTTCCAGCTGTATGCCTACATAATTAAGCAACAGTTCTCAAGTAGTATGACTGAGGAGGTAAATCATAATGCAACCAAGGCGGTGAGAGCAAGCATCCAACTTAGTCAACAAGTTGAAGTGCAATGTTTACCTAATTCAGCACAAATTGGCCAGAGGATTGAGAATTAAGATTTCTTTATACAAATTGAAGATCACCTGCATAAGATTCCAAGGAAGTCACTACTGAGGTGTGTTAACTGACATCTACAGATTCAGAACACAGTTAAGAAGAAATTGCCTTGTTCAAAAACTCAGCATACTGCAAAAAAGGAAATGCCTCTTTCATCAGGGCTTCTGTCTTCCTTGAAGAATATTCATCAGATTGAAGGTGCTTCAGAAGATGTTAGGGAGCAGTTGCATGTTTCAGCGGGAAGCAGTTCATCTATGAAGGAGATTCAGAAAATTAAGAGTCCTCCAGATGGGGTAATGGACTGATTCCTTTATTCAGCAGGACTAAAGGCCTCTTCAAAGATGTCCAAGAGATACAAGGCACTCCAATGAAAAATAATTTACAGACCAGAACCAAGGTCAACAGTCCTTTAACTAACAATTGAGCAATTTTCTAACTCTCAGGGAATATGTTCTGGAAGAATTGTGAAACCTTCAGACTGCCTGTATTGTGAAGTCAGGGACTTGAGGAGAGATGGGATCATGGTAAATGTAATTATACACGCTAATCTACACACGTTATAGGAAAAATCCTTGGGGTTTTTTTTTAAAGATAATGGTTCTGAAAGGATCATTGATGAAGACTGCATTAAGCTCCGTCATTCCTGATGAATGGCTAAAACCCGAACATCGATTCTCCTGCTCCTTGGATATTGCCTGACCTGCTGTGCTTTTCTAGCACCACACTCTTGCCTCTGCATTAAGCTCCACCCAATCTACTGATGTAAATAAGTGCTTTGATGAAGAAACGCAGAATAGCTCTAGATCCTGAACTAAACAGACCTATCATCTAGTTCTCCTCATAGTTTTTGTTAAAACTTCTATCTTACCTTGGGTAACTCGTACTGGATTGCTATCATGTAATAAACTGCATATGTTCAAGACAGGAGCCTCTTCTCATTAGGCTATGTAGTGATTCTCCCCAGCTACTTTAGATCAAGTAGACCCTCTAAAACCAGTCAGGATCAGGGGATAATGGCACAGAATCTAATCACATGTTGACAGTGGTTTGCATTGTATGTTCATATGATACTGAAATAGGTGGGAAAGCAGGCTGTGATGAGGAAATAGAGTTTACAGGTAAATGTTGATAGGCTAGGAGAATGGGTCGGAATCTGGCAGACATAGCTGGATACATGGATAAGTGCGAGGTTATCCATTTTAAAATAAAAGGGAAAATTATTCATTAAATGTGAAGCAGATTCAAAATGAGTCAGTGCAGAGGTATCTGGATGAATCACAGAAAGTGCGTATGTAGGTGCAATCTATAAAAAAGGCAAATGGAATCTTGGCATTTATTGCAAAGACTGGATTATAAAAACAGAGAACTGTTGTTACAACTATGTAAGGTGCAGGCAAGAACGTAGCTGTAGTATTGTGTCCAGTTTTGGTCTCCTTACTTGAGGAAGGATACAATGGCACTGGAGTCTGTCGAGATTCACCAAATTGATTCTGGGGTGAAAGGGCTGTCATACGAGGGCACTGTAATAACTTGGGATTGTACTCAGGGCTGGAATTCAGAAGAATGAAGGGGTGTTTGATAGAGATGTATAAAATGCTACAGGGGATTGTTGAGGTGGACGTTGAACAGATGTTCCCCCTTGTGGGTCAGTCTGAAACAACAGATCATAGATATAGAGTGAGAAGAAGTAAGTTCAAAACTGAGATGAGGAGAAACTATTTCTCTCACAGGGTTGTGAATCTGTGGAACTCACTGTCCTACCATGTATTGGAGATAGAATTAATCAATCAATGATTCAAGAAAGAAATAGATGTTTCTGATGAAAAGTGGGATAAAGGTCTTTTGGGAGCAGACAGGAAAATGGAGTTGAGACTGGGATAAGAGTAGCCATGATCATGTTAAATGGCAGAACAGGTTTGAAGGGCTGAATTGCCTACTCCTGCTCCAGATTCCAGTGAAAGAAATTGTTTCTGAAGGAAATTTCTGAAAGAAATTGTTAAGTGAGGGATTTGGCTGTTGGCTTTTATTCCTGGATCGGCCAATGAGTCTTCGTGATATAGAGTCTGTTATAAGTGTAAGGTCAATATAGAGGAGTTTTTGCAACTGTACGATTACCTCCTTGGTGAAGTGTAATTTTCCTGGACCCTTACCTGACTCTTAGCTAATTAGGCGTTTTACTCCTGGAACATAATTTGTGAGTAGAGTTATCTGAAGAGCCCTTTATTTTCCCCTCCACTTGTGCATCCTTACCTATATGCCTTTGTCATGTAGTAAGCCAAGTTGTACTGCAATAACTTCTTCTATACTTGTGCATAGTAGATTCCTTCTTTGCATTGACTGGCAAATGTCTATAAATAACGCCCAATAACTTATAGAACCATAGAGGTGTACAGCATGGAAACAGACCCTTCAGTCCAACTCGTCCATACCGACCAGCTATCCCAATCCAATCTAGTCCGACCTGCCAGAACCTGACCCATATCCCTCCAAACCCTTCCTATTCATATACCCATCCAGATGCCTTTTAAATGTTGCAATTGTACTAGCTTCCACCACTTCCTCTGGCAGCTCATTCCATACATGTACCATCCTCTGCATGAAAAAGTTGCCCATTAGGTCTCTTTTATATCTTTCCCCTCTCACCCTAAACCTATGCCCACTAGTTCTGGACTCCCCCACTCCAGGGAAGAGACTTTCTCTATTTATCCTATCCATGCCCCTCATGATTTTATAAACCTCTATAAGGTCACCCTCAGCCTCCGACGCTCCAGGAAAAACAGCCCTAGTCTTTTCAACCTCTCCCTATAGCTCAAATCCTCCAACAACTAAAACGGTATTTCTACACAATTTGTCTCAGCATAAAAAAATTCAAAAACACTTTTTAAAAACTTAACCTATTTTTCTAATCAACCTGTTCAGAGATGTTATTGCATACCTCTGGAGTCAGTGGGACTTGAACTCCCCACCCTCCTTGTCCAGGGTAGAGAGATATCACTGCACCACAAGAGAGACCCTAAGGTGCAGTCAATATTGTCCTGCATTCTCATTAGAGAGAGCTCAACTGGAAGTGGTTTAACTTGAGGGTCACCACACCTCAAAAACTCTTCACCTACAGCTTATTAAGTGGTCCTTTATGAGCTCCAGTATTGGGCCCATCATGCTTCATGACACTTGATCCAAGGATCAACTACCAAAGACACTGCCTGCACTTATTGACCAAATTTGGTATCCTGCACTAATATCAGTCTGCTTAGCTGACTGATGCTAATTGAGCATGCATTGAAGGTCTTTGAGTTCCTGTCGATGCCTGTGAGTGTCATTCTAATACAACAACACCAAATGGACTGTGTAGGGAGCAGCACATTCTGTAGGCCTCCTTGGCACTACACAACTTAAAATTGCATTTGTGGTTTCTCATGGAGGGAGAAGAGTTCACAGTGATTTTCTCTCACTCTAAGTCAGACCAGTCACATATCTGATGACCTTTAAGATCTCTTGCCTCTTTTGGTATTGTAGAAATGTCCATTTGGATTCTTCTAACTGCCCATAGTCTATCAAACTCAGTAAAATGACTGGTTTCATGCCCTTCTAGCAGATACAAACCATATTTTTATACTTTTCCATGGTTTCAAATGTTCAATAATACAGCATGAGATATTTAGGATAGTTTCTCACAGTTATTATCCCCATTGAGTCTGATACAAAGCTAGATGGGAATGTGAAGAGATATAGACAGGTTAATTGAGTATTCAAAAAGTTGACAGATGGTTTATAATGAGAGGAATTATGAAGTTATTTGCCTTGGTTGCAAGAACATAAAAACATTATTTCAATCAAAAACAGAATTTGTTGGAAAAGCTCAGCAGGTCAGGTAGCATTTGTGAAGAGAAATCAGAGTTAACATTTCGGGTCAAGTGACCCTTTCTCAGTTGTTACCACAGGTGCTGCCAGATCTACTGAGCTTTTCCAGCAATTTCTGTTTTTATTTCTGATTTACAGCATCTGCAGATTTGTTTCAGTTTTTGATTACAGTAATTGAATGTTGCTGAATAGTTTTGTTGAAACTTTTAATTATGCATCCATTAGGACATTCAAGCGGGAAATCCAAGGGGAGTAATTTCAAAGACCAATACCTTGTGTATTAATATTTGTAGCTTCCAGTACAAGCAGGTGCACTACATTGAGAGCCTGACGAGCAAGTTAAATTGGTTGTCAGCATAATTCCTTATATATTGGAACAGCGTGGTGGCTCAGTGGCTAGCACTGCTACCTCACAATGCTAGGAACCCGGGTTCGATATTGGAACCTCACAATGCTAGGGACCTGAGTTCGATCTTGGGTGACTGTGTGGAATTTGTACATTCATCCCTGGTCTATGTGGGTTTCTGCCTGGTGCTCAATTTCCTCCCACAGGGTAAAGTGGCAGTACAGTAAGCAATATGGAAAGCAATGACACATTGGCCATATTACAAGGGGATTAGTGGACACAACTTAAGATGTCTTATAGCATTGGGTTTTGGTGAGACCATACTTGGAATATTTTGTACAATTTTGGAGTCCATTTAAAGATGAATATATACTTGCATTTGTGATAGTACAATGAAAATTCTCTAGATTAATCCTTGGAAAGAGAGGGTTTTGCTACAATTAGAGGCTGAGTAAATTGTGTTTATACTCTGGCATTTAGAAGAATTAAAGATCCCCTCACATTACAATCGGAGTGTCTCTACCCTTGGATGGGGAGGCCTAGGTCCAAATCTCATCGGCTCCAAAGGTGTGCGACAACATCACTGAAAAAGGTTGATCAGAAATTAAGAGTTAGAAGTGGTATAATTTAATAATTTAAAATTATGAAGCAGCTCAATAGATAGACACTGGGATCTTGCTTCCCGCCGTTGATGAATCTTGAACAATGAATCACAAGATTTAGGATAAGGTGCCAATCATTTAGGACTGAAATGAGAAATGTTTTTCAAGGGTTTTGAAATTTTGGAATTCTCTAACCCTGGAGGGTTCTGGAATTGTTATCATTGAATATATTTAGCATTGAGATAGATTTTTGATCTCTTGGGGAGCCATGATATAGAGATAGCAGGCAGAAAAGTGGAGTTGAAGCCCAGGAATGGTTATATTGAATGGTAGAACAGACAGTATAATCTTCTGCTTTTATTTCTTATGTTCTAATGTTAAAAAGAGATAGGAATTTCCCAGTATCCTATGCAAAGAATTGCACAAGATTTCAGTTTAATGTCTTCTACTGTAACAAACATACTAATAATGCTATCGACTAAACATTAATGAGTAGGCTAGTAATACATAAAGGGTCTGCCATGGCAAAGCCCTCTGCTTCTTATTTTCCCGCCAACCCAACCAGTACCCCTCCACCGACACACTCATTTGATTAGCTGAGCTGGTCCTCACCCTCAACAACTTCTCCTTTGAATCCTCCCGCTTCCTTCAGACCAAACAGGTAGCCATGGGCACCCACATGGGCCCCAGCTATACCTGCTTCTTTGTCGAGTACATAAAAAAGCCCAGTCTTCCATAGTTACATGGGCACTGTATTGGCACCACCTCATGCTCCCACGAGGAGGTTGAACAGTTTATCAACTTCATGAACACCTTCCATCCTGACCCCAACTTCACCTGGACAATCTCGGACACCTCCCTCTCCTTCCTGGACCACTCCATCTCCACTTCTGGTAACCGACTCAACACTGACATCTACTTCAAACCCTTCGACTCCCACAGCTACCTGGACTACAACTTCTCCTACCCCCCACACCCCCACCTCCTGTAAAAATGCTATCGCTTACTCCCAATATCTCCACCTCCACGGCATCTGCTCCCAGGAGGAGCAATTCTACTCCAGAACAGCCCAAATGGCCTCCTACTTCAAGGTTTGCAATTTTCCCTCCCACATGGTCAACAATACCCTCCAGCACATCTTCTCCACTTCCTGCATCTCCATCATTGAATCCCACTCCTCTAATCACAACAAGGATAGAACCCCCTGGCCCACACCTTCCACCCCAGAGAAAGCAAGGACTGCAGATATTGGTGATCAGAATCAAAGAGTGTGGTGGCGCTTCAACTCATTTTCCACCCCACCAATCTCCAGATGCAATGCATCATCCGCCACCTACAGTCAGACCCCACCACCAGAGATGTATTTCCCTCCCCACACCTATCAGCTTTCCGCAGAGACCATTCCCTCGTTAGGTTCACGCCGCCCACCAATCCACCCTCCACTCCTGGCACGTTGCTTTGCTACCGCAAGAGGTGTAAAACCGCGCCCACACCTTCCCCCTCACCTTCATCTAAGGCCCCAAAGGATCCTCCAACATCCAGCAGAGATTTTCCTACACATTCAAACACCTCATCTACTGTGTCAGTTGCTTTCGATGTGATCTCCTCTACACTGGAGAGACAGGATGCCAACTTGTGGAATGTTTCAGAGAACATCTCCGGGACACACTCACTAAACAATTCTACCAACCTGTGGCCAACCACTTCAACTCTCCCTCCCACTCTGCCAAGGACATGCAAGTCCTGGGCCTCTTCCACTGCCAATTCCTAGCCACCCGACGCCTGGAGGAAGAATGCCTCATCTTTCGTCTAGGGACCCTCCAACCACAGCATCAACATCAATTTCACCAGTTTCGTCATCTCCCCTCCTCCCCCCACCTTATCACAGATCAAACCTCCAACTTGGCACCACCCTATTGAACTTCTCTCACCTGTCCGCTCCGACCTATCACCATTACCCCCCCACTTGTATTCACTTATCACCTTCCTAGCTACCTTCCCCCCAACCTCCAAACCCACACCCCTCTTATTTATCTCTCAGCTAACCACCCCTCCCCCCCACATTCCTGATGAAGGGCTTATGCCCAAAACATCAACTTGCCTGCTCCTTGGATGCTGCCTGACCTGCTGTGCTTTTCCAGCACCACAATTTTTGACTTTGATCTCCAATATCTGCAGTCCTCACTTGCTCCATACAGAAAGGATTGCCTGTTTACTTAACATTCCTGATGAAGAGCTTATGCCCAAAAAGTCAATTTGCCTGCTCCTTGGATGCTGCCTGACCTGCTGTGCTTTTCCAGCACCACACTTTTTGACTCTGATCTCCAGCATCTTTAGCCCTCACTTTCTTCATACAGAAAGGGTTGCCTGTTTACTTAACACAACTGAAAACCCAAATTAAAACACCATGTTTCTATATTATATCTCCTTCATCAAAAATGTTGTCTTCTGTTTAAAATTCCCAAGCTCCTTCTCGCTTTCTGTATTCCCTGATCCATCAGGAAGATTCTTACAGGATTCTTTTCAATAACATTCTCTTCATTCAATCTTTTGAGCAAGGTCAAGTTTTTGAATTCTAGTAACAAGGTACATTCAGTAGTGTTACAAGAGCACAGAACTACAGTCTAGCTTGTACTGTATCTTTGTTGAATCACCTGTAGGTTTGATGCCTGCAGTTTATGTTTCATGAGTATGGCAAGGCAGAAGCCACATTAATAGAGTACTGGATAAAAGCAAATTACTGCAGATGCTGGAAACTGAAACCAAAAAAGAGAAAATGCTGGAAAATCTCAGCAAGTCTGGCAGCATCTGTAAGGAGAGAAAAGAGTTGATGTTTCGAGTCTAACTGACCCTTTGATAAAGGGTCAGTTAGACTCGAAACGTCAGCTCTTTTCTCTCCTTACAGATGCTGCCAGACTTGCTGAGATTTTCCAGCATTTTCTCTTTTTTGGTTAATAGAGCACTGCATTTCTATTCTTAATATCTCTTTTCACATGTCAAAGTGAAATTTGCCTGTCAGCTGTTTTACATTGATTTTGTCAGTCAGACTTGTTATTACTTCTGGTTTCATTTATTTTATTTTTAGCAATTAGAAAGATAGTTTGGATGCAGTATGGCATTAGTCTTTGTACTGCACGACTTCCCATCCTTTCAGTAAGCATGTTTCTCCACTCAAGGATTACTTGTTTTGGATTTCTTGAATTTACCTCACTTGGATTTGCTTAATTTCTTTATGATTCCTTTCACCATTTGACCATGCTGCCTCAGCTTTTCCATTTGACTGGGAATAGTGTGAAGATGATCTAGGGTGTTGAATTTAGTTTACTTAGCTGGATGCTCATTTCAAACACTTCACTGGTGGATGTGGTCCTTGATTTCATTTTATATGTTTGCCGATGTGGACATTCAATTCTCATGCTTTCCCCAGACTTGACTGAATTTATTAGTGGCTTGCAAGGATAGACTTTAGCATCTCTCCTTTCATCTCCTTAAGGATAATTACACTATTTCCCTTCTATAGTGTACCATCTTGGGCTGTCAGTTCATCTCAGTGTGAATAATATTCTCTTGTGACCATAGGACTGGCATGGATGCTTTCAGGTCATCCTTTCATTTTCTGCAAAGGTTGAAAAATTGTGTTTTGTTAGGGAATTCATTTGATTTGAGTAAGGCCTCTGATAGGTGCAATATCTCTGCTTGGTAGATCAGTTCCAGAGCTCGTGAAACTGCTCCTTCACATCAGGTCTGCAAGATTTCACAGTCTGTTGTAGGATCTTTACTTTCTTCCCAGGACATGTTCCTCATGACAACGTATCGTCAATGAACGTCTGTTTCCCATACTTGTGTTATGTCACATCCAGATCATATCCTTGCAAATGGAGTAACCTTATTTGCAGATGCTTTGGAGCAGAAACTAATTGCTGTAGGAAAATACTTTGAAATGCCTTATTGTCAAATTCACCTGTAAATTTGTCTCTTCCAAATAGGTATTGATGGAAATGTTCACATTGCAGGCACTCTTCCTCAATTTAAACATAGCATCTATCTGTTACTGCCTTGGATGCAAATCTTACAAGTTGCCCCTGCCATATTAGGGTAATTCCAAATCCTGTCTCAGTGGTGTCACACTTAAGGGTGATTTCATCATTTATCTCATAGGCTTTCAGCTGTCATTACTCACAATAGTTATTTGATTTTATTGAACACTGCTTTATATTCTGTGCCCTAATACCACTCCACATCCTTGGCAGTGTGTTGGCATAATAGTTCACCCTCTGATGAGCAGTGAATTTGTTAAGTTGTAGACGAATCCAACAAATCATTACCTCTATTGGTTACCACATCATTACTAAAATTGTCAACGTTTTGGGATCCAGGTGAATGACTTCAAGCCTTGTACAATATTTAACTTTGGACATCTTTAATATAAATTTTTCTTGTTCAGTTCAGGCTCACTTGACAAGTTCTAACGAGCACTTACTTTAGATGTTGATTGTGAACAGAAATGGCTTCTTTCATTGTGTCTCTACATCAATATACTAGCAGATCATACACTATAACTTCTACTCCAGGAAGGTTACTAACTATCTCATGCTGCTTGTGTTGATACTCCTCAACTGTGGAAATACCAAACAGCATGTCCAACCATCTATCTCTTGAGGAGATTAGAAAACTGTTGTTTCATCCAGCTTCACTTGCCAGTGCCCATCCTTCACATGTAGTGAAGTTAATATTTTTGCACTTGGAGGTTGTGGATAAGTTCCTTCAATGGTTGGCTTGAGGCAGTGAGGTCTGTATAGAGCTTTATTTAGAATTCAGGTCAGTACATAACCACCGTTTTCCAGCTTATTAGTCTACAACTATACTACTAATCCATTCTGTAGGAGCTGTCACTTTATAGATTACTCCCTTTTTTTTCCATGTCTTGCCTTTCAGACTGGCCTTTTCTTGGCAGATGCAGAATTGATCCTAACCTCTCATCTATTTCAAGACATGTTCTCCATGAAGCTTTGCCAAACTTGCAAAAACATCATTGTATACCTTTAGGATCTGTTCTTCACTGAGTGGTTTAGTGCACAGTGACATCTTACAAATTTATTTGAGCAAGTTGACAGTTACCACTCCAAGCTGTAGACTTGCTGCAGCTGAGAAGAATGGTTTTTGCTTGCCATCTATGATCTGGAGCTGTGGAAGAATAAAACTGCTTACTAGACCAACATGAAAGGTAGAGTAGCTTAATGATTATATAAAAGACAAAGTAGATTAGGGATTAAAATATATTGTGACATGGAGTAAACCCCTCTGCTAATTTAAACCAGACACACAGCTCACCTCGCGCTGTAATCTGTTAAATTAAGAATGGCAGAGAACTATCCCAAATATCATTACTTAAATTTAGTCTATAAGTCAAAAGAGAACATTAAACAACAATTATTTATAACTCCTTTCTCTTAAACCTATTTCTACCTCCCACTCTATAATACTGATTCAATAAATTCCCTCTTAAATTTACGGCAAATCAATTTCAAACCCAATTGTTGTCTTCAGATGTCAAACTTTCTCTGTAGGTGTCTCTAGTTCAGCTTCCATGTTCTGCTCCACAAATTTATCATGGACAGGTATCTTTCAGAGAGTTATCTGGCTGGCCTTATATTGGTGCTTGCTTGGCAACTCTTTCCTGTTCTCTCTAACTGTTCAAAATGCCCAGTTTTAGACCTCAAAACATTAGATCATTTCATTGGTTTGATGACATCAACATATTAAATTCAAATTTGATTGGATTTTGGTATCTGGGGCATAATTTAAATTGATTAGCCAAATTTGAACTTGTTTTTGGACCATGGCAACACAGAAGCTATTTGTGTCAATCAAATGTTACATTTTTAAATTGTTCAGCACACTCAGTGCTTTCAGTCCTTGCCAGCTTCCTCGCTGTCTTTAAGGTACAGTACACCTACACCTTCATAACAATATTATTACTAACAACAAAGACATTTAGCCTAAGTATAAAGCAGTAATCATTTTAAAGTAGGCAGCTTGTTAGTCAAGCAGACATCTTATGGTCATAAATCAAGACCCTTAGCGAGTATAGGCCTTTTTGGCTAGAATCCCTGGGAAGGAACACACGTTTCTGTGACGTGAACAAGCTGTGACCTATACTATACTAACTGAAACTATAAAACTGTAGCTGCATTCATTTGTTAACAGCATGGCATTTTATCATAACTGTACTTGTTACTAAAATGAATACGTCATGTGTAGACTTTCCTGCGGATTTTGTTATAAAAGACTATAATTTGAATAACTTCAGGGATGCTTCCTATATTTTAAGGACTTGTCCCTTGCATGATTAATAAAAACTTGGTTTTGGACAATGAAATCATTTGTCTGAGTCTTGTTTCGGGTCAATAAAAACTTTGACAAAATTCCAGATCTTCAGTCTTTTCATTGCACTGTACCTCAGCAATATCATTTAAAATTGGTGTCAGTTTGCAACCAGAATAAACATGTTCTCTTCTAATCTAATTGCACAATAGCTTTCTGTATTTTGTAAGAGAGTGCAAATTGGATTCATAAATGGCAGAATATTGGGAATGAGATACTGCTTTGGAAATTATTTTAATTAATTTTCCTCAAACATGTTAATTCGGAAAGTGACACATATTCCAATAGGTATTGTTAAACACTAAAGCTGACCAAAGGCTGTAAATATTGGGAAAAAAAGAGTTAGCAATTACAATTAAGCATTCCAAAACATAAAACTTCAAACGTAATAGAGGTGATCATGTTTTGCATGCAATATGACTCATTATGCTTCCGAAATACCTTTGAAAATGATGGATGTAAATAATTGCTTAAAATATTACTGGAACAGTGGATATCTTTTTTCTGTAAATGTATTTGGGGCTAATTTTGATAACCACTGAAAGCAGGCATGAGGGCATAATATGGAATTAACTCATGTCTGTTGACTGCAACACTCTTCTTTAAATGGTTTCAGCATCCAGCAAATACTGATCACTCTGTTGACGAGCCAGACACCATTGCAAGGGTAAATTTCCTGAGTGATTGGTATCAGTTAAATCGAGCCTGGTCTGACTAAAGCCATCATGCAACTGGTAAAGGACAAGTACATTGTCCGAACAGGTGCAAGGAGTCTTTGTTGAATTGAATGTTATTTTGAAAACATTGAAGAATAGTAATACATAGGATGCGCTATTCAACAAGCAAGGGAGGAAGTCCAGACCTGGGACCAGGGTGTGGTGACGTGAGAAATTTAATTATCTCACACGAGCAATCAAGGTCGGCGAATACATGTTTTCTTGGCATATCTTGCCAACTGTATATGAGCCTTTTTTTAAAAATGTATTTGTTCGTGGAATGCTTTTATTGCTTTTTAGGCCAGCATTTGTTCCCAATCCCTAATTATCTTGAGAAGGTATGAAGTTCATCTGGTATCTACAGTGCTTATGGATGAGAGTTCAAGGAAAGACATTTACATTCTCTCTTGTTGGAGATAGTCATTGCTTGGCGTATGTAGCACGAATCTAACTTGAAAGTTATCAGCCTAAGTCTTAATGTTATCCATTACATATGGACTACTTAAGTATTTGAAGAGTCACAAATTATACTGAACATTGTGCAATAATTCGTAAACATCCCCGTTTCTTACTTTGTGATGCCAGGAGGTTGAAATTGCATATTGAAGGAACAGCTGAAGATTTTCAGTCTCGGGCACAACTCTAAGGTAATTGACCTCCAACAACCCCAACCACCTTCCTTTTTGCTGGGAATGAACCTGGTCTGTGGAGAGTTTTCCTACTGATTCCCAATTACTTGAGTTTTGCAAGAGCCTCTAGGTGCAAACTTCAGTCAAATGCTGCTTGAATGCCAAGTGCAGTCACTCTGATCTCACCTCTTGAGTTCAGTTCTTTTGTCCATGTTTGGTTGAAGACTGTAGTGAGGTCAGGAGCTGAATAGTCCTTACAGAATCCCAACTGAGCTTCAGTGACTACATTATTGCTTAGTGATTCTGATAACATTGTTACTTTGCCAGTGCTCGGGAGAGTGTTGATGGCATTTTAAGTGATGGGGTTGGATTTGTCCTGCTTTTTGTGGACGGTCTCCTGTCCAATTTTTGGCATTGTTAGATGGATCCAAATGTTGTAGCCGCAATGGAACACATTGACGAGGGATGCTGCTGGTTGTAGAACATCAATACTATTGCCAGAATGCTTACATTGTCCTTGACTACCAACTGTCTTTATCAATCACGGCTCTTTTCTGGCATCCATATACATTCATGTTCGTAAAATACACTCTCCAGCACGTAACAGTGTTTCAAGCCTCACACTTATATCTCAAAAGTTTGCTACAGTGTCCAGATATTCAAACATGTTAAGTTAGCAAAGCAGATTACATGGCATATTTACTACTCTCTTGCAGGAA